>NC_041388.1:297515801-297541331 GCF_002162155.2 Triticum dicoccoides | reverse complement strand
AACTGGTCGAAGTTGAGTCTAGAAATTCTTTAGTTATATAAGGGAATTGATTGTGGGATGGAACGTAAGGCTCTTTTTACTCCTTATACCTTATGCCCTTCTGATCTGAGTCATCTTATCTTTCCTACGGGGATTAAGAACTAGGCTATCTCTTCTTTCTATTAGGATCACGTGTTACTAATCCGTAGACTTATAAGATTGTTGATTCAAGCCTCAGTTCAGCTCCTACTATCTTCAGTATGTTAATTGTTGATCTCCAAACCTTGATATTGTGCTTCTGAGTGGTTATGCCACCATTTTTGTGAATGTCTCAAATCTTTTCTGAGCATTTACAGCCGTTATGCTGTCCGAGTCATTCCAGGTTTCTAAATAGTCGGATGCATTTGCAAATCCCTTCCTCCTGTACCGATGTGCCTTTGGTCAGATTAATCACACAAATCAGTGAGTTGAGGTACTCCGTTACCTTGACACATATGTTGGAGATATTATTATGACCCTAGGTGTCTTAGGGGGATCATCTAGTGGTCTAGCCATGATCTGTGTTCCCAGTGCGATGATTCTGGCCTTTATTCTCAAAAGCGTCCTGTGATGCCATTTAGTTACTAGGTATTCTGTTCCTGGGTTTTTGAACCCGAGATTCACCCTACTTGCTTCATGTTGATAGTTTCGCTCGTTCCTTAGGTTATTAGTAACCTTTGCATTAGTCCTCGATGTTCGTGGTATTCCTTTCTTCCAAGTACTATGAACCGCTTATGGCAGATGTTCCCCGCTGATCGAAAGATCACAATCAGAGTGCTCTCGATGGGTTCTCGATCCTACATTGTGACTCTGCCAGTTCTACCTTTCTGCATGGGTTATCCGGAAGAAATATGTTGAACTTGGTTCGACATACTAATCTATGCATCCACAACTCAGAAAATTATATGTTCCTTTGAGTTGTTCTCTTTAGTTGCATTCTGACCCTCGTCTATCAATTGATAGTCAAGAGTATGCGTGCGTTCGTTTATCGATGCCTATTACTCTTGTGGTCCGTCAAGCCATTCTATCGCAGAATGACTAGGAGAAACAAACTCCAGTACCTCTTCCATATCCAGGATTGGGTCAAAGAAGTTGTGCTCCGCAGATCAAATTGCTAATCCAGCTTTTGTTCTGTTCTACCTTGGAGTATTACCATCTTTATATCAGGATTGTTATAGGAATTGCACACCATCCTATGAACTCTTGGTACAGTGATACTTCTTGCCATCATTAGTCATTCCTCGGTCTTCGTGTTGAGGCAACCGGAATACCGACAAATGAATTGTGATGTGTGAAATCAATACTCCCAGCAACCTCGTTGCTTGGTAGTTAAAGGACAATAATTTCATTCTTAGCGTGTTGGTTTCTGAATCATCCTCTAAGACTGATCGTGCTACCTAGTCCTTATTTCGGTGCACCCTTCGATTAATGAGTTAGGATTTTGTCAAGTCCTCGCTCATTTGATCATATCATCTTGCCCTGAAAAGCAAGATTGTTCTCGAGCTTAGTAACATATCGGTGGTTCGTGATTTTCCGTATATCTTCTCGGAAATATTACCAGGTTGTCACCTGACCGCTATGTTGAGTTTGTGATCAAGTTGGTTTATTCCTGTAAACCACCCCTTCTCCAAGGGTCTGTGTGGGATACCCCTGAGCTAGTTGGTCAAGCTAAACAACAACTTGGAGAGTTGGGAGATAAAAGCTTGCCTGACTTAGTTCGTTCCAAAGGGATATTCTTGTGTGGTGTGTGTTGAAGAAAGATGATATCTTCATCGATTGGCCCCTGTGATCAGTTGCTGGACCTATTGTCTTATCAATCCCTTGATTTGAGTGTGGGCTATCGTCAAATCAAGTTAGAACCAACGATGTTCGTAATGTTGTCTTACTCGTGGTTGATCCCTCGAGCATACACCACTATATTCTTTGGTCTGACCAATGCTATCACCTTGTTCACTTAACTATGGAATTCCTTTTAAAAGGGAACCTGGATGAATTGTTGTTGAGCCCATCGACAACATCCTTATCTTCTCCATGTTTCTGTTGGACATTAAGTTAGTGTTGGAAACTTTGTAAACAATGCCTTCGAGTTCCGTCTCTGAGGTATATGTTTGGATGAAAGAAGTGACTTCCTTTGATTCACGTGCATTTGATGTAAGTTGCCGTCGTGAATTCGAGAAAGATTGTTTTGTTCTTTTGGAATCATCCCAAATCAGTCATGCACGTGCGAAGAATTCTGTGGTCTATTAGACTGATCATCTTCATTCCATATGTATATCCTAGCACACCAAGCCACTGATTGACTTGTTCAAGGAAAAGAAGTCTATGCTCGGGATCTAATCCATGGACTTGCGTAAAGACTTCGATATCCTCGATGATGGTTCCCCACCTGAACTCGGTAGTGTTTAATTATAAGACTACTACGTGGCCATGCTTGTCCGGGACAACGTGTTCACATGTTTGTAGTAGATCCAGCTCATGTTTGGAGCTTGCTATCATAGTTCATCTCCCCAGAATCCTGCAACGTCATCTCGTCGATTTGTGTTGCAAACTTTCATTTTTCTTCCTAGATTCGATGGGTCTGGAATATTCTGACACCAACTAGATCTGAATCTCAGGCAGATATGATGGTTGGAACATTTCCCCAAGAACTATAATATTGGTTCCTCGATAACTGGTAAAGTGGATGTCGTGGCCAGCACCACCCAGCCGAAAGACCTATTATTGTAGTATCTTGATTGAAGAAGTTGGCCACCTCCCCATAGGGATTTCGTAGGATTTACCTCCGTAACTATTCCTTATGGATTCTATTGCTCCCGAAGTCCGACCTTTACTTGATGTTCTAGTTATCAAACCATATCTATGAATGGGTTACACTAGCACGTCAAGGAGAACATTAGAAGCGGAGTGCTAAATGGCTCTCGGTCGATCATCCAGATTTTGTTCCTTGGCTTCGCTAAGGTAAAACCTGAGAAGATATTATCTTCCTTTGCATCTGCATCCTCCATCACCATTCATCATGGTAGCAAGTTGTGTTGCCAGGATCCTTGACACGGATATTGGTAAAACCTTGATGATTATGGAAATGCTCAAGTTCTTGAGAGCACGCTCAAGCGCTAGGTGTTATCTTCGGCACTAACTGGGGATCCTCTCCGTTTCCTCGACATGCTATGACCTACTCAAACAGTGAATTCACTCTCTATTGTTGGGTTCTTCCCCAGTTACCAGAATCATTCCCAGCATTTGCATTTTGTTCCCAGCTTGCACCACCAATGTGCCATTCTACCATGGGTCTCTTCCATTCCCGGTGATAAGCAAGTTCATCCATTACGTTGTCTTCAACAAGGTAATCCACATCATCCAAGTCCGAGTATGCCATTCTACCGACCCCCTCCAAATGATCGCTTGTGATTGCCTTAGGCTGGTATAAAGAGTTTCAATGATCTTTGAATCAAAAGTAATTCTTTTTGCCACTTAAGGGGATATTTCTATGAGTCACCTTCCCTAAGGTGCATCGTTATGGTATCATGGCAACTCAACTCCTCGCTACGTTGGCAATCGTTTACCACCTTCTTAGGTGTGGAATTGTTGTCTACCTAGTGAACCTCGTCACCTGCTCCACTCCATCCCTCCAGAGGTATGCTTCGTCTCTCAGCTCGAGAGATGTTGCTATGTTCCATTCTGTGAGTTAATCCTGAGTTGTTCGACCTTCGAGAAGAACGATTCTTTTAGGGTCTTTCCTTTCCTCTCGTTGTCATGATTAGCTGGAGTTCTCAGAGCAAGACTTCAAGACAATGATGGTGATCGAATCAACGTTCCTATGAAGTGCAACCTGGATCGTGAAGATTGTACTAGTTTGCGTTTTCCCTTCATCCTACTCTACGCTTGAATCTCGAGACGAGATTCTTGTTTAGTGGGGGTGAGTTGTCACATCCCTAGCTTCAGGCATTGCTCTAGGTTAGCTTCATGTGTGCATCATGTCTATATTTTTGAAACTTGAATTGAGGAATATTGGAAGCCTCAAAACCCTAAATAAAAGAGGGGCAAAAACCCTAGAAATCTCATTCATTGCTCCAAAAGGGCTCTTCATAAATGTTTGATAATTTTTGGTAAGGGTTCTGGTCCCAACCAAAATATTGAACATTTTTAAGGATTTATTTTTGGGACTTTGAATTTAAATCATTAGCTATTTGAATTTGAATTATATTCATATAATTAGAATATAATTTAAATACCCCTGAAATATTTTATAAGCTTTTGGAAAAGTCCATCTAGCATTATAAAATATTCAGAGGAGTTTTTGGCATTGTTTGAATTAGTTTTAAAATTCAAAACAGTGGCAAAATAAATTAAATAAAACAAAAACAGAAGAAAAATATAAAACAGAATAGAAATAAAAGAGAGAGAGAGAGAAGGAAGTACTTGGCCTCACCCGTGCAGCCCAGCCGGCCCAGCTCCCCCACCTGGCCGGCCTAGCCCACCTCCTCCCCTTTGTCTTCTTCCTCCCCTCGCACCGAAGCAGCTCGGTGGCGAGCGCCGATGCCGCCTCGGCCACCTCCTGCCTCCCTGCTTGCCTCCGCTACTCCCTGGAGACGCCACGCGGCTCCCTCAGGCCTCTCTCAACTCCCTCCCGTGCTCATCCCCTTCTCCTGCTCTCCCTCTCGCTCCGCACCTCGGACCCGAACGGAGCCGTCGCCACCGACGCCGTTCGCCGCGGCCACCATCCCCCTCTCGCCTCCCCGACACCTCCCAGAGCTCCGCAGTGCCTCCCTCGACCTCCTCGACGTCTCACGCGACCAGAAGGGCCCCGAGCAGCCGCCATCGTCATCATCCCCAAGCTTCGTCCCCGGCGCCGTTCTCCGTCGAATTCGGCCACTCCGGCGCGCCCCCGAGCTCGCTGACCCTCCCTGCACGATCCCCGTGAGTCCCTGCTCCGTTTCCCCCTAACCCCAAGTCCGATTTCGAGCTCTAGCCGCCCCCTCTACCGGAGCCAAGACGCTCCGCCGCACGGACTCGTCGCCGGCGAAGCCCCGGTGACCAAATGGCCCCGCGCGTGCGTCCGTTGCACTCGCAACGACCCGTGGAGCAACGCTAGTGTGGCAGCTAGCTTGTTTGCAAGCCGCAGCACTAACCCTGCACCCACCCGAGCTCCGGCCGCCGCCTCGGGCTCCATTCCGGCGAACCCCGGCCACCCCCGCACCTCCCGTTGGCCCCCCTAGATGCGCACGGGCACGGGCTACCTTCTGGTGCCCTTCGCGCGTCCAGCCGCCGCCCGTAGCGCAACCCCAGTGAACTTCCGCCGCGTTTCGGGTCGCCGCCGGCCGAACTCCAGTGGCCAGTGACGTGGCGCTGTCATTAGCCACTAATGACCACGCTAAACACCCCCCACAGCCACTGACAGTGGGCCCCGTAGTGGGTCAAAGCCCGGGTCAACGCGGGATTAGCCCCTGTGTTACTGACGTGTGGACCCCACACGTCAGGTTTGACCCGAGCCGGCCCCTGTTGACTTGCTGACGTCATGCCAACGTCATGCTGACGCAGTAATGCTTTCTGGATTTAATTTAATTCTGAAATTCCAGAAAATAGCTAAAACTTCTAAAATTCATAGAAAATTAACCGTAACTCCAAATTAAATAATTTATATATGAAAAATTATCAGAAAAATTCAAGGAATCCATCTGTACCATTTTCATGCATGTTAGAACAACTTATAGCTGCTGTTTAGGACAAAACAATTAAATGGCATTTAAATAATCACATATGGAGTTTGAATTTTAATCTTGTATTCAAACCAACTTCATTTAATCTGTTGCTAGTTGCATTAGCTCAAAACACATTCATATTGCCATGTCATGAGCATGCATCATATTGTGCATTGCATTGATTGTACTTCTTCATTGTTGCCGGTATTTGTCCCCTCTCGATAGACGTGATACCGATGATGTGATTGTTGACACTGATGAAGACTCAATGTTATCTTCAGAAGTGCCAGGCAAGCAAAACCCCCTTGTTCATTCCGATACAATCCTACTCTCTCGCTCCTGCTCTCTTTTACTGCACTAGGACAACACCGATTCATCTGTTACTTGCTGCGGTAGCTGAACCCCTTTATCCTCTGCATGACCTGTCATTCCACAGTAATTAGATGAAACCCACTAGCATGAGTAGGAGTTGTTTGAGCCCTGATGTGCCTACTCATTCATGCTTGTTTGTCATGCCTGCTACTGCTTAGAGTTGAGTCAGGTCTGATTCATCCGGGATGGATCAGAGGTGTGTGAACATGTCCTACGGTGTGTGAGCTAAGCGTGTGAACACGATTTGGTAAAGGTAGCGGTGAGAGGCCATGTAGGAGTACATGGTGGGTTGTCTCATTGCCGCCGTCCTCAGGAACTGAGTTCTGTGTTTGTGATCCATGATTCAGCTACTACCACGCATTGGGCCCGAAACCAATGGACCCTCTCGGCTTCTTGATCACCCTTGTCCTCTGTCCAGGAGTTGCAAGTAGTTTCTGGTGTTTGTAGTATGCTGGAGGCCGTGCGCAGCGCTGACCGTAGGGGTGGGCTGTGATGCGGTAGGCACGTGGCCGGGTAAACCGGGCGCCCGTTTGGTGTCACGGAACCCTGTTCACATCGTTTGGGGCTGTGAGCGAAACTCCGGCCGGATCTCCTCATGGATGGAACCCGAATAGGCGATAAACCTGGACTGGAGGCTTAGGTGATTAGGTAGGTCGTGGCCGACACCCACGTTGGGCTTCCGCTTGAAGGTTGCCGAGTACATGTCGTGTAAACGACGGTAAGTGGTGGGAGCGTGTATGAAGGAGTACACCCCTGCAGGGTTAACATGATCTATTCGAATAGCCGCGTCCGCGGTAAAGGACTACTTGGTTGCCTATACAGTTCATAGACAAGTAAATGGAAACTACTAAAAGCCTCAAGATAAGAGTGAGTGCCGAGGATGGCTCTTCCGTAGGAAGACGGAGGCGGATCCTCGGTAGTGTATTGAATTGGTGAGTAGTGGACTCGTGTGCGCAAAACCATTTCAAGTTGGAGTATCGTAGGATAGTCTAGCCAAGAGTCAAAGCTGGCTTGCTGCAATAACTCCACCAACCCTTCTTGATACTAAGCATGTATGTAGGATCTGATGTAAGTCTTGCTGAGTACCTTTGTACTCATGTTGCTATAATCTACATTTTTACAGAAGACGCTGCAACCCCTTCTGATGGGTTCTATGTAGACGTTGACATCAACGAGTAGGCTAAAGACCCAGGTGGTGACCCTGAGCTTGTGAAGGACCTTGTAGTATAGCTAGGCTTCCCAAGCCTCTTTTATTTTACTAGTTGTCTGTACTCAGACAAGTTACTTCCGCTGCTGGTTTGTATGACTGTATGACTTGTATGTTGGGTCGTGAGAACCGTACCTTTGTGTATGTTATGTATGGCTCCCTGAGCCTTAAATAAAGTACTTGTGTCGTAGAGTCATGTTGTGATGCTTCGTTGTATTTGCACATATCGAGCATATTGTGTGCATGATTGAAATGCTTGGTATGTGTGGGATCTGACTATCTAGTTGTTTATCTTTAGTAGCCTCTCTTACCGGGAAATGTCTCCTAGTGTTACCGCTGAGCCATGGTAGCTTGCTACTGCTCTGGAACACTTAGGCTGGCCGGCATGTGTCCTTCTTCGTTCCTGTGTCTGTCCCTTCTGGGAAATGTCACGCTTTGAGTACCGGAGTCCTGTTAGCCCGCTACAGCCCGGTTTACCGGAGTCCTGCTAGCCCAGTGCTACAGCCCGGACCCACTTGCTGATGACCGACACGTTCGAAGCTGGGTCATGGATGCCTGTCCCTGTAAGTCTGTGCCACTTTGGGTTTACGACTAGTCATGTCAGCCCGGGCTCTTTATCATATGGATGCTAGCGACACTATCATATACGTGAGCGAAAAGGCGCAAACGGTCCCGGGCAAAGGTAAGGCGACACCCGTGGGGATACCGTGCGTGAGGCCGCAAAGTGATATGAGGTGTTACCGGCTAGATCGATGTGACATCGAGTCGGGGTCCTGACATTAGGCTAGGATTAGTGTTAACTAAATACTAGTTAGTTTAATAGACACTGACAGGTGGGCCCTACCCTTTAATTAACCCGGCTAACCATTTAGTTAAGTCAATTAAACTCTGTTAAATCACTGTGCAGCTGACATGTGGATCCCCTAGGTCAGATTTGACCTGGACAACGCCGTTGACTTGCTGACGTCACTGTGAAGTCATGCTGACGCAGTAAATTCATTTCTGGATTTATTATTATTCAGGAAATTACAGAAAATGCCTAAAACTTCAATTAATCATAGAAAATTAACCATAACTCCAAATTAAATAATTTATATATGAAAAATTATCAGAAAAATTCAAGGAATCCATCTGTACCATTTTCATGCATGTTAGAACAACTTATCACTACTGTTTAGGGCAAATGAAGTGAAGGGCATTTAAATAATCACATATGGAGTTTGAATTTGAATCTTGTATTCAAACCAACTTCATTTAATCTGTTGCTAGTTGCACTAGCTCAAAACACATTCATATTGCCATGTCATGAGCATGCATCATATTGTGCATTGCATTGATTGTATTTCTTCTTTGTTGCCGGTATTTGTCCCCTCTCGATAGACGTGATACCGATGATGTGATCGTTGACACTGATGAAGACTCAATGTTATCTTCAGAAGTGCCAGGCAAGCAAAACCCCATTGTTCATTCCGATAAAATCCCACTCTCTCGCTCCTGCTCTCTTTTACTGCATTAGGACAACATCGATTCATCTGTTACTTGCTGCGGTAGCTGAACCCCTTTATCCTTTGCATGACCTGTCATTGCCACAGTAAATAGATGAAACCCACTAGCATGAGTAGGAGTTGTTTGAGCCCTGTTGTGCCTACTCATTCATGCTTGTTGTCATGCCTGCTACTGCTTAGAGTTGAGTCAGGTCTGATTCATCGGGGATGAATCAGAGGCGTGTGAACATGTCCTACTGTGTGTGAGCTAAGTGTGTGAACACGATTTGGTAAAGGTAGCGGTGAGAGGCCATGTAGGAGTACATGGTGGGTTGTCTCATTGCAGCCGTCCTCAGGAACTGAGTTCTGTGTTTGTGATCCATGATTCAACTACTACCACGCATTGGGCCCGAAACCAATGGACCCTCTCGGCTTCTTGATCACCCTTGTCCTCTGTCCAGGAGTTGCAAGTAGTTTCTGGTGTTTGTAGTATGCTGGAGGCCGTGCGCAGCGCTGACCGTAGGGGTGGGCTGTGATGCGGTAGGCACGTGGCACGGTGTACCGGGCGCCCGTTTGGTGTCTCGGGAACCCTGTTCACATCGTTTGGGGCTGTGAGCGAAACTCCGGCCGGATCTCCTCATGGATGGAACCCGAATAGGCGATAAACCTGGACTAGAGACTTGAGTGTTTAGGCAGGCCATGGCCGACACCCACGTTGGGCTTCCGCTTGAAGGTTGCCGAGTACATGTCGTGTAAACGGCGGTAAGTGGTGAGAGCGTGTGTGAAGAAGTACACCCCTGCAGGGTTAACTTCATCTATTCGAATAGCCGTCTCCGCGGAAAAGGACTTCTGGGTTGCTTATATCAGTTCATAGACAAGTGAAAGTGGATACTCTAAAATACGCAAGATAAGCGTGAGTGCTATGGATGGCGTTCTCGTAGGGGAACGAGAGCGGATCCATAGTGGTGTATTGATATGGTGAATATGTGGACTCGTGTGCGCCACCTCAAAAGAGTTACTTGCAGTCGTAGTTCAGGATAGCCACCGAGTCAAAGCTGGCTTGCTGCAGTCAAACTCCACCATCCCCTTTGTTGATAATGATGCATATGTAGTTAGTTCTGATGTAAGTCTTGCTGGGTACATTTGTACTCACGTTTGCCTATTTTATGTTTTGCAGAGAGACTTCGGTCTCACTAGTAGTTCCGCGTGGACTTCGACGTTTAGCTTGTTACCTCAGCTACGATCTTGTGCCCCCGGCAGGATCTGGTAGATAGTCAGGCCTCTCAGCCTTTTTCATTTATAGATGTCTGTACTCAGACATGATAGCTTCCGCTTGTGCTTTGACTTGTATGCTCTGATTGTTGGGTCATGAGACCCATGTTTGTAATATCTCGCTCCTCGGAGCCTATTGATTAAAATACTTGATTTGTAGAGTCATGTTGTGATGCCATGTTGTATTTGCACATATCGAGCATATTGTGTGTATGTTATTGAAATGCTTGGTATGTGTGGGATCTGACCATCTAGTTGTTTATCTTTAGTAGCCTCTCTTACCGGGAAATGTCTCCTAGTGTTTCCACTGAGCCATGGTAGCTTGCTACTACTCCGGAACACTTAGGCTGGCCGGCATGTGTCCTTCTTCGTTCCTGTGTCTGTCCCTTCGGGGAAATGTCACGCGATGAATACCGGAGTCCTGTTAGCCCGCTACAGCCCGGTTCACCGGAGTCCTGCTAGCCCAGTGCTACAGCCTGGATTCACTCGCTGATGACCGACACGTTCGATGCTGGGTCATGGATGCCTGTCCCTGTAAGTCTGTGCCACTTTGGGTTTACGACTAGTCATGTCAGCCCGGGCTCCTTATCATATGGATGCTAGCGACACTATCATATACGTGAGCCAAAAGGCGCAAACGGTCCCGGGCAAAGGTAAGGCGACACCCGTGGGGATACCGTACGTGAGGCCGCAAAGTGATATGAGGTGCTACAGGCTAGATCGATGTGACATCGAGTCGGGGTCCTGACAGTGCATTCTTTTGGGTAGTGCTATTTTCTCATTAGACCCTTGTTCTATTCTAATTTCTCATCCACTCCATAACACCAGATGCCTCCGAGACATGACCCCGGTTTCACTTTCCCGCCGGAGCTCACCCAGCTGATTCAACAGCAGAATGCCTTAATGCAAATGCTCATCCAAAACCAAGGCAACAACAACAACCATCCACCGCCACCACCCCCTGTTGATAACCTGACCCGGTTCCTAAGGCTGAATCCGCCGGTGTTCTCTAGTAGCACCGAGCCGATTGTAGCTAATGATTGGCTCCGCAAGATCGGAAGGGATCTAACAACTGCTGGATGCACAGATGCTGAGAAGGTGCGTTTTGCCACACATCAACTGAATGGACCTGCAGCCTCTTGGTGGGAAAACTACACCGCCACTTATCCAGTCGCCACCATGACATTGGATCAGTTCCAGCGGGCTTTCCGCACCGCACATGTCTCAGCTGGAGCCATGAGTATGAAGAAGCATGAGTTCCGCAACTTACGCCAGGGGAACCGTACCGTGGGGCAGTATGTGGAGGAGTTCAACAAGTTATCTCGATATGCCCCAGATGACGTGGCCACAGATGCCGCAAAACAGGAGAAGTTTCTTGAGGGACTCAATGATGAGCTGAGAATGCAGCTAATGGTGGCTACCTTCAATAACTACCAGGAGCTGGTAGACAAGGCCACTATACTTGAAGGCAAGCAGCAGCAGATTGAAAGCCGCAAGCGGAAATATAGCCAGGGAAAGTACAACTCCGGAGCTCGGCAGAAGCCCCGCTATGCCCCATACTCGGGAGGACATACCCATCACAACCATGGAGGACACAATCATGGAGGACATAACCATGGAGGGAATGGGAACAATCGCAACCACGACAACAACCCCAAGTCAGGCAATGGAGGCAACGACAACCAGCACCGTCCTGCTCCGACTCAGAAGGATCTGAGTCATATCACCTGTTTCAAGTGCCAGAAGACAGGACACTACGCCACCGATTGTCCAGAGGCCAAGCAGAGGAATGGGAATGGCAACGGCAATGGAAGCTCAGCAAAGAAGCCCAACCCTTTTCCTCGTGCTCAGGTGAATCACATTGACGTGGAGGACGTCTATGATCAGCCAAAAACTATGGTTGGTAAGTTTTTATTAAATTCACGTCTAGTATTGGTACTCTTTGATTCCGGTGCAATGCATTCATTCATATCAAGGGTAGTTGTGGAAAAGTACGGGTTACCCATTAGGACCCTTAGAACCCCGATCCAAGTCACTTCTCCAGGAGGAGAGATGATGGCAGGCTTAGGCTGTCATTCAACCCTCAGCATCGGAAATCGTGATTTTCCCATAGACCTCACAGTCTTGGAATCCCAGGGATTGGACGTGATCCTAGGCATGGACTGGTTGACGAAGTTTGAAGGGAACATCGACTGTGCCTGCAAGACGATTTTGCTCACCACCCCGGAGCAGAAGAGGATCAAGTATGTATCCAGACGCACACCGATAAAGAAGCGGGTGAATTCCCTCACGGGAGTGGTTCAGGAGGAAGTACGTGTAGTACAAGATTTTTCGGATGTATTTCCGGAGGAATTACCAGGAATGCCACCGGATAGAGAAATAGAATTTTTGATCGAGTTATTACCTGGCACAGCCCCAATATCCAAGAGACCATATCGGATGCCCCCGAATGATTTGGAAGAGATCAAGCAGTAGATCAAGGAATTATTGGAGAAAGGATATATTCGCCCAAGTTCGTCACCTTGGAGAGCCCCAGTTCTTTTGGTAGAGAAGAAGGATGGAACCCTGAGAATGGTTGTAGATTATCGTTCATTGAATGACGTGAACATCAAGAATAAGTACCCCCTACCGATGATTAATGATTTATTTGATCAGCTAGTAGGAGCCAAAGTATTTTCCAAGATCGATCTTCGATCAGGGTATCATCAGCTGAAGATTCGTGAACAGGATATACCCAAAACAACATTCACCACCAGGTATGGTTTATATGAGTATACCGTCATGTCATTCGGATTGACTAATGCCCCTGCGTATTTCATGAGCATGATGAACAAGGTATTTATGGAATATCTTGACAAGTTTGTCGTGGTGTTCATCGATGACATCTTGGTTTTCTCCAAGAGCGAGGAAGAGCACAAGGAACATCTGCGTCTAGTCCTGGAGAAACTCCGAGAACATCAGTTATATGCCAAGTTCAGCAAATGTGAATTTTGGTTGAAGGAAGTCGGATTCCTCGGACATGTTATTTCAGGAGAAGGAATAGCAGTCGACCCCACCAAGGTTGAATCGGTCACCAATTGGCAATCCCCCACCTCAGTCAAGGAGATCCGCAGTTTTCTCAGACTTGCAGGATATTATCAGAGATTTGTTGAGAATTTCTCCAAGATTGCTAAACCCATGACCGAGCTGTGGAAAAAGGAAACAAAGTACATTTGGACCGAGGATTGTGAAGCCAGTTTTCAGGAGTTGAAGAAACGTCTGGTTACAGCCCCAGTACTCATTTTGCCGGACGTACACAAGGATTATCAGGTGTATTGTGACGCTTCTTGTCAAGGACTCGGAGGAGTGCTCATGCAGGAAGGAAAAGTTGTAGCTTATACCTCCAGATAGCTACGACCTCACGAGATGAATTATGCCACACACGAATTGGAGTTAGCAGCCGTAGTGCACGCACTCAAGACCTGGAGACATTTCCTTGTCAGAAACAGTTGTGATGTTTACACGGATCATAAGAGCCTGAAGTATATCTTCACGCAGAAGGAATTGAACCTTAGGCAGAGGAGATGGCTTGAATTGATCAAGGACTATGACATGAGATTGCATTATCACCCAGGGAAGGCAAATGTTGTAGCAGATGCCTTGAGCCGCAAAAGTTATGTAAACACCCTCATAGCTGGAGGATTACCTCAGAATTTAACCAACGATCTCAGAGATCTCCGATTGGAAATAGTACCAAGAGGATTTGTCGCCACCCTGGATATTTAGTCCACTTTGACCGAAAGAATCCGTGAAGCCCAGAAGACGGACAAGGAAATTGCAGAGATAAAGGAAAAGATGAGTAACGGAAAGGCTAAAGGTTTCCATGAGGATGAACACGGAACTTTATGGTTTGAGGACCGCATATATGTGCCCAATGACCCAGAGGTCAAGAAGTTAATTCTTCAGGAGGCCCATGATTCACCATACTCGATTCACCCAGGCAACACCAAGATGTATCTGGATTTGAAGGAAAGTTTCTGGTGGACAGGTATGAAGAAGGATATTGCCGAGTACGTAGCAGTATGCGATGTTTGCCAGCGAGTAAAGGCGGAACATCAGAAGCCAGCAGGGTTACTTCAACCACTGCCGATTCCCGAGTGGAAATGGGAAAAACTTGGAATGGATTTTATCACAGGGTTACCCAGGACCCGTTTAGGTTATGATTCTATCTGGGTAGTGGTTGATCGCTTGACCAAGGTAGCTCATTTCATTCCCGTGAAGACTACATATACCAGCGCTAAGTTAGTCAAGATATACATGACCAGGATCATATGTCTGCATGGAGTTCCGAGGAGTATCGTGTCAGATAGAGGAACGCAATTTACCTCAAAGATTTGGAATCAGTTGCACGAAACTTTGGGTACGAGGCTGGAGTTCAGTACAGCTTTTCATCCACAGACAGATGGACAGACCAAGAGAGTCAACCAGATTCTGGAGGACATGTTGAGAGCCTGTGCGCTAGACTATGGGTCTAGCTGGGATGACAATCTGCCATACGCAGAGTTCTTGTACAACAACAGCTATCAGACCAGTCTGAAGATGGCCCCTTTCGAAGCTCTATACGGAAGGAGGTGTAGAACACCATTGCTGTGGGATGGTGTTGGAGACCGAAAGCTTTTTGGTCCCGATCTTATTAGAGACTCCGAAGAGAAAGTCAAGCTGATTCGAGATAGACTCAAGATAGCCCAGTCGAGACAGAAGAGTTATGCCGACAGTAAACGCAAGGAGATAACGTATGAAGTTGGAGACCGAGCATATCTCCGTGTGTCCCCACTTCGTGGAATCAAGAGATTTGGTGTTAAAGGAAAATTAGCACCCAGGTTCATTGGCCCCTACAAAATCCTCGAACGCAGAGGAGAAGTTGCATACAAGCTGGAATTGCCGGAAGGATTGTCAGGAGTTCATGATGTCTTCCATGTTTCCCAGCTGAAGAAATGCCATGCTGAGATAGCCGATATTCCCTTGAGAGACACAGTGCCCCTAGAGGCTATACAGCTCGATAGTGATCTGACTTATGAGGAGAAACCCGTCAGGATTCTCGAGACTGCGAACAGAGTTACCCGTGGCAAGATCATCAAGTTTTGCAAGGTTCTGTGGAGTCATCATTCTGAGGAGGAAGCCACCTGGGAGCGAGAAGAAGATCTCTGCCGAGACCACCCACACCTATTTGCTAGCCAACCCGAATCTCGAGGGCGAGATTCATCTTATGGTGGGTAGGTTTGTAACATCCCAAATTTTCAATTTGGAATGTTTTACAATTATTAGCTAAGCATCTATGCATTTTGTTTGAATTGAGTGGCATTTGGAAATTTCAGAGGCATTTGAGTTTTATTTGAATTTGAATTTGATTTTGGCAATTGAAATTTATTTCAAATATCCCTGACAAATACTTGAATTTTATTTGGAGTTTGCAGAAAATGTCCCTGACAAGTATGAGAGGAGCTAACATGACACTCCAAAAATGTCAGAAGAAACTATTGCCAAAAGGTTTGAATTCAAATTTGAATTTTATTTGGAGTTTGCAGAAAATGTTTTTTTAGTTTCTGTTTTGCCTCTATAAAAATGTCCACGCTATAGGATTAATTCCCCTGAGAATTTTGATATATATATATATGTCCTATATAAAAATATTATAGATTTCTCTTATTTTATTTTTTTGCACTCTCTGCCTTAATTCAAAAAAAAGAGAGAAAAGGCCCAGGCCAACCGGCCCAGCAGCGCCGAGCCGCAGCCCACCAGCGACAGCAGGCCAGCGCGCCCGCGCCCGAACCCCTCTCCCCTCGGTCGCCCGCTCACCCCCTTCACTCTCTGTCTCACTGACCCGGGGCCCCACCCTATCCCTAACACCTCGCCCACGACACGCCGCACTGGAGCACGCGCAGAGCGCGCCAGACACCGCGATCTTCTCGGGATCGCGATCCCACGTCGCCCCCTCGCCCACGCTTATGCCCTATATAAACCCCTCGGCCTCCTCTTCCGAACCCCCCAAAAACCCTACCTCAACTCCACCCGTAGCTCTCGCCCTCGCCAAATGCATCTAGCCGCCGCCGCCTCGGTTCGCCGCCCCACCTGCCACCGGTGAGCATCCCCTTTGCTTCCAAGCTACACGACCCGAACCTCCTGTTCGTTCTGCACCTCTCTGACATCCTCTCATCACCCAGGAACCGCCGAAGCCGTCGCCCCCGAGCTCGACCGCCGCTCGCCGGAGCTGCAGCTCACCAGGGAGCACTCGCCGTCGCCCCGACCGCCACCATCGTTCCCAAGCTCCACTGACTCCATCCCCGACCTCCCCTCGAGCTGCCACACCCGCCCGATGACTCCGCCGCCGCCCCGGACCACCGGAGCACCCCCGCCACTGTCGCCCGAGCCGCCGTCGTCCCTCGTCGCTGCTGTAAGCCACCGGACCTCCCTCCACCATTCGATCCGCAATGCACGGCTTAGATTAGACTAGCGAATGGGTAGGTTTTTTTTATTAGACCGGTTTTATTTCATGGTTTGTTTCTGGTTTATTTACTAGGTTTAGTTAGACCGGCCCAATCGGTTTATTCTGCTAGCCCGTTTACGGTTCAGTTAAAGATCGCTCGCGCGTTAGATAGTTTTAGAATGCCCACTGTTTCGGCCCATTACCGCGTTAGTTTTTGTTTAGTTTTATTTTAGTTTCTGTTTTTAAAACAGAATAGTTCCAGTTTTGAAAAATCTATATCTTTTAAGTTATTTAATATTTTTAGTCGATTCTTGTTGCTCTAGTTTGCAAATTTTATATAGTTGTTGTAGAAAATTAGTTTCGGCCATGTTTAGGTTTAAAAAAAAATGTTTTATATTAGTTTTAGTCAGATTAGTTTTTCTGCTATAAATCGAGTTAGGATTTTTTAGTGATTCTTTTTGTCACTGCATTGTTTTGACCTTGTCTAGCAGTAGGAATTTATTTGGGCATTTTTAGTCTTTATTAAAAATAGTTTTTATGCGAAAACAAGCCTTTCTAGTTTATTTAGCTTGCTTTTGTTTTCTGCTGTTCTAGTTATTTTTAAATTTTATTTTTCCTATGTTATAATTTATTTTAGATTAGTTTCTGTAGTTACAGAGAGTGACCATTTATTTACAGCAAAATAAAAAGTTTTATTTTGTTTTCCTATTAGTTTGGTTTTAGGTATAACGGGAGTTCTACAATAGATATTGGTTTGATTCTTTTTGCACCTAGTTTGTATACTGTTTTCCTTTATGTTAGTTAGTAAAACCATTGTTTTGGATCTGTAAAGAAAAGTGTTAGTAGGTTAAAACTATTTCTTTGTTGTTGCTTGATGTGATGGAAACCTTGATTTTGTTTTCCTCGAGTTTTCTTTGATTTTGGTTTGAGTGCTTGTGTGTTTTCCTTCAGCTTGCTGATATGTTATTAGTGAAATACTTATTTGTGCTATTGTTTGACTCGATAGAATTTCCGGAGTGCGAAGCTTGCTATCTCGAGTCACTAGCGTTTGAAGACCGTCAGCCAGGCAAGTCATTTGATCATGTTTTGCAATACCTATGATTTTGTTGCATTAGAATTGTTCCTCCCCACCATGCATGCAGTAGGAGAATTTTAAGTTATGTTCTTGAGTAGTATCATGAGGTAGGATGAACCCAGTTACCCTTGTTACCATTGCCCGGGATGATGTAGTTTATTTTGCTATGCTCGTAGATGGGGTTGGTTGAGTGATTCATAAGGGAGATGTGAGAGTCAAGATGATGACGACCCCATGACTTCAAGCTCAAGATGGACTTCAAATTCACTACTGGGTGGAGGACGGTTGATGGGCACCCTGGAGAAACCAGCGGATGGCCGGGATGCATGGAGAAGCGCCATGACATCTTGCGGAAAGCTTCACCCAGCCACGAAGAGACGGATGGATACCCCTTTACCGGAAGCTTACCTGTGCAGCCGCAAGCCATTATGGGCTCTAGCTGGGTTGACCTTAGGCGTGACTCTGGACAGACGGTGCCAGCAGATGTAGAAGAACGGTAGGACATGGATGGGTACCGGCAGTGCTCAGAGAAACTCTACGGAAGACCCTGTTTCGTTCATCCCCTCTTCAAACACCAGGCAGTGCGAGGACATAAAAGAGGGAACGATTCTTGCGGGTAAAGTGCACAAGACTCTGCAGAGTAACAACCTAATCGATTAGCCGTGTCCCCGGTTACGGACAAATGAGCCTCTGGAAATTGGAGTATTTTGGAAATCTCAACACCAAATTTAATAAATTAATTGAGGGGTTATTTAATAATTGGGTATGAGACATTGGTTGGCGGAACCATCTCAATAACAACCAACATTTTGTATTAATTGCAAGCAAGTCCTTTGTTATAGGGAAAAATTGGCTTTTTCGCAAAAACATAAAACATAGAGCCCCACAGCCAAATTGCATATAGTGTTAGCATTATTATTGTTGTTTTCTCTATGACTTGCCAGCATATTCAAAATTCTGACCTACACGGCTACAACGTCTTATGTTGCAGAGGAGTTTTCCGACCAGGAGTGAGGCTACGATCCACGCTTGGTGATTGCCCTATGGAGTCGGATGGACTCGCTATTCGTCTATGTTTCCGCAACTTATTTAGTTTATTTCTATTGTAATAAAGACTCGATATGAGAATCATGTAATAAATTCAGGTGTGATTGGACTTTGAATCTTTTCATCAATGTACTGTGTGTGCCAGCATGATCTTGGGATGGTACAGCTACACAGAGACTTGACCGATTTTGGGTTGGGTCGTTACAATAACAGACGAAGCATTGGACATGGTATAGTTCACGCCCAAGTCCGACATTCCAATTGGAACTTCCACATCAAACTCATGTTCACAGATATCTGCACATTCATACATAATGTCCACAACCATGATTCACTTCAAAGCCAAAAAAAATGCAAGGAGAGTTATAAATAAAGAAAATCCTCTACTAGTTCCTGCTACCAGTGCGAGCACATCAAGTCAAGACCATGCGTAAATTAATTATATTTTATTCATTTTTGTGTTCTAAAATGCCTGTCGGCTCGCGGAAGGATGTGTTGCCCGCACACGTGCGGATTCAATGAAGGCAGGCGGGGCAGTCTTAAGCTGGTTGCATGCGGCGAGGAGGCGTGCTCAGCCGGGCCTACAGCGAGTGCGGCCCTCTTGGCCGGCGCGCTGGTTCAATGCCTGTGCTATGAGAGGTCGCGTCCGTGTCAGAGCAATCACTCCCTCCAGTCCTTTTTTGTTTGGGTATAACAAAATCTTGTTTTCCATTCACATTTTACAAGTAAAATTCGTGGACAAACTTTGACCCAAAGTACGATGGGGACTAGTAAACCAGAATGGAGGTAGTAGTTTTTTTTAATCAAAGAAGGGTTTCCCCTTCAGATTTTCATTACTGAAAACCAGCATCTAAATCTAAACCATAGTATTTGCCCTAGAACTACCAGGTTCAACATCTCACAACATAAACCCATACAACCTCCATCGCAAAAAAAACCACACAGCCATACGCCAAGGAGGTACGTAGTACTATGAATTCCATTTTCGCTCCATACCAATCGTTCTAAAAACTACTTACTACTTATAACGCGCCATTGAAAATCAAAACTCTTAACCCCGCTAAAAAACGATATTTTAAACGTGGCTACTCGATCTGTGGGAACTGGCGAGCCACCGTGCTCCAAGTCATTCACCTATGGTCCCGACCATCAACTCCTACGGATCAAATTATCACGCGAGCTGACTATTCCTACAAAGGTGCTCCACCACGTACCCGGTACCCGCGAATGCAGCAATCGTGCACCTAGTGTTTTAGGGTTTATTTGTTAACGTCGCCTTTACGTAACACTCATGTGTGCGAGACAGCAAGAGGCCGACTGCGTGCGTGCGCCTCTTCTCTTCGTATATGTACTCCACCGTTTGTCTGGTGTCCAAAAAATTATAATAACTACTAGCAATGTGCCAATGCGTTGCCACACGATCAAAGTAGATTAATACATATTCACCGATTTCATAGAAAAAAGTCTAGTTTTGAAATACGTATATCACTAAAAATATGTTATGTTTCACTCAAAATGTACTCCTTTGGCAGTTTTGATGAGATAAGGGAGGAATGTTGTTGGTTTCAAGATTCGACAAGTGGTATATGTCTAATTTCTACTCTTACTAGCAAGATGCCCGTGCGTTGCACGGAACATCAAGATCTTCTGGGAGAAAAGGATGAACGAGGGAAGGCCTTATCTGCAAATGTGGTGAAGAGTGCGGGTAAATTTCCATATTTTCCTTCCTATCCCTCGGATATAAATTGAACGACCTACATTGCAGGATGGCAGGACCAACATCATCACCAACTCTATTTTTTATCCCTACTCTTATAAAAAGCATTGTCGATGATGATCGTGTGCCTGCCATCCTGCAATATAGGCCGTCCGATCTATATCTGACGGATAGGAAGGAAACTATGAGAATTTTGCGAAAAGATACCCACACCCCTCTCCACATTTGCAAATAAGGCCTTCCCTCATTCATCCTTTTCCACCACAAGATAAACTACTCATACAAATGCATCTTGATGTTCCGTGCAACACATGGGCATCTTGCTAGTTGTTGCAAAAAGCCCATGTGTGTGAGAGAGAGGGAGAGTGGAGGAGGACGGAGTGCATGTGTGACAGAGACACAAGGAGTGTGTGTGCGATAGGTATCAGCTTAAAATGAGGCAATAGTGTGTGTGTGCACGATCGAGAGGGCGTGTCTTAAGAAGGGAAGAAAAATCTACATAGATACAAGGAGCGGGAGAGAGACATGTATGCGATGGTGGAAGCACGAGTGTGCGGGTGTATAAACCTATCTAGAGGCTAGCTAGTTGATAAATGTTTGTGAGAGAAATACGAGTCGGGGTGCGAAAGCAAGAGTTTTGTGTGTGTGTGAGAAAGATGGTAGTCGGGAAGGGGAGTGGAAGTAGGAGTTGTGTGTCTGTGAGAGAGAGAGGAGACGGTAGTCGGGGTTGGCTGATCCGTAAAAAAAATGAATAGTGTCAGTCTGGGATGGAGACGAAAAGGAGACCGCAACAAATGTTGTGTTTACAGGAGAGAGAGAGAGAGTAATTTTAGTGTTATGAGTCATATGTAGAGACATATAGGGTGTGTGAGAGAATCCCATAGAGAGAAACACAAAGTGAAAGACGAGTGGAGACTGTGTGTGTGGCACTGAAAAATAAAGCTTAGGTACCGAGTGATACCAGAGAACAGTAGAGACGTGAGAGATAATGAAAACCGTGTAATGTATAATGATAGGGAGAGTGTGACAGTTCTCAAGGGAGACGTCGAGAGACCATGTTTGCGAGGATAGGAGAAACATGAAGTGAGCGTGTGGGTGAGCTGGAGAAAAGAGAGTGATAGCTACCTGAAGGGGCATGCATGCGAGAGAGATGGGCGTGAAAGGAGTGAACCAAAAAGGGATTCAAATATTTCAATTCGAGATGATGATACATGTAATCCGTACTCGAACCAAAATTGATCTATCAAACATGCATACTCATATGAATTCACACACGTCTAGGTTATTTAATATGTAGATATTACTGATCTTTTCGAATTCAACCTTAAGATTTCGAGATCATTGTATTTGTAAAACATATTATACATATAAAGGAGCAGAATTCTTTGTTGTGCTTTTGAAAGTATATATAAAAAATGATGTATATAGAATGTAATTCCAATTGAAAATGGACCCTGCCCAAAAAAAATAGAATACAAACGGGATTAGGATTGAGTTGGCACGGTAAATGTGCACTCTGCAAAATTTGAACGAAGCAGGGAAAGTCGCAGTAACCACCTGAAACCAAAATCTGCGACATGGAAATCACTACTGCCTATCCCTGCCACGCAAAGCCTATCTGCTGGATTTCTATAGGTTTTGATAGGGGTAGGTTTGTAATTTCACCCAAACGTGACGTAACCGCATCTCAACCAGATTCATACACGGTGGGCGCCAAAACACAGTGTGTCCTTGGTCGAAATCGACTCCCTCCCTGATTCATATTCATACACGGTGGGCGCCAAAAACAAACTCTCGGCGGCAAATATTCGGTGTATGCGAGATTACCATCCTATCCCCAACCGACTAATGTTGTTGTGATATAGTAGAAATTTGAAACGGGGGCTAAGTTTGTAAATTTCCTTGCATTTGAGACAAGCGCGCCCTGAATACATGGTTCCCCCCTTCCCTCTACCTCCCTTTTCCCCATTCGTACTCCGTGGGCGGCAAAACACCCTCTCCACCCCACCCTTCTCCATCCGCCACCGTCTTCCACCCCATCCACCAATGTCCTCCTCCACCATGCCGGAGTTGATACCCTGACGCCGCCGTCCATTACAAGAGATCGACCTGTCTCATCCACGACTTCGGACCGGGATCCTTGCATCCCGTCCTCTCGCTTCATCCCTGCCGTCGTCCACCTTGTCGGCGCCGCTCCTACGACCGTCTCGTCCACCGCGCCCTGCTGCCACCGTCTACCCTCCTAGATCTCCTTCCACGCTACCGACAGCCATCGCTATCGCAGCACCGTCAAATTCTCAGCAGATGCGTACACGGCGCTGCACCAGAGGCGGTACTCTTTCGTATCCGCTCAACTTATTTATCGTAGCAAGAAAATAGATCGCCACTGCTTTACTCTGATTTCTTGTCTTGGTTGCAAAGTTACCTTTGTCCGGTTTGCACTTTCAGATCCGCCATGGCACGCTCAACACTATACTCCCGATGCTTATGGTTTTCCCCTTTTATATTCCACACTAGTTAAATCACAGTAGACTAAATTTCAAAATTGGGTCAGTCGATTTTTCAGATCTCGCCAGAGTTCGCCGGTGCGGTCGAAGGGGATCGGGTGGTTGTGGGGCCTCGCCGAATGAAGAAAACTCGATGGGGGTGGGGGGTGGGGGTGGGGGTGGCGGAGGAACACAGGCGGTGGGGGCCGGTGGTTCGACCGGCGGCCCGTGCTGTGCTCTGTATGGGAAGAATCAAAGACGAGGAAGAAGAAGGGTTAGGAGACGTAGGATCTTCATCTAACCGCCTGAAATGGTCGAGAGACAGCTACGAGTTGCATTCTTAATGCGCTCTGGTTCATCATGTGTGGGCACTGCGCAACCAACATTTTATTATCCAAAATCTGCTTGCTCTTCTTTACCATGTTCCTCTTCTGTTCTTCTTTAATATGTACTCTCTCCGTTCCTAAATACAAGTATTTGTATAGATTCCACGATGGACTACATATGGAGCAAAATGAGTGAATCTACCAAGACTTATATTTTGGAACAGAGGGAGTATGATAGTAGTACAGTATGTTCCTTGTACTGAAGATGAGCAGGGACATTTGCAGTGTAGAGGTCTATACGGTCGGTTGTGATGGACACTTTGAGCCTCTTTGATTCGTAGGATCTTGTAAACATAGGAATAGGATTTGTAGTGGCCTGCCCACTTGAATCCTATAAGAATAGCAAGGAAATGCGGGGAGCTGTGTCGCCTTTGAGAGTTACACTGATATTAACAGTACTGCACCTTCACTTGAAGAGAGCTGGTATCTGAAGCCTTTCTAGCCATACCGGCAATACTAGCACATATATTCCAGCAAGTTCCACTTTGCTGGTTTTACTCTCATGCTTAAGTTTTTCCCGTTATATCTACACTATGATCTATGTAGCTGCTTTGTGTCGCACTAGCAGCAGTCCACTCTTGAAGCTAAACACTGCAATGACTTACAAAATTGGCACCAAGGCATTGATTGCCATTCTGGATGCAATGAAATTCATATGCTCCCCACCTGTTGATTCTTGTTTAGAATATGATCCTAATGACTATTCTAACCTCGAGGAGTCAAAGGCAGATGGCCTGTCCTGTTCACCCATCATGGTGCATGTTCTAATTTGGCAATGTTTTATTGATTGCGGGTATCTTGCATATGTTGTCTTGCATTTCTTCTACTTTGTTGCACCGCCATCTGCTTAGTTTACTCATCATATATGTCGAGATGCCATGCCCATCCATTATCAATACATATTCCATCTGTCATCATACCATGTTTTCCACTCAAATGTTGTTCTTGTGCATTAGACATCAAAAAGGAAGCGGGTGATTGCCGAACCTGAAGGAGCACCAGCAAAGTCCTTGAAAAATGTGGTGGTGATGGAGAAATCAGACAGCACCCCACTTATATTGGTTGTACAACCAGTGACACAAAACGTAGGACCGACTCCAGCAGTCTGTACCCATACTTCACTGGCCACACCACTAGCCCCACCACACAGGACCTGCACTCCAGCAAAAGGTATACCGATTTCATTTTCCATAGCACCAGTTGTACCACAGAAAAATCCCACCCCAGCAAAAAGTACAGCAAGTCCACCGGCCGAAGACCTATCCCAACTGTAGAGACAGCCAATTCCTGCAGATTAGAACCCCATTCCATTTATTCCCAGTTTAAAAGACAATGCTTTCAATGTTAGGGACTACGTGCATATATTCCCATCATGAGAAGATTATTGTGAAGACAAACACCATTTTCACATCTTCCTGTCCAACTTACGTGTAAGTGCTATTATTCATGGTTATTATTTTCCTGTTTTCTGCTGATTGAACACATCAATGATTTACATTACATTTTTGTAACTAGGCGAGGGTCAATCTGGATAGTCATGACGAGCAAAGGTTGCTTGTGCTTTTCAAGGAAGCATTGCAGCAGTATCGGTGTTACCTGAGGAAATCACACTTTGATGGCAAGTCTATAAACGAATTTCCGGTGATGTCTCCTTTGCTAAATTTAGAAGACATTGAATGGAAAAACCTTGTTATGCACTGGTCTCATTCCTAGGATGAGGTACTGTCTATGAAATCACATGACAATTTAAACTTCTACTTTTCCGCATGTGCCTTATGGATCTTTTTTGCAGGAAATTTACTCGAAGAAGAATTCCAGTTTGACAAGAACGACAGGATACGCAAATATGATGCCCGCTGTTTGCTCTTGTTAGTACCTGTTGTCCTGTATCACTGTACTTGCATACATACCTGGTTCATTATGTGACAGCAGTATGCATGATAGCTTGCTTATCAATTGTTCGCTCCAAATTATCTGATCTGTATGAATGGTTACATTAGTGTAGAATATATCCAATGCCAATGTTTTTTTAGCTCTGCATTATTCTTGTAAGTACATGCTGTCCTTTATCAGTGTACTTATAATGACAGGTAGTTGTTCATGTACCATCACTCTACATCTTATTTTCCTTTGCCTTCCATTTTCTACACATCAGATCTATATTTACTCTTACCATAAGGTTGGTACTGAAGAAGTTTAGCTATGCATTGCTCTTGGCTGTACCTTTTTCCTGTATCGCTGCACTTACATTTATAGCTACTTGGTTATGTAGCATCACTCTTCATCTTATCTTAAATATTCTCC
>NC_041388.1:297443140-297515463 GCF_002162155.2 Triticum dicoccoides | reverse complement strand
AAGGCCTTTATAGAGCCTGTCTTCACTAATAATGTAAGTTTGTCGATCTCAAGCCTTCAAACTTTGTTGTATATATTTGGTTAGGCATGACTGCAACAGCTGTTTATTTTTAGTGTTTGCATCAAATTGCTTGTTTAAAGTTTATTATGTAGTTCATAAACAAAAGTTTGTCCTGTCTCAATTTAAGTTTTCAGTTGTACAACCAAGTTCCTTCTTCATACCATGTAAATTAAACTATACAGAGCAAGTGATCTTCTTTTGCACTGCATGTATGCTTATGTTCTTCATCCGTAATCCAGTGGTGTGATGAACCTACCCACTACAGCACAATGTCATATTCTACATGTCTTAACTATGAACAATGTCATATCATTCTACTATTATTTAAACCGTCTCTTTATTTGCCAATCTGAAATGGTATAAATTGACAGCACACTAACCATTGCTACTTATGAGTTCCTGATCTGTAATACAGTGGTGTCGTGAAGCTGCCAACTCCTTTACAATGTCATTTCCTGCCATGTCTTGACCTGAACAATACCATATTGTGTTAATGCAATTTTAAACTGTGTCACTTTATTCGTCAGTAAGAAATGTGATGAATTGTCAGCACTGATACTTTTATGTGCAAAACCTGTCATCTGTCAGCTTGTTTATCTTTCAGAGTGAGGAAGATATAAGTGTTGAACAAGCGCAGTCTCATCATCTTGCTCAGCTACTTGCGCTGTAGCTCCCCAGTAGGGCTAACCTTTCTTGAACTCTATTGAAGTGTTGTCGGTTTTGTATATTATTTTTTTGGCGTGTTTATTCGCACTGGTGTATGTAATCTGTTGTCTTCTTGTGCTTTATTATCATAGTGGTGAACTTTGATGCTTAGTGGATGTAATATGCCGTAATTTCTTTATTTTATAGTCTAGGTTTTTTCTTATTCACGATGCTGCAGTTATTTTACTGTATATATATCCTGTCTTCGCAGTAAACCAGCCAAACCGTAAAATTACAGTACATAATCGGGCCGTCATGCAATCACGATGTAGGTTGGGCCTAAAATGTGCCGAACAGCTCACAGGCCGGCAGCAGCCCAAAATGAACCCCGGCCCATGATTGTGCGAATCAAATCACGGGCTTTTAACAATCCAAAATTGTCTTGCTCCTTGTTTGGCCCAATCAGATATTGGCTGCGAGCAGGCCGGATGCAAACCGGGCCGTAGTTAGGCCCAACTATAGGACGGGCTTTTAACAGGCCGAAACTAATATAGGGCCGAAATGTTAAACGGGCCCTTAATAGGCCAAAACTAATATCAGGCCGAATTTCTAAGTGGGCCTTTAGCAACTGGGCCCAAAAGCATAGTGTCCAGTTGACGGGCCGAATCTGATATGGGCCATATTTGAGCCCAAAGCCTCTTAAAGGGTCGGACCTGATCTGGGCCGTAATTTGGCCCAGAACGTGGTAGGCTTTTAACAGGCCGGATCTCATATGGGCCACTATTAGGCCGGGAGCGTGGCAGGCCGTTAATGGACCGGATGAAATATGGGCCGGCATTTGGCCCAAAACATGGCAGCCAGTTAATGGGCCGGCCTACTAGGGTCCTCAAAATCTTGTGGGCCTACAGCTGGGCCGGCCCATCGGTGAAATCTCGTGGGCCTTTAGCTGGGCCGGCCCATTATGATCCGCAAGAATCTTGTGGGCCTTTACCTGGGCCGGCCCATTATGGCACACAAAAATCTTGTGGCCCTTTACCTGGGCCGTCCCATTATGGCCCGCAAAATCTTGTGGGCCTTTAGCTGGGCCAGCCCATTATGGTCCACAAAATCTCGTGGGCCTTTAGCTGGGCCGGCCCATTATGGTCTGCAAAATCTTGTGGGCCTTCAGTAGGGCCGGCCCATTTAAACTTGATGGGCCGGTCCACGTGTCAACATATCATAGGCGCGTCTCGCCCATTGGATGAGTGACACCTGTGCCAACGCGGACCTGACACGTGTCTCCTCCAGCCAATGATGATTTTACACGTGGAAAATCCCCATTGGTCGGGGCTATTAACGGGTTATCAGATCCAAAACCTGACCCGATAGCTTAACAACATTCTGTTACGGTGGATGCCACGTGTCGGTCACCCTTGACAAAAGCACTTCTGTGACGCACGATTTATCGTCATGGAAGTGGACACTTTTGTGATGATAATTTTGGTAATGTAATGGAACATTTCTACGACAGCACATGTATGACTATCTTGATTATGTCATAAATTTGTCATGCATGTACATGCATGACAAAAAACGTGACCTACTGTGACAAACACGTATCATCACGGAAGTGTATTTTTTGTAGTGATAACATCATTACAAGGAACCCAAGGGTCCAGGAGCGGGTTGATCTCCCCTATCTTCTTCACCGTCACCCTACTCACTGGCGCGGGGACGACAGAAGCCTCGCCTTGTGCAAGTTGATGCCGCTTGATAATGATACGTGTGATGTTAAGATGCTATCGCTTGAGGGCAAGGCTTGGGTAGGCGCAAATGAAGATTGGGTTGTTTATATTGCGTACAACTGCGAGTGGGAACTTGTGAATGTGTACACTCATCACAGGGTTCCACTTCCAAAAATCTTAGACTGCCCAGAGGTTGAGCACACAGATGATCTACATGAGTTCAAATACAATCATCGTAATTTGTCAAGTTCCCAACCGCTCTTGGGATTACACGAACTATGAAGTTGTTGCTATCTTCGACAAGCTTGTTGCCTTCCTTACTTCCACGCCTCGATGGATATTGCTGAAAATTAAATTTCTGTACATGGATGAGTATTGTGATGCAATTCAATACGAGGGTCTTGTGTTTTCTTCTACCACCTGCATCACTGTTTTTGCATGGAATCATCATGCTTTCGGTACGTTTGTGTTCCACCATAATTATAATTGCTTCATCCACATGCATGCGGGTTAGCTAGTTTCCCTTTACTAATTAATTAAGCTTCTCGTGTTTTCAAGGTCCTGTGAACATTCCACCATCTATACTTGAAAATTTTTATAACCAAGGGGGAGATGAGAATGCTGATGATCACGAGCATGAGGACGAGCAGGACCCATATACTCAGTGGCGCCTGGCAACTTATTTCGATGGATCACCTCTTCTTGTCTGTATACATGGTACTATTGATGTAACTAAGGAAGCAGGTGTTGTCTCGCATGGTCGCACTCTCCGGACCTATTACAACATCCGTTGCAGGATATTCGGTATGGATTCTAGTGTGCTAGCGCCAACACCTTCTCCCTGGTTCAGTATTAAAATTCTTGGAGGAAACTCGCTCTTCCTTGGACAAAACTATCCAATCATGGTGAAAGGCGATCCAGCCGCTGTTGACACAATGTTACTACCATTTATGAGAAGCAACTGTATCTATACCTCGGTCATTGTTATGCTTCCCTACCATCGCAACATAGGTCCTAGCATAGCCTGCTTCAGCCTGGATGATCAGTCCTGCGTTGGTCTCGAGACTGACAGTGGCTGGCCCTTCCCAAAGAATCACTTCTGGTTCAAAGCAAGTGTTTCCAATGTTGAGGATTGGTTGAGCTAAAGTTCATTTCATTGCTTGTTATTTGTTGTGTCATGATCACTTTAGTATTTACTAGAATGTATCATCGTTGTCGTTGTGGGTTCATGACCTGTTGTATGTAATAAAATGATATGCCTATGATAGACTTACTAAATTTATGAATGGCTTTCGAGTCGCTTCTCTGAGTGGGTGCAGCGACGAGGCAAAAAAATATTTTCCGAATACATAATTGTACGTGCATTGCAACAGGTTACCGAATGAGTCCAATCAACAATAGTACTACTACTATTTGTACTAGCTTCACATGCTTCGCGAGTCGGGAGGGTGTTTTTACTGTAGCTGCGAATCCCATCATCCTAGGTCCTCGGATGAGTCTAGTAGAAATTGCATTCTGATGTTTGGGTGCAAACTCTCAAAACTGCTGCACTATCTCTACGTCTACGTATACGTAATACAACAAGTTTTAAACTTGAGACCAGCCACACACCCTCACAAAGAACACTTTTTTAACCTAGCACAGACTCCAGGAAATTTTTCCATAGTGTGAGGTGGGCCATAAGTTAATGTGAGGTGGAGTAGTACACTAGGGTGGCATGGGCCAGAACAAGCATTCACGTCCAGGAGTACGGCACACGCCACCAGCATGACTTCCATCTGACACCATATTTCCTGGAGTCCGTGCTACAACTATCTCTTCAACCTCATTGTTTCTCTAACCCAGCCATTGCGCGGTGGGCGAGGTGGGGGTTTGCCGATAGTCGGTTTCGTCAACTACATCCCACTTGTAAGGCCAACTGCAACTCACGACCCCAAACGGACCTCTGTGGCTTCGCTCATGTGGGGGACAGAAGCCATCCTACGCGGGTGCTAGGTCTGACAGGACAGCCTTGTCGTCAGTGTGTGACCTCTGTGGCTACCGTCCACTCCCCACTAGCCTCTTCGTTGACATGTGGTCCCGTTCCCACATGTCAGTGAGACGACGGCGAGTCCTTTTGTACAATTTCCAAACGGATGTCTATGTAGGTCGGGGCGCCTCTTCATGTACCGTGGCAACCGTCCACCGACTCTTCGCCTTTCCCTCTGGATTTGGAACTGTTGTCGCACGCTCTTCCTCCCTGCTCCATTTTCCTTCACCCTTCCTTCTGCCATTGTTCGATCGTATTCTCCATGGAGGGAACAGACCGGAAACGGCCCTGTTATTCTTGCCCCGATCTGAATGATGACGTGGTGGATGAACTCATTGATCGATGCGACATCATCACCTCGGCTAGCATGGCAGGTTCGTTCAGGACCATTCTTGACTCAACTAATAACATCATTACAAGGAACCCAAGGGTCCAGGAGTAGTTTGATCTCCCCTATCTTATTCACCGTGACCCTGCTCACTGGCGCGCGGACGACGGAGGCCTCGCCATGTGCAAGTTGGTGCTGCTTGATAATGATATGTGTGATGTTAAGATGCCATCTCTTGAGGGTAAGGCTTGGGCAGGCGCAAATGGAGATTGTGTTGTTTATATCGGGTACAACTGCGAGTGGGAACTTGTGAACGTGCACACTCGTCACCGGGTTCCACTTCAAAAAATGTCAGACTGCCCAGAGATTGAGCACACCGATATTCTACGTATGTTCAACTACAATCATGGTGACTATCATCTATAGAAGATAGCAATGTGTCGAGTACCCAACCACTCTTGGGGTTATAGGAATGCTTGTGTTGTCACTATCTTCGACAAGCTTGTTCTCGTCCTTCAAGGTTCGACTCGATGGATATTGCTCAAAAATCAGTTTCTATACACGGATGAGTACCATGACGCAATTCAATACGAGGGTCTTGTGTTTGCTGCCACCACTCGTGGCACTGTTTTTGCATGGAATCCTGATGCTTTCTGTACGTTTGTCTTCCATCGTAATTATAATTTTTTTCATCCACATGTATGCGGGTTAGCTAGTTTCCCTTTACTAATTAACCTTCTTGTGTTTCCAAGGTTCTGTGAACATTCCACCACCTATACTTGAAATTTTTTATAACCATGGGGGAGATGACGATGCTGATGATCACGAGCATGAGGACCAATATAGGAGTACTCAGTGGTGCATGGCAACTTATTCCGATGGATGACCTCTTCTTGTCTGTATATAGGGCACCGCTGATGTGACTAAGGAAGCAGGTGTTGTCTTGCATGGGCGTACTCTCCGGACCTATTCCAACATCCGTTGCAGTGTATTCTGGATGGATACTAGTGTACTAGCGCCAAGCTGCCAACACCTTCTCCTTGGTTCAGTATTAAAAGTCTTGGAGGAAACTCGCTCTTCCTTGGACAAAACTATCCAATCATGGTGATAGGCGTTCCAGTTGCTGTTGACACACGTTACTACCATTTATGAGAAGCAATTGTATCTATACCTCGGGCATTGCTATGCTTCCCTACCATGGCTATCACAATATGGGTCATGAAATAGGCCGCTTCAGCCTGGATGATCAGTCCTGTGTTGGTCTCGAGATTGACAGTAGCTGCACCTTCCCAGAGAAACTCTTCTGGTTCAAAGCAAGTGTTTCCAACGCCGAGGAGTGGTTGAGATGATGTTCATTTCATTGCTTGTTATTTGTTGTGTGATGAAAACTTTAGTATTTACTAGAATGTTTTGTTGGAAATAATCTATAATCCAACATGTATCCTCATTGTCATTGTGTGTTGATGACTTGTTGTATGTAATGAATGGTACATTTGCATATGCATGTCATAATCTCAATTTATAAATGGTTTTCGACTCACTTATTGGAGTGTTAGGGTCATAGTAGTATAGCCAGCACCTCTCCTTGGGGGGCTATTCTTCCCTTTGTAATGTTCATCATCAGCCCAAGAGGCAATCCACCACACCACACTGGAGTAGGGTATTACACAACAATGGTGGCCCGAACCAGTATAAATCTTGTGTCGCTTGTGTTGCGAGTTCATCGAGCTAGCCTTTGAGATCGCGAAGTGCTTGTGGGCATGATCGGTGAGGGAGAGATCTTCGCGCGCACCCCAGTGTTCAAACCTTAAGGGTTTTGCCGGATCCCGAAATCCGACATTTGGCATGCCAGGTAGGGGTGCGCCGGAGTTTTCCTTCCATAGATTCGCGCTCGACCATCTTCACGCCCATTCTCCATGGCTGGCGCAGCCCTTCCGATTGGATCTACCGGTGCCCATAATGACACTCGGGGGCTCTGAGCCCTTGCTCCCACCCTGCGGCAGGTGCGGTGGCTACCCAAGTTCAAGCCAGAGATGCCGCCGCGCTACGACGACACGGCGGACCCCTTGGCTTTCCTGCTGGCGTATGAGGAGGCCGTCCTTAAGGCCGGGGGCAATGACAAGGTCATGGCCAACTGGCTTCCCATGGCCCTCACTGGCGCACCGCGCGCCTGGCTGCTCAACCTCCCCATATCAATGGTGGCATCTTGGGAGGAGTGGCGTGGCCTCTTCGATGCGCGCTACGCGGCGCCGGTGCACCACGCGGTTGCAGCCCTCCTCAGCAGCTCGCAAGCACCACCCTCGGATCGTCACGTCAAGCCATTCTTTCGCTAGATCAGCGCCACTTCCATGCGCCCGGGGGCTCTGCCAGGCTGGGCCACTCCCGAGGCTGACCTCACCTTCGACTCACGGGGTCATCCCGCCCCCACCGTCGGCTCGGGTGCGCTCCCAATGCTTTGCATGGCCACCATCTGCCACATGTCCATCACCAAGACGCTCATCGACGGTGGCGCCGGCCTCAACATGCTCTCCATCGAGGCCTTCAGCCTTCTTCACGTACCGCTCGAGCGGCTCTGCTTGGCAAGCCTTCTTAGGGGTTGGTGGAGGCTTCGCCCGCTCCCTGGGGCAGATCCGCCTCCCCGTGACCTTCGGCACGCGCGACAACTACCGCACCGAGCTCATCGACTTTGATGTCCCTCACATCGGCCTCCCGTACAATGCCATCCTCGGGTACCCAACCCTGGCTCAGTTCATGGCGGCGACCCATCCGGCCTACAACCTCATGAAGATGCCCGGGAGCAAGAGTGTCCTCACACTAGTTGGGGACACCAAGGAAGCCTTGATGACGCTCAAGCTCGCCCTCATGACCGCTGCAACAGCGCATCCCGCCGACGCGGATACCTCCAAGGCCAAGGGAGCCACACCAACCAAGCAGAAGCAGTTTTTCACTCAGGACAAGGCAGAAACCAAGCAAGTGCCAGTCGAGGAGAACGGGTCCTCGGGGGCAACCTTTACCATAGGCGCCAACCTCGAGCATGGTCAGGAGGAGGCGCTGGTGAAGTTCTTGCACGCAAACAAGGAAGTGTTCACTTGGGAGCCCGGTCAGCTGGTAGGAGTCCCAAGTGGGGTGATAGAGCACCACCTGAAGGTGTGCCCCAACGTACACCCCGTGAAGCAGAGAGCAAGGCGGCAGTCCACGGAGAAGCAAGCTTTCATCATCCAAGAGACCCGCAAGTTGGAGGCTGCGGGTGTCATTCGCGAGGTTCGGTACCCCAAGTGGCTGGCAAACCCCGTTGTCGTGCCCAAGAAAGGCGGGAAGGAGCAAATGTGCATCGACTTCACCAACCTCAACAAGACCTGCCCCCAAGATCTGTTCCCACTTCCATGCATCGACCAGATCGTCGACTTCACTACCGAGTGCGACTTGGTGTGCTTCCTGGATGCGTTCTTAGGATATCACCAGATCAAGATGGCGGTAGAAGATGTGGAGAATACACCCTTCCGGACCCCGTGTGGGGTGTACGGCTACACTTCCATGCCTTTTGGACTGCGCAACGCAGGCGCAACCTTCCAGTGGCTCATGCACATCGCCTTGGGTCAGCAGATTGGAAGGAACACTGAAGCTTACGTTGACGACTTCGTGGTGAAGTCTTTAGAGGCGAGGACCTTGATCCAAGACCTGGAGGAGACCTTTGAAAGCCTTCACCAGGTGGACTTGCGGCTCAACCTGGATAAGTGCGTGTTTGGTGTCCCTTCCGGCAAGCTACTAGGCTTCCTTGTGTCCCACATGGGGATCGAGGCCAACCCAGAGAAGGTCAAGGCCATTGAAGACATGAGCCCACCGCAAACCCTCTAGGAAATGCAGAAGCTTGCTGGATGGGTGACTGCGTTGGGACGCTTTATTTTCAAGCTGGGAGAGCGTTCCCTACCCTTCTTCAAGTTGATGAAGAAGAAGGGCCCATTCGAGTGGACCCCGGAGGCCGACCGAGCATTTCAAGACCTAAAGAGATACCTGACCAGCCCTCTAGTGATGGTGGCGCCGCAACCTCTCGAGCCCCTAGTGCTTTATCTCGCTACCACTCCCTACTCTGCCAGCGCAACTGTAGTGGCGGTTCGGGAAGAACACCAAGCCAAGGGCGCATCGGGCCGAGCTATGCCCCCAGCAGAGATGATGCAAGACTAGGAGGGCGCCACAAGGGCCGCAGCAGCGACAACAGAGGGTCAAGCTCAGCAGGGCGACGCTCCCGAACCCGCAAAGGCCCCGACAAGCGATCAAGCGTTACGGGCTCTGCAACCTCAGGAGGCACCCCAACTCCTGGAAGACGCAAACCTCATCAGCACGCCTACCCTTGTCAAGCACCCGGTATACTTCGTCAGCACGGTGTTGCGGGATGCAAGAGCACGATACCCCATGCCTCAGAAGCTCTTACTCGCGCTCCTGGCGGCCTCACGAAAGTCGTGGCACTACTTTCAAGGCCACCCCATCAAGGTTGTCTTGGCCTACCCACTGGAGAAGTTGCTTAGGAGCCCCAACTCCGCCGGGAGGGTCGCTGAGTGGAACATCGAGCTACAGGCATTCCAGTTGGAGTTCAGCACCACCAGGGTCATCAATGGAGCCGCTCTCGCCGATTTCGTGGCAGAACGGACGGACGCCCTGGCGCTTGAAATAGGCAAGGACCGGTCCCTCTCACCGGGAACTGAGGTGCCCGATGGCGGGGTCATGTATTTCGATGGTGCCTTCGTGCGCCAAGGTGCGGGGGCTGGAGCAGTGCTCATCTCGCCCACTCAGGACAAGCTCTACTACGCCATGCAGCTCTACTTCCAGCAGGGCGAGAAGGTCTCCAACAACATTGCAGAATACGAAGGCCTCATAGCCGGCCTGAAGGCTGCGGCGACACTGGGGGTGAAGCGTCTCACCATCAGGGGCGACTCACAGCTCCGCGTTAACTTCTTCAACAATATATACGAGCCGAAGGACGAACCCATGGAGGCATACCTCGCGGAAGTACGCAAGATGGAGAAGCAGTTCCTGGGCCTGGAGTTGCAGCACGTGCCCCGAAAAACCAACAAGAAAGCAGACAACATCGCCAGAAGGGCATCCAAGAAACAACCCCAAGAGCCTGGCGTCTTAGAGGAACGGCTCTTCAAGCCATCCGTGACACCACCGCTTTCAAGGGCAGCGCAGCCTCGGGAGGGGCTCCCGCAGCCACCTGCCGCGGGAGCCCCAGCCTATGGCCCGACTTCGGGAGCGCGTCTACTCTTGGCGCTCGAGCCCTAGGAGGGATGCTGGACCAAGGAATTCAAGGAATACCTGATGCAAGGGACGCTGCTAGAGAAGGAAGAGGACGCGGAGCGTGTGGCCCGGCAAGCCACGTCCTACTACATCCAGGACGGTGAGTTGTACATGAAGCGGCCAAATGACGTTTCACTACGTTGCATCTCCAGGGAACAGGGGAAGGAGCTGCTAGCCGACATACACAACGGGGACTGTGGGCACCACTTGTCGTCACGAACATTCATTGGCAAGGCATTCCGCAGCGGATTCTACTGGCCTATGGCGCTCAGTGACGCAGCTGAGCTGGTGAAGTCCTGCTAGGCCTGCCAATTCCATGCCAAGCAAATCCATCAGCCAGCTCAGGGCGTCCAGACCATTCCGCTCTCGTGGCCATTCAAAGTCTAGGGACTGGATATCCTGGGCCCGTTCCCTCGGGCGCCTGGGGGCTATTGATACCTCTATGTCGCCATCGACAAGTTCACTAAGTGGGCGGAGGTGGAAGCCGTCCGCACCATCCCAGCTGGCTCCGCAGTCAAGTTCATCAAGGGTCTCATGAGCCGTTTTGGAGTCCCCAACCACATCATCACCGATAATGGTTCGCAGTTCACCAGTAATCTCTTCAAAATGTACTGTGCTAACCTTGGAACGCAGAGGTCCTGAGAGGCCTGAAGACCAGGACCTTCAAGAAGAAGCTCGAAGCCTGCGGCAGGGGCTGGCACGACGAGCTCCAGTCCGTGTTGTGGTCCATCCACACCACCGCCACCAAGCCAGCGGGCGAGACCCCATTCTTCCTCGTCTATGGAGCAGAAGCGGTTCTCCCTCATGAGGTCATGCATCGCTCCGCACGGGTCCTGGCATTTGATGAGACGCAGCAGGACGCCACGTGGAGGATGGACCTCGTGCTGGGGGAGGAACGTCCACGCGAAGCTGCACTGCGGGTGGCAAGATACCAGCAGGCGCTGCCGCGGTACCACTGTCGTAGCGTCCGCTCCAGGACGCTCGAGGTGGGTGACCTCATCCTAAGGCGGGTGCTCTCCAGGGAAGGGTTGCATAAGCTCTCACCCATGTGGGAGGGCCCGTTCAGGGTTGTCCATGTCTTCAGGGCTGGCACCACACGCCTGGAGACATAGGACGGGGTACCCATCTAGAACGCCTGGAACATCCAGCACCTCCGGAATTTCTACCCATGAAGAAATGCCCAGCGCATGTGAAGCAAGGCCTCGTGCCTGTGAAGGTCTCCGCCCATGACACTCTCACGTAATAATGAGTGGGGCTACACACGCCCTGGAGTCTCAGGAGTGCCGCCCTTGGGCCTCGGGGGCTCCCTCCCACGTCTTAGTGGCAGCACTTAGCTCCGCGCTGGTGAGAAGACATGAAGACAAGACTAGGTGCCGGACGCGGCTTTTCATTTGCTTTCTGAAGTTGCCTCACCCTCTTTTAATTAAAGTTTTCTTCTGGTGTTCTATGCTGATTTGGTTCCATCGCCTTCTACCTCTGTTTCCGTCTTCAGTCTAGCCTATACTCTCTCTCGCACTCCTCGCGAGGGGGCTGGACGGGTGCCCTCGTGAGCATTTTTCCTTTTCTATCTTTCGTCTGCTTTTCGCGAGGCACCGTCGCTCGAGCCCACAAGCTGGCGCACCCCTCCTAATCCGTGCCCCACGGGTACCATGATACGAAGCGCTAGGTCAAGGCCAGCGGCGCCTGTGACTAGGGCTTGGATGAATGATAAGCCTCTTAACAATTTTTTGTAGTTCCTAAGCACCTACAAGGCCAAGGAGGCCTCGGCAGGCACCAGGAAGCAAGCGCCTCATGAGGAGGAGACTACTCCGAGAAAGTCGAGCTAAGTTATACCTACATAAAACAAAGATGTTGCGGCACAGCACAGGAACAATAAACATAGCATAATACTTGAGAAATCATAGTTCGTTGCACGCCCCTCGGGGGCCCATATTGGCTTCTTTCTTAAAACAGGAAGGAAAGGAAGAATGAAATAAAAGCGGCGCGTGCCCCTATAGCAATCTGCAAGGGCAGGCTCTTGGCGCCGTCCTGACCTCAGCCAGACCCCTCCTCGCGCTTCACGGAGGCGCGACAATGAGACGACCCACTGCCGCCTTCAAAGCGGGCGTGGCGGTTGGTTGTAACCGCCGATGCTGGAGCTGTCGTCGGAGGAAGAGCCGCCGTAGCTGGACGAGATGTGGTCGGCCCCAAGGGCGGGTTCGCCCTCATCCTCATCACGACCATCGCCAAGGCTGAGCACCTCCTCGCTGTCATTGACCTCGGGGCAGCACCCGGCGCGGCAACCATCTTCCCCAAACACCCTCACATAGAGGGGCGCGTCACCGTCATACTTGAAATGGAGGGTGCACCGCCTACCTAGGCTGCGCACGCGAGCAAACGTCTGCCAGCCGCGGTCCAGGGCTATGTTGCCCGTGACAGAGACCTTAACCGCGACCCAGGAGGCCATGCTATAGCAGCCGTCCGCCTCTAGCCAGAGCCCGCCTGGACCTGAGGCCGGCAGCTCGTCGGCGAAGAAGCATGGGAGCTCAAGCCAGTTGCCGGCCGGGTTCTCCGACCAGACGACGAACTCCGGCAGCACCTCCTCCGAGTGGAAGCACGACCACGAAAGTCGCGCGACCACGGCACGTCTCCCTTCCTCAACAGGACTACCACGACCGGAGCGGCCCCTGCCACGCGAAGTAGCACCGCCACAGCCGCGGGGGGCCACGGCGGGGGTCGCGGTGTGCTTGCAGGGACGGCCGCGTCCACGCTAGGGCACCGGAGAGCCGGGCCCCTCGCGAGGGGCCTTCCCCTTCTCCGCGGCGGAGAACCTGTTCGACGGCGCCATTGGTGTCACAACTGGCAATGGAGCAAAGGGGGAGAAGCGAGCGTAATGGGAAGAGATGGGTGATGGGGGCTCTGCCCCCCTCCCCATTTATAGTAGGAGAAGGCCAACCAGCACCCCCCACGATCACAGGTAATGATGGTTTTTCCTTGCATGCAGCAGGGACTCGTCAAACCGGGCAGTTGTCGAGGCTACATGGGGAAGCGGAGACGCCCACGTCCAATCAACCTCCACGCATCTACCAAGGCCGCGGGCTATTGGGGCCCGCGACGCTCTGCACTTGCCCTTTGGCTTCGCCTCGAAGCCAAGGCCGAGCGCGCCTTGGGCCCGGGGGCTACTGTCGGTGTTTTGGGAACAGGGGTCCCCAGACTTGCCTGCCTACGGCTCATAGCGTGGCTATGCAAGCGGGCCCGCACGGCCCATCTTCTCCAACAATCATTCAAGACCCTCGCGAGGGGCCAAGCATTGCGAGGCGGACGACACAAGACCTCCTCAGCAGAAGCCTCACCAGGCTAGCTCACAAGGGGCGGAGGGATCAAGGCCAGGCAATCCTCGCGAGGTTCCTATGATGTGAGCCATGATGACCGAGACCAGGCGGGCGCCAGGCGGGTGCCAGCGTGCACAGTGTCCTTGTTTCCGCTTTGGTGCTAAGGAGGCAAGCGCATACGAAGAGTACCGAGGCATCAAGCAAAGGTTTCCATATCAGTGCAACGAGACAAAGACCAGCAGGATGTCAGGATGGAGGTCACCATGGAGCCCAAGGCGGCGTCACCACCAGAGCCTTTGGCAGGCGAAGACTGCTTTTGTCAGGATAACTTGTACTAGTTGTCCCCTTTCAAATTGTCTGTTGTTGGCTCCCTTCCCGCTCAATATTTGGGGAGAGGACCAGGGCCTCTATAAATAGGACTAGCCACCACCATAGCTAGGGGATCGACCTCATCTTGGATCGGAGCCATTCCATCCTTAGCCTCACACCCACCAACCACAAGAACACCTCTTCTCGGGAGGCTGTTCTTCCCTTTGTACTGTTCATCATCAGCCCAGGAGGCAGTCCACCACACCACACTGAGTAGGGTATTACACCACAATGGTGGCCTGAACCAGTATAAATCTTGTGTCCCTTGTGTTGCGAGTTCATCGAACTAGCCTTTGAGATCGCGAAGTGCTTGAGGGTGTGATTGGTGAGGGAGAGATCTTTGAGCGCACCCCAGTGTTTGAACCTTAAGGGTTTTGCCAGAACCCGAAATCTGACAGAGGAGCTAGCCAAGTTAATCGAGGCTGGATTCATTAGAGAAATAAAACACCCGGACTGGCTAGCAAACCTGGTGACGATGCCAAAGAATGATAAATCCGGGCGCTTGTGCGTCGAATTCAAAGACCTCAATAAGGCTTGCCCTAAGGATCCCTTCCCCCTCCCCCGCATCGATCAGATTATTGATGCAACTGTAGGACACGACTCACTGTGTTTCCTCGACGCATACTCCGGATACCATCAAATAAAAATGAAGGAGTCCGATCAAGACGCAGTGGCATTCATCACCCCATACGGACCTTTCTGCTTCAACACTATGCCCTTTGGGCTTAAAAATGCCAGCGCCACCTACAATTGTATGATTCAAACATGTCTAGAAAACAAATTGGCATGATAGTTGAAGCATATGTGGATGACATCATCATCAAGACTAAGCATGTCGAATCGTTAATAGACGACTTGCGTCTCACATTTGACAATCTCCGGACATATGACATCAAGCTCAATCAGGAAAAATGTGTTTTCAGCGTTCCCGCCAGAAAACTGTTGGGCTTCATCATTTCCAATAGAGAATTGAGGCAAATCCAGCCAAAATTCGAGCTTTCACAATTGGCTACACCAACGGACCTTAAACATGTCCAAAACTAGCCGGATGAGTGGCAACTTTAAGCCGCTTTATCTCCAGACTAGGAGAAAAAGCATTGCCACTTTATCGCCTTCTTCGACATACCGACCACTTTGAGTGGACGGAAGCAGCAATAGCCGGACTGGAGGAAATAAAAGCTCTTTTGGCAAGCAACCCAATCCTGGCCGTGCCAAACGTCGGCGAACTAATGTTATTATACATCTCGGCAATACACCAGGTGGTGAGCACAGTGCTCATCGTTGAGCGAGAGGAGGACAGACACAAGTTCCCACTCCAGAAACCGATATACTATGTATCCACTGTCCCCACACCATGCAAATGTCGGTACCCTCATTACCAAAAGATAGCATATGCGGTATTCATGGCATCCCGGAAGCTATGACACTACTTCCAAGAGTGTTTTATTACGGTAGCTTCTGAACTACCACTTAATGATATAATAAATAACCGCAATGCTATGGGTCGGATTGCCAAGTGGGCTATTGAGCTCCTACCATTTGACATAACATAGAAACCACACCGGGCCATTAAATTCCAAGTATTAGCCGGCTTCGTCGCCGAATGGACAAAGGACGAACTCCGTACAGAGTACGGCACATATTCCAACTGGGTCATGTACTTCGATGGCTCTAAAATGTTGGCTGGTTTAGGAGCAGGCGTCGTGTTAACGTCCCCGACTAGAGACACAGTCCAGTACGTACTCCAAATATTATACACAGACTCCAACAATGCAGCCGAATATGATGCCTTATTGCACGGTCTTCGGATGGCTACCTCCATGGGCATACAACTCCTGGAGGTGCGCGGGGATTCAAATCTCGCAATATCCCAAATAAATGGAGACTTCGATGCCAAGGATCCGAAGATGGCAGCCTATCATAACGCTGTACTCAAAATATCAGCTCGGTTCGAGGGACTTGAGTTCCATCTTGTGGCTCGAGAAAGTAATCGAGCGGCGGACGTCCTCACTCGCATGGTGCCAAGCGCGACCCCGTCCCGCCTAACATATTTTTGGAAAGTCTCTTCAAGCCATCCGTGGTGTGGCAGGATGAGAGCGGAACACTAGTCCGGATCCGACTATACCCCCAGATTCCAAACACAATACCGATATCATCGGGGGCTCAGCCACCGAAATAACACCATCGGCCCATCTAATAATGGCAGTAATTGCCCCATGGACCGAACCATTCTTGGCCTACCTTAATAGGCGAGAGCTCCATGTGGACCAAAAGGAGGCTCGCTGCATTGTTCGGCGCTCGAAAGCCTACAAGGTCCATGACAGAGAGCTCTAAAAGAAAAGTTCTACGGGAGTCCTTCAAAGATGCATCTCCGAAGAAGAAGGACGACAACTCCTGGCTGAAATCCATGCTGGCCTCGCGGTCACCACGCCGCGGCTCGGGCCCTTGTAAGTAAGGCCTTCCGTGCAGGTTTCTTCTAGCCGACGGCCCGAGCAGATACACAGGACTTGGTCCAATGTTGTGTCGGATGCCAGCTCTTCGCCAATCAAAGCCATATGTTGCCTACTGCGCTACAAACAATCCCCATTACTTGGCCTTTTGCGGTCTGGGGCCTTGATATCATGGGACCCTTTAAAGGAGGAAGCCATAAGAAAAAATATCTGCAAGTCATGGTAGATAAATTCACCAAGTGGATAGAGGCCAAACCAGTGAAAACGGCTGAAGCTGGCCTGGTGATAGACTTTATATTCGGTGTCGTGCACCGTTATGGTGTCCCACACAACATCATCACTGATACCGGCTCCAATTTCACAGCCAATGAAGTGAAATCCTGGTGTGCTAATTTGGGCATTAAACTTGATTATGCCTCGTTCTATCATCCACAAATAAACGGTCAAGTCGAATGAGCTAATGGTCTTATTATGAGTGGCATTAAGCCTACACTAGTGCCGTCGTTGAAGGAATCAGACAAGCACTATGTGGAGGAGCTCGACTCTGTACTTTGGGGGCTGCGGACCATGCCCAATCGCACTACCGGATACACACCATTCTTCATGGTGTATGGCGCAGAGGCAGTTTTGCCTTGCGACATCATTCATGACTCACCTCGAGTGCGCATGTACGAAGAGAGAGAGGCCGAGCTCGATCGGCAGGATAGTCTGGATGCCCTGGAGGAGGAGCGTGACGTTGCAAAAGCCCGTTCTGCATTCTATCAACAACATGCTCGCAGATACCAAAGCAGAGAAGTGCGGGCCAAGACTTATAATGTTGGTGAACTCGTTCTACGCTTGCCAGAAAAGAAAAAGGACAAACTCAAGCCCAAGTGGGAGGGTCCCTTCATCATAGATGAGGTTCTCACTAGAGGAGCGTACCGCCTGCATGATGCATCTGACAATTGCCTAGAGCCGAACCCGTGCAATGCCGCAAGACTCCGAAGATTCTACGCCTAGAGTCGTACTCTTTGTTCGTCTTCTTCTCCCTTTCTTTTCATTTCTACCCTCTTTAATTTTTCTCTAGCTCTTTAGCTCTTGTGCGGCCAAGCCACACACCTATGATGTGCACATCCTTACTTGTATACACTCATAATACCTGGGGGCTTCTTTTACAGAAGCTTATTATTATTTTCCGAGCATCAAGCTCAACACATATGTTCCTCTTCCGCATATGTACCTTTTGTTCGCCTTTATATGCATCGGTATGACTTAAGTTTTTGCCAAGCTGGGTTGCCTGGCTCCTGTGCTTATGCCCTACATTCCCTTTTGTTCGGCTAGGGCATAAAGGGTCATCCGGACTTGTACCTCAGACTAAGTGAAGCCTAAAGCTAGTCTTCTTAAGGGAATATTCGGTCGGCGAACTAAAGACGTTTTACCTCCATCACACCATGAAGCCCCAGATGTTACGTATACTGTGATTTTTCAATCACAGTTTGGACATGCATACTAACGCATATCCACCTAGGGAAAGGAACCCTTAACGGAACTATTCTCCCTGGAAGTTGTTCCTTACAATCAACATGTAATATAACATAGCTAGCCGGATACAAACTCTAGCCAAGCAACTATGACCCCTACACCTGGTTTCCATACATGCCCTGGTTTATATTACTGAGCGGGTATTCGGAAACACTCCGAGCCTTCGGGTCCAGAGGTCGAAGCGAAAAGGTCTACCATGACAATCGATTTACAATCCGCCTAGGGACAAATTTGTAAATTGAAGTACATAGTCACTTGGACTCAGAAACTTCTTCCTCTAAGCCATCTAACAGGTTAACTAGCTTACAATCCTGTTGGGAATACTTGGTCGCTATCTTTACCTCGTCATACACCAGGCTAACTGGAATTTCTTTTCCATCTGACCCCCAAGGTCTGACCCGGGCCATATGATTCAGATCGAGCTTTGTGTACTGTGCTTTTACCATGGCCTAGGCCTCTCGCGCACCTTCTCGGCAGGCCGATATCTTCCTTAATTGGAAGCGCCGCCGAGCTCCCTGGAATAGCCTCACAACCTCCTCCATAATTCCTAGAGGAGAGGCGGACGGCCATAATGCTTTGTCAATGCCATGCATTGCTTGCCGAGCTTGCTCGTGCAATTGGGACACCTCTTGCAGAAGGTCGCCTTGAGAGCCGGATATTTCCCTTCGGGACGGCCAGTCAGCATACCTGCAGACATAAATCCGTCAGATCATTTCTTCGCTGAAATGCATAAAGGTAAGATCAAAAACATACTGAATATGCCGCCTTGTAGCCTCCTATCCTCCTTGATAGCGTCATCTAGCTGGGCTCGCACATCTTTTAGTTCTTCGCCCAGCAGGGTATTGGAATCCTGCAGCTTGTTCTTTTCATCCCTGACCCGCGTTAGCACACGTTCGCCTGCCGCATGTTGCCTTTTGGCCTCCTGTTCACCAGCCTGGGAGATTTTTAGTTTTCCCTTAGTTGATCTACTGATCCTGTCAGCCGACACACAACAATATTAATATTACTGGTATATGATTATACTTTTTTCTGATGAGGGGAAACATTTTCAGGCGGTGCCCCCTTGGATTTCTCCAATTCGGTGGTAGCCGTAGCTAGCTGGGTCTGACACTTTTCCAACTCTTGAGACAGCAGGCTATTCTTCTCCCTGAGTACCTGATTATACAATGATCCTTAAATCAGTTGTATCAACTGCTTCAAGTCTCGGGGGCTACTGTTATATGATTATAAAATCTACACTTACCCGCATATCTTTTAAATGCTGGTTCGTGGCTCTAGCCAGTCCATCCCGAGCAGCTCGGACGTATGCATCGGCCGAGCTGAAGGCATTGAATGCCTCTTTTGAAAAGCCGGGGTCACAGAGAACGGCCCTCCGACGCGGATGATTCATGGTGCTCTCCAATTCAGAGTTTGTGACGGACATATCATCTGAATCCTTTGCGGAAGGACAATCCGGCGTCACTCCCGTGTCAGCCCCCATCCTTAGGGCAGGGTCTGGAATCTAACTAGTGGAGGCGCGACTGGCAGGATCCCCGGACATAGTCCAGTGGACACTCTTCCTGATAAAATGCAGAGGATAATGTCATAGTTGGATGTGACGACCAGGAGGCATATTTAAAAAGAAAGCCATACCTCTTTGATGAAGGTTGGGTTGTGTTATCGTCGGCCTTCCTCTTTGACGACTTCTTTTGCGCGGGTGCCGCGTTCTTATAAAGCGCCTCCCCTTTGAAGCACGAGATTGTGCGGTGGGTGAGGTACATTGAGGAAGCTCTTTCGGAGGAGATGTCTCCACTACAACAAAAGACACATCCGTGACATTTTGGACCGAACGAAATTTTTTTGTCATACATATGACACTTCTATGACGATAATTGTGACAAAACCCGGTATCATCATAGATGTGGTGGGCTCCTACTTCTATGACAAAAAATCATGATAGAAAATGGGCTTTTCGTCCTGGGCGGGCCGGAGATGCAGCTGCATGACATTCTTTGGGCCATCCATGACGGAAAAAACCGTGGTAGAAGCGAGGGGGAGGAAAATTTCGGGGAGTTCCCGGTTACAGTGGGAGGTCGGGGGCCGAGCAATGCGCGTTTCTCTCGTACACGTATGCGCGTGTGTGCGAGGCGTTGGCTCTAACTGAACCCGAGCGAGGCGTTTGGCTCTAACTGAACCCGATCGATTGCAGTGCAGGCTACGCGTTACTGAACCCGAGCGATCGATCAATGGCTGTTAACTGAACCCGATCGAGCGATTCCTTCACTACTGCTGCTAACTGAAGCCGATCGATGCTGCCTCTAGATGAACAATGAGAGTTGCAGGTGGGGTTGGATGAACAGTTCCCGGTGGGGGTGGATGAATAGGACCCCGTGGCGTTGCCTCTGGATGAACAGGACCCCGATCGATCGAGCCGGTTGGGGCTGGATGAACACGACCCCGTGGAGGGCTGGATGAACAGGACCACCCCGTGGAGGGCAGGATGAACAGTAGACGGTGGAGGGCAGGATGAACAGTAGCTCGTGGAGGGGTGGTTGAATAGGAGCCCGTGGAGAGGGGTGGTTGAACAGTAGCCGGTGGAGTAGCACGCGATGGAGCCTGGAGGAGGTCGACGGTGGATGAACAGTAGCTCGTGGAGGCTGGAGGGGGTCAACGATGGAGATGAAAAGTATCTCGTGGAGTCCCGTTTTGCGGTACGCCACACCCCTCCCGATGAACAGGACCCCCGTTTCGACCGTAGCGCTCCAACACAAGTCCGTTTCGTCCGTTGCGGTATGCCACACCCCTCCTGATCAGCAGGACCCCTATTTTGACCGTAGGAGGTCCGTTTCCTCCGTTTTGTGGTACTCCAGACCCCTCCCGATGAATAGGATCCCGTTTCGAACGTGGCCGGTCGAACACAAGGCCGTTTCCTCTATTCTGCGGTACGCCAGGCCTCCTTTCCATCGCATGTTCCGTCCAAGCCCTCCCGATGAACACGACACATTCCATTGCTCCCCATGAACACGACGCATTTCATAGCCTCCCCATGAACATGACGACGATGTTGTTTCTCCGTTTCAACCCAGCCATGTACACGAGTCCTGGCCGTACGTATGCGCGACTAGACGTTCGAGACCCCGCCCGTATGTACACATATGTGGCCGTATTTTCTTTCTTGCACCCTAGCCGTTGTACATACGTGTACATGCTACGTGCGCGCCTCTACTACGACACGTGCGCGCCTCTACATCGACCAGTATATATGTACGTACATGTTCGCGACCAGAATGACAATGCTACGTACGCTTCGACCAGGTGGGTCCCGACTGTCAGGCACTTCCTTGCCTGCGAAGATGTAGCTGGTGGGTCTCAGCAGTCAGGGGGCGAATCGTTTTTTTGCCCGGACGCACTTCCTTGCGTGCGAAGATGTAGCCGGTGGGTCCCAGCAGTCAGGGGGAAACGTTTTTTTCACGAAATACAGTGGACCGTCCGGTGGGTCCCAGCTGTCAGGTGGAGGAATCATTATTTTCTGCGTAATAAGGAGGCACTTCCTTGCTACGGTCGTGGACCCAGCTGTCAGCCTCTCCATGTACAATCCACGTCCGATCGAAGTCGTTCCTTGACCACGTTGACCACGCGACGCCGAGAGCACCAGGGCAGGGAAGACTCGGCAATAGTTTCCCACGTGGAGGGGAGTACGACTATTTGAGGGTTTACTGGTTCGTCTGCCGTCGCCGGAGAATAATAGCAGGTGTGGGTGAGTAGAGGGATGGCTAGGCCAGCGATGGGAGTACGGTCGGGCGGTGAGGCCTGCGTGGCAGCACAGTTGGCCGCGAGGAGGAGGGAGCAGGCAGTCCCACCGGTGCTTGTTTGGGCGGCTGGAGCAGGAAGAGCAGAGATTGAAGAAGCACGACGGCCGTTGGATGGACATCCAACAGTGAGTGCTTGTGCGTCAACCTTTTTTTAGGAAAGCCTCAAATCTGTGGAAAACACCATACATCCCATCTGCCATTATTTCTAATAATTTACAGCCCATTTGCTAATTCTTAAGGTTTGTTTTGGAGCCCATATTCTTTTTGTTAGCATTACAGCCCATATTGTGGCAACGGTTAAAAAATTATACGAAATTTTGCATATTTCGGTGCGGTCTGAACTGTTTTTAATCCCGAAATTTCGACTCACATTCAAACTGATTTTAATAATAAATGTATATCAATATAAAATCCAACAAATTCTCCATGCATAAAAATTAATGTAATTTAAAATCTTCAATTGAAAAAAAGATATTTGAAACTAATTGCAAGTATGATGTGTTTTTAAAATGTACAACCCATTTCTCATTACTGATGGGCCATTTTCTCATCCAGCCGAATGAAAGCTCTCCTTGTCTTGAAAGATTTGCAGCCCAACAGGCCTGACAAAGTGACTTACTTGGCAAATCACAAAAAAAACGATGCTGTGGCTGTGGACCTAGCTGTCAGCCTCTCCACGTATAGTACTCTTCTGATGGAAGTCGTTCCTTGACCACGTTGACCACGCCGCACGGAGAGCACCACGGCAGTGGACGAAGGCGAGGCCTAGGAAGGGGACGACGCGATGGTGGAAGCCCGCGCGGAGAGGACTACGAGGGTTCACTGGTTCGGCTGCGGTGTGAGGCTGCCGTCGCCGCAGGGCCTGGCCAGCGGTGGGAATAGTAGGGGCGGTGAGGCCTCTGCGGCAGCACAGCCGGCCATGGGAGGCAGGAGCTTGCGGCACGACCGGCACTGCTTTGGGCGGCTGGAGCAAGAAGACCAGAGGTTGAAGAAGCACTACGGCCGTTGGATGGACATCGTACGGTCACTAGAGCTAGAATCGTTCATATTGACTAAGTTGACAAAGCCCTTCGTCCCCGTCAACTTAGTAGGACCACAAGTCAGCCTCCCAGCAAGATGGGTCCCAGCTAGCTGAGGGAGTATTCATTTTTTTGTGCGTAATAAGGAGGCAGTTCCGGTGGGTCCGAGCTGACAGCGGGGGGAACGTTTTTTTCGCAACATACGGTGGCCCGTCCGGTGGGTCCCAGCAGTCAGGGGGAAACGATTTTTATCGCAAAATACTGGTGGCCCATCCGGTGGGTCCCTGCTGTCAGGTGGAGGAATCATTATTTTCCGCGTAATAAGGAGACACTTCCTAGCCGCCGCCGTGGACCCAGCTGTCAGCCTCTCCACGTACAGTCCATGTCCGATGGAAGTCGTTCCATCCACGTTGACCACGCCGCGCCGAGAGCACCAGGGTGGTGGACGACGGCGAGGCCTAGGAAGGCGACGGCGCGGAGCCAGTGAAGACGCGGCAGTGGATGCCCACGCGGAGAGGAGTATGAGGGTTCACTTGTTCAGCTGCGATGTGAGGCTGCCGTTGCCGCAGGGCCTGGCCAGCCATGGGAATAGTAGGGGGCGGTGAGGCCTCCACGGCAGCACAGCCGGCCACGGGAGGCAGGAGCAGGCGGCACGACCGGCGCTGCTTTGGGCGGCTGGAGCAAGAAGACCAGAGGTTGAAGAAGCACTACGGCCGTTGAATGGACATCGTATGGTCACTACAGCTAGAATCGTTTATATTGACTAAGTTGACAAAGCCCTTGGTACATCAACTTAGTAGACCCACAGGTCAGCTTCCAAAATGGTGCGCCCTAGATGTCAGGGGGAGGAATCATTTTTTGGGCAGATGAAGCTAGAATATCCGAGATTGAAGAAGAAGCACGGCATCCATTGGATGGACATCCAACGGCCACTGCTGCTAGAACCGTGTGTTGACTATAAGTTGACAAAGCCTTGCATATGCGTCAACCCTTGGTACATCAACTTAGTAAGGCCAGAAGTGTGTGGCAGAGAACTTATAGCCCATTTGAGATTTGTAAGAATGTGTAGCACATTTTTGAATTCTAATGGAATTTACTACAGCCCATTTACAGTTTGTTAAAAGTACAGCCATTTCAACCAACCGTTCAAAACAGAATTCAATAAAATTTCCCACATTTTGATGGGATCCGAAATATTTTTATCTCGAAATTTCTAGTTAGATTAAATACAATTTCAATATAAATTTATATTATGTAAAAATCCAATGAAACATTGCACTCGCAACAATTAATGAAATTAAAATTTTCAATATCCAAAAATAATATTTTATAAAGTAATCACGTGTTTGGTGCATTTTTTATAGTTACTGCCCAGTTTTATAATTGCATCCCATTTATTATTTCTTAAAGCCCATTTTCTTGTTAAGCCTAATGCATCCCTCCTAGGAAAGATTTGAAGCCTAGCGGGGGGGAGAATAACAACTTGACCTTGCCTGGGTATTCCTAAAAAAAGTATAGCTGGGCTAGCCATTTTCAGCTTGAAAAAAATTAATATCTAGGCTGGATATCTGGCCAGGGCTAGATGGGCCACAGCCCGCCCAGTTAATACCTGCAGCGATGTTTTCGTTGTTGTTCACAGGAGAAAAATTAATATCTGGGCTAAACATCAAAAAACTCTGCAGTGCTCACACCTCAAAAACACAAATACTGCTCGAGCTGCTTGGTCCCAGCTATCGGTCGCTTCTTGTGCAATTCCCTCATTTATTGACTAGTACTACATAGGTTGACAATGGTGTGGGACCGTGATGTCAGGAAACCAGGGGGAAGCAACGTAAATAACTCCAGCGAGCGCTTCCACCTCTGCCTCGTTGTCTCCCGTGGAAACCCCTTTCCTCCCTTTTTTTGCTCGGGCAAGGACCAATGCATGCAGCACGTCCATGCGGTTATTAGGCAAGAAATAAAAGCGCTTTGCATGCTATGAATTACGATGGCCTGCATGGGTAGCTAATAAGGCATACTCTTAACTGCTGTGATTAAATGTTGTGTTTAGAAGAGAGAAATATTCTTCTTTTCCACCAATCTGCTTGCACCTAGGTCGTGATGCACCTGCTAATACGACTTATTCACCTAGACGGAGGGAGTATAGTTATATATATATATATATATAATAAGGAGGCACTTGCGTACGTGAGGCTATGGACCTGGTGGGTCCCAATTGTCATCCTCTCCAAGTAAAGTCATCTCCTCGCCCGCGCGCGCTTTCCGCCCGAAACAGTCAACACCGCCCGCCCCGCTTCCCGGTGCAGGCGATTGCTCCGCCTTCAAACGACACAAGTGTCGTCCGTCCATCTGCCGCCCACATTAATGATACGCGGTTGCCGAGGCGGCTACTCCGGCGCCACATGTCCGTCCCTCCGCCCGCCCACCATTGCTATATAAATGGCTGCGCCGGCCATAGCTGTAGTGATCCGCATCCATTCCCATTCTCCTGTCCACACCACTACTGCCCACCATGGCTTCCTCATGCTCCAGCGCTCTTCGGGACGGGCGAACGACAGACCACAAGGAGATGGCAGCCATTGTTGCCGACCGGCTGGCCGGCAGGCAGCCGGAGGACGACGACGTCCCAATGGAGAACATGGTAGTCGACGATCCGGCGCCAACCCCCTCCTCCGCACCATCCTCGCCAGTGCATTGCACCATGACCATCGGCGAGGCCCGTGCCCAATATATGGACAGTGTGAGGTAGATGCATCAGGAGCAGTTCCGGGAGGCGCAGGCCGACCCCACCTACAACCACCATCTCCTCCAGGAGCATCTGCAGCGGAGGAGCAGATCGCCATGGAGCGGGCGGAGCAGGAGGAGCTGCTGACTCATACCGCTCCGCCCGCAAGGGCCGCCTCGAGTGCTAGTGGGAGCGCATGCGGGTGGCGGAGGCTGCGGCCGCCTGCAAACATGCTAGCAAAGAGGGCGATGAAGCGGGCGAGGCGCTGTTTGGCGAGACCGAGGACGAGGCAGAGGACAATGTCGGCTCCGACGAGTCCCCGCTCCGCTGGCATCAACGAGGCCCTGCTCCGCCGAGGCCCCACGGCGCCAACAATGAGGCAGAGGACACCGCCAGCTCCGCCGAGGCCCTGCCCCGCCAATAACGAGGCAGAGGACATCACCGGCTCAACCGAGGCCCCACCCTGCCGGCAACACGGGGGAGGATTTCCACCGCTCCGCTGAGGCGCCGCCCGCCGGCAATGAGACAGAGGACATCGCCGGCTCCGCCCCGCTGCCAACGAGGCCGCGCCACACAAAAAACGAGGAAGAGTAGAACATGGTAGGTCGCCGCCGCTCGGGTCCAAGTAAGGCCACCACTGCTACCCTCCTGTTCAAGCCAAGCTAGGCGGGTTGACCATTGACGGCTGGTTATCTTCTTGGCGGCGACGTGGAGTCGGGGAGTTCTGCTGGAGAGTAACGCTGCTTCTACTTAACTGTTGGTGCAGTTGGCTGACTGACACGTGGGCCCAACAGGCCACATGTCAGTTACGCAATGCACCTGCAGTTAAGTCACTGAAGCTTCTGTTCGGCTCAACGGGACACAGGTGGGTAGCTTTAGTTAATTAATTATACCTCCAGCGCACCCCTTTTTAGTTGAAGAATGTATGAAATGTAATGAAATCTGGCATGTTTATATCAAATCCGACCGTGTATGAATGAATTTATTTCGATTAGTTCGAATTCCTGTATCACTGGCATTGGATGAACATGCAAAACAATATGTACTAGCATTATTCCTAGGGTGATCACTTCGTTTGCAGCAGTTTCACATGTACTCCCTCCGGTCCTTTCTAGTCTGCATACAAGCTTTGTCTACAGTCAAAGTATCTCTACTTTGACCAATCTTATACAAAAAAGTATGCACTTTCACAATGTACGAAGTAAAAAGGAACAGAAGGAGTACAAAGAGTTTGAGCAGGTTTTTAGCATTTCTGTACATTGCAATAAAACACACAGGCTTGGCAATTCATAGAGAACATTCAAAACAATCGATGATTATGCATCTCAGCAACTCACATGTCAGAGGCAATATTTACTTCACAACTAAAGAATAAAGAAAAAATTGATCGACGCTGCTGACAGCGAGGGCGTCCCATTCGAAAATATCAAATGCATGTCTTGCTAAAATCAATGAGCAAAATTTGACAAGGTTGTCCCATTTCAAAATATCAAATGCCTATGATTGTGGAATGGGCAGGGTTTGCCATCAATTCGGACACTGACATAGCACCTCGTGCTAAATAAACCAGCTGTTCTTTTTGTGCAGTTCCACCAAAATCAACCAAATTCGCGCATAGCTTGTATGATTTCGCCCTTATATGTTGCAACGCCTTGAACTTATCGGCACCTCCTTTCTTGTGGTGGAAATGAATGATTCGATGTATTCATGAACATTTTGTGCAGTTCCCATTGAAATCAAGCTGAGCACCCCTGTTTGCACAAATACAAAAAAGTGATTAGTATAGAGCAAACTGTACTATGAATTGACAGTTTCAACAGGCACATACATGGTCCATGTAGAGCACACTTCTAGAAAAATGGAACTCACCAGAAAGAATCCTAGAACAACATTGTAATCGCGCATCATAGCAAAAAATGGAGATTTTGTCAGTCCTTCTGAGCTGAAGTTAGTTTGGTCATGTGGGGAGTAATGTAACCATCCTTGAACTGCTCCTTCTGATGATAAGATAGACAGGGCTTCTTCATCCTGGCATAATCCGAACTAGTCACTTCACATACTCCATATTCTTCTTCAGAGGAAGATGATCCTGTTGTGCAAAGACAAGAGGACTACTAAATGGTAGCATCACTGTTTGCTCGAAAAAAGGAAAGGAATTATTTAAAACAGCACAGATGAAGCACCTCTCAAGGACAATACCACTTTTTCATGACAGCACCGGGAGTTGATTTTTGTTTTTCTTCCCCTTGGTCTTCCCCTTCATCACTTGGTTCAATAAAACCCAAGCTTCGCCTTCAATGTAAGATTTGGCATGTCAATTAGGGAGCACAAGTATAGTACTAAACTTAATTTTCTGATGAAAGTGGCAAAATACAGGCCAGCAGTTGTGAAATATCCTTATCTTACCTCAATGGGATATTACGGTGCACATACAGATTGGAAGTCTTGTCTCCATTTGTGCAGTTAACTAAAATCAAGCAACATTATCGTACAAGTAGCACAACATATGAATGCACACTGCAGCATCATGTGAAAGAAGGCTAGTACTGACCTCTCATGATGCGGAATTCAAACAACTCACAAGAAGAAGATCTGAACCAAATTCGCCTTAACGGATAGGAAGTAAGATATCCTCTTGTGCAATTCCACTAAGATCAAGCAATCAAGCAACGTTGCCGGTGTGACATTTTGCAAAAGTGTTTTGTGTAGTGCAACAAAAGGTCACAATGGCAACGAGGTGAAGCAGATAATCCTATTTACACAGAGGTGCAAAGGAAACAATTAGTGGTCAATAACGGTGGATGACACAGAAGCCAACAAAAAGAAGCATATACCTTATCTAAATGGGAAAGAAAGCAAGACAGTAGCATTTCTCAAATGGTGGCATTGATTAATATTAACATAGAGATTGTATTAACAATAAAATTCGTTAAACATGTAATTTGCTTTTAACTGTGGCATTGCATCAATTTTGCAGCGGCATTATTAGAGGGTGTTTGTTTACAGGGACATTTTGGTGTAGGGACTAAAAAAACTCCGTGTCAGTTCGTGTTGGTCCCAGTTTTGTTATCAAACGCCTTTCCCTATGTGAGCGCAGCAAATCTAGTCCTGCTCAAACTCTATAGCCTTATCCCTTCCTTTCCTTTTTAAAATAGTACTTTCGCCCCTTCCTTTCCTTTTTGAACCACGTCCTAGATTTATGCGATACAACTTTCCCCCATTCCTTTCCTCTTTGAACCACGTCCTAGATTAATGCTATACAAATTTCCCCCATCATTTCCTCTTTGAACCACGTCCGAGATTCATGCTATATACAACTTTTCCCACTCCTTTCCTCTTTGAACCGCGTCCTAGATTCATGGTATACATGCAGCTAGAGCAATGCATGTGGATTAAGTAAATTATACCTTAAGGTTCTTGGGGCGTGGTTCGGCGGGAGACGGGACGGTGGCAAAGAAGAAGGGGTCGGAGGCCCTCCCGCGCCGCCGCTGGGTGGAAAGTGAACAGTTGCGCCGGTAGTCCCTCGCCGACGACGACAGTGTTAAGCCTCCTTCCCTTCCCGGCGGACGGATCCTGCCGGCTCTTTGAGCAGCAGTGAGGGGAGAGAGAGGCCAACGAAGTCTTGTTTAGATCTGGAGAGGGCGAGAGAGTGTGAAGAGAGCAACTACAAGCGCTGAGGCTCCAGCGGGAGAGGGCGAGAGAGTGTGAAGAGAGCAACTACAAGCCCTGAGGCTCCAGCGTGTATATAAATACTGGAGAGAGAGTGTGAAGCGTGCAAACCCTAGAAAACATTTTGACCAGTCAAAGAATCCACCTGGCACAAATTATGCTCAAGTGTAGTTATCGAACCCGAGACCTCAAGTTTGATGAGCGAACAGGCTAACTAGCTACACAACCCTCCCGTTATGTTCAACTAGAGGGAAATAACCTTTTATACATTCCTGAATCCTCATTATAACATGCACACAAATTTTGGGCACTTGTATTCGACTTAAGTCAATGTGCCACCGTATCTCGTATACTTACTACTCCCTCCGTCTAGGTGTAATAAGTCACGTTAGAAAGTGCAACAGGACCAAGGTGCGTGCGTGTGCGCGCGCGTGTGTGTGCGTGTGTGTTTAACACCATGTGTGTGTTAGAGAGAGCGACAGATCGACCTACTCCTACAGAAAGATGTTGTGTAGTGTACGATTTTAGCCGCGAGAGTCGGTGCATCCTCTCGTTTCAGGGCGTGTCCGGTAGGGACATGCGGACAGCTGCCACAGCCGCTCCTGACCAGCCTGGCCCACCCAAAGCCCCTCCATCGCCCGCGCGCGCTTCCCGCCCGAAATGGTCAGCGCCGCTCCAAATAATCGATGCCGCATTCATGCCCGGGCAGAGCGGACGTGACCTCTCACTGGCGCAAGAGTGATGGTTGCTTCGTTCGTCCAACTTACTGCTGGGTCTATGTGATTTGATGGCTCATTGGTCTTTATTACTAAGGTCGTAGGACTGCTGGATGTCCCACGCTTTCGGCGAAAGGAGGTATACCTACTAGATTACAATTTTTTCCATTCTTACAGCGGAGGCATGCAAGAGCAGTGAAAACACGCAGGCTCAGTGATCCGCATGTGGTTCATGGTGAAATCTCTACAAAGACTTATATTTAGGAACGGAGGAAGTACTAGTATAGTACGTACTATAATTTATCAATGAGATAATTTTGTACAATGCTATGAAGCTTCCAGCTTCTGTTACATGTATCTTGCGTCCAAGGTTGCCCGTTGCAACATTTCATCAAATACAAAGGAGACTAACATGCATGCTATAGCATCTCAATGATTGACAGATCATAGCAAATATGTACTCCCTCTGTTCCAAAATAAGTTTCTCAACTTTGTGCAAACTTTGGTACAAAGTTGTACTACTACTAAAGTTGACACTTATTTTGGAACAGAGGCAGCTAAAGAAAAAAATGATCCATGCAGTCCCTAGCCCTTGAACCGTGAACCCTGACCAGGCTTCAATTTGCTGGCAACGTTCGAGCTTCCTAATAAATGAAGTTTGCAACCTTTTGACCATCGGATCATTTTGTGCAGTTTCACCAAAATCGAGATGAGCATCCCTGTGGCAAAGAAATTGAACAAGCGTGATTAGAATAAGATTACTGGGACTAGTTGATGAGACATAAACTCATCACAAATACAGTATGTAGAAGCCAGTAGAGGTATGTGTGGGGCAAAGAAGTAGAGAAATATCCACAGGGAGTGATGTGGGTAGCTGGAGCAGTGGTGCAAGCCGGCTGTAAAGGGAGTTGTACCTGAGGGACGTAGCTCAACCTTGAGGAGGGCGGCGGGAGGCGGCAACTGCCCACGTCGCGAGAGTGAGCAAGGGACGAAGGCAACCTCAATGGCTTTGTGAGATAGAACGGCGGGGACCCCTGATCGGGACGTGCCGACAGTGGTTTTTCGCCGTCAGCGACGGCTACCGCATCTACACTAAGCATCCACCCCTTCCCCAAGCGGACGTGATCCGCCGGGATGTTAGAGATGTGGCCATAGTCGTTTTGTGCGAGAGAGTGTGAAGAGAGCAACCCAGCAAGCAACCGTGTAGGCTGGCCCGTCCTGACTATGTATATAGTGGAGCGGTTTCCTTTTCTCTCCATATAAACCTATCATATTGCGTACGTGCCACTGAAGAAAAAAAACTTTATTTATAAATGACGCGGCACCTACTACTTGTTCTCCTATAACCTTGCGCTTGGCATCTCCAAGATATTAACCTTGCGATTGGCTCTTCGCCTCTTCGGGAAGTCGAGCAATAATGGTAGTGCAGTATATATCGTTCTGGCTATATGTGACCGAATTAATTGCTGCACGTACTCCACGTGGGCGAGGGTCGAGGGGCGAGGGAGAGTGCTACATACGGAGCAAAATGAGTGAATCTACACTCTAAAATACGTCTATATACATCAGTGTTTGGAGTATGTACTAGTAGTTCATATTGAAATCTACTAAAGGACATATATATTCCAAACAATATGATAGTATAATCTCTATAACCAAGGTAGTAGGGACGACGAGTAAACGGAGGGAGTAGTAAAATTTTCTCCTCGGGCTGTGAGCCACCGCACACGTGGGCGAGGGAGCGGGCGTAAGGCGTGGTAAGCAAGCTTCACCTCATCCTGCGAGCCACCGCTCCCATGGGCGGGGGAGACGGCGTACTAAGCAAGCTTCTCCTCGTTCTGCGAGTTGACGGGACACATCAAAAGTACTCCAGTGTATAGAACCTTGCCTCTAAGGTAGGCCCCACATGGTTTGCCTCTTTTTTTAATTTAACATAACGAGTCAAGTCGCAATTTGTTTGTTCACCCGTGGTAGACGATCCTCCCTCCACCAAGTGGACAACCAGTACAGGTGCCAAATTACCACGTGGGCTGCCTTTTTCGTACAGAAATGAGCTCCACCGTGTACCCGCGCGGGTGTGGTTCGGAAAGAGACGGGAGTACGTGTGTCGTGCATGCACCTCTTCTCTTCGTGCACGTCCCCCACCTACGTGGCGTGTGTGTGAGAGATACAAACCGCGTTCGTGAGTGTTTTTTGTTTTGGGGAGGGGGGTGGGGTGGGGGTTGATTTCGTGAATTATTTGTGGGAATATGTGTCGATGACATCTCAAACAAAATTTTGCATGCAATGTGTGTGAAATGGAGGCCTATCCATATCATACATAGAGGGTCGGGCAATCCACGAGAAGAGAGGGAGAGGTCATAGCTATCGATAGAGTCAAAGAGAGGATCAAGTGGGTGGGTGCGAGATCGATGAAGAGAGCCATCGAAATTGTTTGTGTGTACAAGTCAAAGATATAGGGCGACTAGCCTACCGGAACGTTAGAGGGCACACGTCAAGTTTGTGTGTGGCAGGGAGACATGACTAGAGCGCTCGATGTATCGGTGTGTGTGGTGGGGAGGGGGTGGTGGGAGGGGTAGGCAGAGGCCCAACTATAGAGGTAGAATGACTCATATATGTGTTGAGAAGGAGAGACCCAGCTATGTCTTGAGGGAGATAGGTCGACATCCATACATAACTGAAGGACGGGAAATATGATGGGACAGAGAGAGAGAGGAGGGAGAGAGGGAGGGAGAGGGAGGGAGAGGGGTAGAGTGCTGGATGGGTGATGGAGTTGCTTCTCAAAGATGGTGGGAGAGGCCTACTAGACAAACTGAGGGTGGAACTGCAATGTTATCAATAAGAGTGGGGATGTGTTTCTGTGTGTGCCTGTGCGTGATAGATCTGTCGGGACGCATCCATGGATGATGAAGGGGAACCATGTGTTTGGTAAGCAAACCTAACTAGATCGGTAGATCAATTGTTATTTGTCGGAGGAAGGGAGAGACACAACTAATGAGGTAGATCGATTGACGTGTGGGTAAAAACGAGTTATAAGGACCTAGCTGGCTATATGTATAGCGAGGGATCGGTCGGTGTACGTCCATTTGTTAGAGGCAAATAAGGCCCAGTGAGACGGATAGACAAAGAGAATGGAGCTAGGAGGTGGTGCGAGAGGCCCAACTACTAGCTAGATAGGGGGAGGAGTGTGCGGTTGTGAGAGCGATGAAAAGAGGGGCGAGAGTTTACACGTGTGTCTGACCGTATGAGAGACACGAGGCAAGGACACATAAAGGAGGAGATTGAAGGTGTGTTTGTATGTTGTAGGCAGGCACCGCTGGAGAGGTTTATCTATCGGTGTGTGTCAGAAAGGAGTTGTGGAGACTCTGGGAGAACGACCTAAAGAGAAAAATGAATGTGCTAGGTGGATAGAATGCCGAGGGAGGGGGGAAGGCGAGGAGGGCATGTGCATGCACGAGAGAAAGTTAGTGGTAGCTACAAAGGTTAGAGGATTGTGTGGGTGTAAGAGACTAACAAAGATCATAATTCAATATGAAAGCGGATTCATATATTTGAATAGGAGATCATAGTGTTTTAAACATTGCATGCATGAATATAACAGTGATACACATGCTGTGCACATGTTATACCATAATGTGATAATGCATGGCGTTTGCAACTCACAGCTAAATGTCGAACAATCTAAACCATACTATACATCAAACAATCTCACATTTTATTTGAATTTGTGATAATGTGTGGCGTTCGCAGCTTACAACTAAATATCAAACAATCTAAACAATACTATATATTGAACATTCTCACATTTTATTTGAATTTGTGGTAATTTGTGGTGTTTGCAACTCACAACTAACTACCTGTAGGCGTAGGGGGCGGGGCACCATACATAATGTGATAAACACATTATACATATGAGACATGGTTTAGATTATGAAGATCTAGCTAGAGCTAGAAATGTAATGTGATTTGAAATCAAAATAAAGTGGATTCAAAAAATCTAGTTGGAGTTCATATAGGAGTACACATAGTTCATATGTAACTCGAGACTAATCATGTGGTGTGCTGTGAAGATAATACACAAACGATGGTTTAACTTGACAATAATGATGATTGTAGATCTTACTAAAACAGAGAAACGAATTCAAATGCTTTGACTTCACAACAATCATTACTTTAGATCTTATTCAAATAGAGAAACGAATTCAAATTTAGTTCATATTGAAGCGGTAGTATACACGTTTGGAATGCACTAAAACGTTCATTTGAGTAGTAGGTTGCATGCATTATACACGTAGCGAAATATTTTAATTGAACATAACATGAATTCAAAGTTTTGAATGACATTTGTCGGGTGCATTGATTTGGGACAGTACACGTTAGGCTTGTCCAGAAATTTCAACCCGCGCCTTGTTAGCCCGAAATATTTAAGATATATCTTTGTCTTGTTGTGCTCTGACAACTCACTCCATCTCAACCCGCGCCTTGCTATTCCGAAATTACAAAGCGCGCGAAAACCCCCACCTCCTGTGAATTCCAGACACGTGAAATGCCCGTGGTACCCCTGAATCAAAAGAACCGCCTCAAATCGGTGGGGGTACTTTCGTAACTTGCCCCACATTTCGGACAAGCGCGTCTCTAAGCCATGGTTCCCCACTTCCATCCCATCCGCCCACCCATTCGTACACCGAGGCCGCGAAAACCCATGACAAAACCCCACACCCTACTTCGTCCGCCACCCAGCCAGAGCCTCTTCCCCGATGACGTCGTCCACAGCAACACCTCGACGTCCCTCATCCACCGTACCGGATGAGGATCCGTCGTCGATCTCATTGTCCCGCCAGTTCAGCCACCCCGTCCTCCACCTCCAAGGAGCTTCCCCGACGTTCCCCTCGTCTTTCATGCCACCACCATTCCCACACTGTCGTCTTCACCTGCACCTGCACCACCGGAAGAGGTTGTACACTAATCGCCGCATTTTCTTCTTGATTCGATCTCACAGTGCTGCCGGCGTTCGGTCCCAAGCCGACACGGCGCGACTCCATCCACGGCGGCGTCACTGGCCACTTCCTCCACAGCGTCGCTCCCTCGGCGGCGACGTCCACATCAATAGGACATGCTGCTGCTTTAGCTCTCGCTCGCGCTGCTGCTCTGCTCATGCTCTCGGTCCCCTGCCTGGTCTGCTCTTGCTATTGCTCTTGCTCGCGCTGCTGCTCTCGCTCTTGCTCTTGCTTGCGATGCTGCTCCGATTTAGCTACACTTCAGTCGACTGAATCGACTTTTGGGTCAGTCGATTTTCAGGTGGTGGGGGAGCTCGCCGTGGTGAAGGAAGAACCAGCCGTAGCGGGGAGGGGGGCTCGCCGGAGAGATACCCCACTATCTATCTTAGGGTTCAGGATGGGGGCGGTGGTCGCCGGCGGTGGTGGGGCGTTGGCGGGGCGGTGGCGTGGGGCGTTGGCAGGGCGGTGGCGTGGGGTGGCCTAGAGTGATGGCCGGGGCGGCGGCGGACCGGTGGTGGGGAGTGTTTTCGAGGCGAGCGGGGCGGCGCACCGCCGGCCGTGGGCGACGGGGGGCTGCTGTTTGACGGGCTCAGGGGGTGGAGGTTGAAGATGAACCGCGGGCCCTTGATTTCGTATCCAACGGCTACAAAATCGACTGACCAGAGATGAAAAAGTCAGTCGACCGACGTGTAGCCTCACCTTGCTAGTGCGTTCAGTTTCGACAGCAAAATTCAGTTTCGACAACAAAATTCAGTTTCGACAGTTAAGTTCAGTTTCGATAGTTAAGTTGAGTTTCGACAGTTAAGTTCAGTTTCGACAGTTAAGTTGAGTTTCGACAGTTAAGTTCAGAGATGAGCGGCTGATGTATTTTAAATCTAGCACTTTGTGGTTATGTATTTTACATCACGTATTGGAGATGCTATTAGAATTCCACTCAGGTTAACATTGTTAGTTGTCTCTCTTGTCCTGCTTCAGCCTCGGCGTCGTACAACTCATCGGAGCTGCTCCAATGACGAAACCCTCCATCACAGCGGAGCAGTACCTCAGGCTCCATCTCCAGACGCCTAAGATCTTCTTCCCCTCCTCCGACAGCCAAGTCAGCCGGAGCATCCTCACCGGCCAACCCAATCACGTTGAGATCGACATGGCTTCGCCAAAGAGGTTCTACACTTGTTGCATCTCTTTTTTACTCTACATGTTATATATATTGTCCACTGAGCACACGGATTTGTTCCTTTAGTGTCTCCTTCAAAGAAAAAACGTAGGAATTTTAATTTTCACTTGTCCTCCTTTTCAAATTCCTATTCATGAAGCACAAGACTAAGAGATAGTAGCATAATAGCATTATAACCGTACATTTTCTTGTGGTTTGACTTAATGTCACCATGCTTCTTTGCATCCTGTGATCTTCCAATTGTTGTGAATCAAACACCCAGATTGGCAGAAATCCTGTGTTTTTAAATTCTCTGTTTTGCACATGCATTCCTATCCTATTCCTGTCTATTTCCTATCCCTGCATTGTTGGAATCCTCCAATTCAAACGAGCCCTTACAGAATTACTTCTCTTACAGATAGTTGTCAAAGAAAACCGTGCGTGGTTTGTCCCGCTCCTGCTGCGCTGTCGTCCACCCCAGCTCAGCTGCTCCAATGACAGAAGGGTCCAGCACAGCAGGGATCCGGCCTCCAGACTGTCTTTCACCGCCTCAGATCTTCTTCCCCGCCGCTGGCATCTAAGAAAACTGCACTACCATCATCAACCGAGCAGATGACCTCGAGGACTACACGGGTCCGCAAGAGATGTCTCACTCTTTCGTGTCTGCTTAAGTTATGCATCGCTTAATATTACATGCTATTTTATCGTCCTGTTCACCGATTAGACTCTGAGTCAGCTCCAAACTAATGGTCAAACTTGAGTTTTTAAATGGTTGTGGGGTACATATCGGGGCCGCTATCAATAGTATCTATCTACTATCTGGTTAATCTCCGGTGTCTACTATGAGTTTCATGTTGGGTGGGAAACAAACAGTAAAGAAGCCATTATCTGTATTTTTTAACTGAAGCCATTATCTGCCTGCTATTATTGGTTTTGGGTCTATCCACAGGTTGCTACCATCACTCCGGATTTCTGCATGCACTCCTTACATAATCTCACTATGTTTTATTCCTATGCATGACAGTTATTGTTAACAATGGAACTGAACATGTAGAGCAAAAGAGACGAGCCTTGCGTGGCAATAAAATTTCATGCAGACGTTGCTCCATGGTAGGCGCAAAGGCAGCCCCCCTCCACACATTTTATATTGTAATCGAGAGGAAGATATCTGTTCTGAGGATTCAGAAGGAGAAGACAACTCCTATTTACCGCTTGAGGTCTTCGCTCTAACTTGGCATGCTGATGTTGGTTATATCATGCATATGGTGTCTTGCATTGCTTACTTTATACATCAAATATGTCATCTGCTTAGTTTAGACGTCCTTTGCGCGAATGCCATCTGTTTAGTTTATTCATCGTTTATGTGAATTATGCAACGCCATCTTGTTTAGCCAGGCATCATATATGTGAATTTTGCAATGCCATCCTGCTTAGCCAGTCATCTTATATGTAAATTATATCAGGCCATCCTTTTTTTGGTTACATATTACATTTGTCAAAAATGTTATTACATTCAACTTCTCTTCCTGTGCATCAGCCATTTGACACGGTGATGGCAAATTCTGGAGTGAAAACAAGGTCTTCAGAGCAGACTATGCTATCTGACGAAGCGCATATCTCGCTGGTTATGGATAGCTCCCCAGAGGAGGATTCAGAGACAGATGACCGGTCCTATTCCCCCCCCCCTGAGGTGTATGCTCTAACTTGGCAGGGTTATGTTGCTCATATCGTGCATATGGTGTCTTGCATTGCTATGTCATTTGATTAGTTTAGACATGCTTTGTGTGAATGCCACCTGTTCAGTGTCTAATTACCATACATGTGAATTATGCATTGCCATCTTGTTGCAAGACATTATATATGTGAATTATACAATGCTATCTTGTTGCAAAGGCATTATATATGTGAATTATGCAATGCCATGCTGTTTAGCCAATCATCATGTATGTGAATTATATCATGCTATCTTTTTTTTTGTATTACGTGTTCCATTTATCGACAATATTTGTATATTCAACTACTCTTCCTGTGCATTAGCCATTTGAAGCGGTGATGGAAGTATCTGGAGTGAAAACAAGGTATTCAGAGCAGACAATGCTACCTGCTGAAGCAGACATCTTGCTGGTTACAGAGAGCTCCTCAGAGGAGGATTCAGAGACTGATGACCAGTCCTATTTTCCCCCTGAGGTCTATGCTCAAACTTGGCAGGGTTATATTACCCATGTCATGCATGTTGTCTTGCATTGCTTACATTTTACATCATATATGGATTTCCATCTGCTTACTTGCTTACTATATAAATCATATATTTGAATTATATCATGCCATCATGTTTACATAGTGCATACACATCATCTATCTGAATTATGGCATGGCAACCCATTTAATAAAGACATCATATAGTTATATCATCTCATCCTGTTTAGTGTTTACAGTCATCATATTTTGAATTATGGCATTATATCCGTGAATGTATGTGAATTATGGCATGCCAACCTATTTAATAAACACATTATATAGTTATGTCATGTCATCCTGTTTACATAGTCTCATATTTTGAACTATGTCTTTCCATCTTTTTTAGTTAGCCATCATAATGTGAAATTGTGTCATGCTATCCTGTTTAGTTAGCCATCATATATGTGAAATTGTGTCGTGCTATCCTGTTTGGTTAGACAACATAAATATGAATTATTTCATGCCCTCTTTTATTCCCCACTATCCATTGCACCTGTCTATCATACAATGTCTATACTTTCAATTACTTTTCTTGTTTATCAGCCATTTGAATTGGGGAGCGTGATGGCAGTATCTAAGGGAGTAACAACACGGTCTTCAGAAAAGATAGTGCTACCAGTTGATGCAGATAGAACCACGGTTGTACTTGCCCAAGGACCAGATCCACCGCACATAACCCATACTCTCACAGATTGTACCCCTACCCAGTTGGACAGAGAACCAGCTACACCCCTTCTAACCCCAACCCCGGCAGATAGTAACCCAGTTCCAGTTGACACAGCACCGTCTCCACCACAGAGCACCCAAACACGAGCAGTTAGTAAGGGAACTGCAGTGCCCAAAGCACGAGGACCACCACTCCGAATCCCAACTCAACGCTTAAAGGAGAAGAAGATTTGTTCTCAGGTTAGGTTCTGTAGCTATGGTTCATAATCCTTTGCTCTTGCATGACTGTATTTACTCATACCAACTATTTTCAAATTTGAAGGATGGAATTGAAACTCCAATGGTGCAACAGGTATGTTTTAAACTTGTTTCTTTAACTGGTTTGCTGTTGTAACCTGCTCTATGTTGATTTCAGTTTCAATTGAATAAATAGTTATGTTCTCATGTCATGCACATTACAAGTGTTGTTATTGCTCTATAGTTACCCACACTTTTATTCTGTCTATTCTGCTTTGTCTTGAACAAATATTATTTGAACTGTGTCTCTATCTTGATTTGGCAACAAAAACTAGAATGATATAGACCATAAAGTGACCATGGTACATAGATATATGTTTGTTTCATGCTATTATACTGTCCACTTTACTACTGAACTCATTTACCAAAATGAGTTTCATATACAACATGGTAAACATGTGATGTGTCTGCTTGTTTCTCTTTTAGAATGCGGACAAAATATTGGAGAACAGTACCGCATTATCCAATGGTAAAGGAAGTAATGCAGATAAGGTTCAAGATAGTGAGACAACCCTGTTGGTCTCCAAGAAAGCTAATAAAAACTATCTTGACGACAGTGAGGGAACCCAAAAGTCCTATCTTGATGTAGTGTTTGAGTTACTGGCCACTACTGCTGGCACAAGCTCTTCGAACTCACTGCCTGAATCAGTTCATCTTCTTGAGTCTCAACTTCAAGTTGAAAGACATCGATCAGATGTGCTGCGATAGGAAGCTGAAGGACTGAGGAAGTCCCTGCAGAATTCAGATGCATATTTTCTGGTGCAACAGCAAGCCCTGGAGGATTTAAGCGCCAAACAAGAGAAAGTTAATAAGCTTGCTAAGCATCTTGCCAGCATTATGGGTACCCAGGATATTGTTTCTTGAGATCTTATGAAGTGGTTTCAGTTCTGGATTTGTTTTGCTGCGGCATTTATTTGCGCTGGTCGCCAGCTTTGGCAACCAGTGTATATGATATGCTGCTTTGTTCCCTATATTTGCACTGGTGGCGAACTTTGATGCCCAGTGGATGTAATATGTGTAATAGCCGTGATAGCCTAGCGTTAGTTGCTTGCGTATTTATTTCCTTGTTGTCTGGTTTATTTGTTTTCTTGTAGTCATTGCAGTTCTTTTTCTGCGGTTAGCTAGTGGCTGCAATAACCTATTTTTTAAAACTAGGTCACAATAACCATGTGCTAATATTTACTGTAGTGACACTGGGCCTCCTACTGGCCATAGAAACAGTGGGCCTTCTACGAGCCGTAGAAACAATGGGCCTTCTACGGGCCATAGAAACAATGGGCCTTCTGTGGGCCGTATTATCAATGGGCCTTATACGGGCCGTATAATCGATTGGCCAAACAGACCACATTATGGCCGTAAACGGGCTAGAGTTGGAATCGTCCGTTCATGGGCCGACCATAACGGGCCATCATTAATAGGCCGTATTTGATGACGCTACGAAATCGGCCCAACGTATTAACGGACCACAAACGGGCCGACAGTAACCACGGGCTGAATTTGGCCCACAAGCAGAAAATGACAGTAACGGGCCGTAAGTAAACGAATGCTGGAAATGAGCCCAAGAATAAATGGGCTCTAAGAAGGCCGAAAGATAACATGGGCTGGAAACGGCCCAATGGAATAACGGGCCGTTAATGGGTATAAAGTGATACACTGTTCATTATGGGCCAGTTTCACCACGGGCCGTTAATGGGTGTAAAGTGATACACTGTTCATTACGGGCCAGTTTCACCATGGGCCGTTAGTAGGCCTAGAGTTACATGGGCCAGAAGTGAAAACGGGCTGGAATCATATTGGATGGCCGAGATGACGCTACTGGGCCTAATTCGGTAGGGCGTAATGGGCCTTGGGTTAGCGGGATGTAAATGGGCTATATTCGAACAGGCCGTTAACATGCTTTCCACGGGCCGGCCCGCCAGCTTTTGACCAAGTCAAACGGGCCGACATTTTCACAGGAATGGGCTTCTATTGGGCCGTGCCACGTGTCGACGTATCATAGGCGCCTATCTGACCCATTGACGAGCTGACACGTGTTTCGTCCGACCAATAAGAATTTTACACGTGGAAATTTCCCATTGGTCGGGGCTGTTAACGGGTTATGGATCCAAAACCCGATCCGGTAGCTTAACGGCGTTCCGTTACGGTGGATGCCACGTGTTGGTCACCCTTGACGAAAGCACTTCTGTGACGCGCGATTTACCGTCATGGAAGTGGACACTTCCGTGATGATAATTTTGGTAATGTCATGGAACACTTCTACGACAGCACAGGTATGACTATCTTGATTCTGTCATAAATTTGTCATGGATGTACATGCATGACAAAAAAGCGACCTACTGTGACAAACACGTATCATCACGGAAGTGCATTTTTTTGTAGTGCTCCTGATTACTTACATGAGAGGCAGGAAGGAGGCCGGGATAGTCGACCATGATTGGCACTATTGTGCCATCATAGCTTGCTTGGTAGAATACTCCCTCGTCGAGCTCTACGAATATGTCCGGATCCTCTTCGTATCCGGGGTCAAGGTCCGGGTTACGGTTCTCCGGCATTGGAGCGGGGCTATAGATCCCCTCTATAACCTTCCACCATTCATGTTACAAATGTAAGGGTTAATGCCAATTAAGCATAACTCAGGGAGAGGATTGAGTAGAGTGATGGGATTAAAACTCACCCAGCTAAGAGGACTGCACATAGAAAATCCTTCCCGAAGCGTAAGACGAGTGAACTCATATTTCTCCCCTTCATACAGATCGGCCAGTATTGCGGCCAGGGCGGTATGGGAATCCGGACCCTTTAGTCCACAGCGCGAGGCGTCGTCTTCCCCATTGTAGTGCCACATGGGAAGCCCCCTGAATTGGACCGGCTAAACACCTCGCACTATGGAAATGGCCATTACATTGATTATTGATACTACGACTATGCAAGTGTCCTTATCTTGCCCATTAACTATTGGAATTATGCACTATCTTCTTCCTCGAGGCTCCGAGGGTGCCAGCTGTGGTGTTTCTTCAATGGACCACTGGTAAATTCAGGAAGGTCCATTCGGACTGGGTCAGGGAGAGCGACGTCCTCAATATAGAACCACTCTGAGGGCCACTCTTTGGACGCCTTCTTCGGCGTGCCAGATAAGTATCTAGTCCCGGCTATGTGCCATATTTCAGCGCCGCCCACCTCAAATATAGATCCCTTTTGGGAGCAAGGGACGAGGTAGAACAGTTTCCTCCATAGTTCGAAATGGGCCTCGCAGCCCAGGAATAGCTCGCAAAGAACAACATAGCCCGCGATGTGCAGGATGGAACCCAGTGTGAGATTGTGCAGTTGGAGGCTATAGTAATCAAGAAGACCTCGGAGGAAGGGGTGGATTGGAAACCCGACGCCTCTTATTAAGAAGGATGTAAAGCACACTCGCTCTCCCCTGGCTGGATTGGGGAATTTTCCGCCAGGGCTTCGCCCATAAAAGAGGTTAACCCTACTCGAAGAGGGACTAGATCCGCGGGGGGAAGAAACCCCTGTGTTTAAAGCTTGGCCAGCTGATCGTGGGATATGGAACATCTCTCCCAATCGCCTTTTTTGGAGCCATGGGGGCGGGAGGAAGAACTGGGAGCGCTAGCCATGCTGGAATGGTTTCTCCTAGCAAACTCTAAGGATTTTCCGCTCAATTTGGGTTGGGATCTGAGATCCAGTCACTTTAAATAGACACCCTTCTTACATGGCCAGGGTGGTATGTGCAAAAAGTACTCTGACCTTTCGTGTTTGCTTGACACGTGGAAGCCGAAGTGGTGGAGGCGCAGAAGCCAATGGGTACGACATTAAATGGAAAGCCGAGTATGACTCTTCGGATCAAAAGCTTTGAAGTGTTCGGAGGAAGAACCCGCCTTGCAATGCCAAAGACTATCAGCGCGCTGGACACATCGTCATTGAAGCCTGGTTCGGGGGCTACTGAGGGAGTCTGGGATTAAGGGGTCCTCGGGCGTCCGGGCTGTGTGACATGGGCCGAACTATTGGGCCATGAAGATACAAGATAGAATACTTCTTCCCATGTCCGGTTGGGACTCTCCTTTGCGTGGAAGGCAAGCTAGGCGTCCGGATGAATTATTTCCTTTCTCTGTAACCGACTATGTATAACCCTAGGCCCCTCCGGTGTCTATATAAACCGAAGGGTGTTAGTCCATAGGAACAATCATAATCATACAGGCTAGACTTCTAGGGTTTAGCTACAACGATCTCATGGTAGATCAACTCTTGTAATCTTCATACTCATCAATATCAATCAAGCAGGACATAGGGTATTACCTCCATCAAGAGCGTCCGACCCTGGGTAAACATCATGTCCCCTGTCTTCAGTTACCATTGATCGTAGACGCACAGTTCGGGACCCCCTACTCAAGATCTGCCAATTTTGACACCGACACCCCCACCGCACCAAATTTGCAGCCGCCCTCCTCTCTAATTCCGGAGATGCTGCCCATTTGCTATCATGCACTGGGCCGTGTGCCTCTTACTCCGTGCTGCTGGAGCTGCCTCGAAGACGGCCGCGTGAACCATACTGGAGCCGATTCACCCCCGCCGTTGTTCACGGCGCCGGAGCGGCTCCAACTTTGGACCCATCCAGAGCCCCAGCGCTGCTTCCCCATAGCCGTCGACCATCGCGACATCTCTGCTTCCCGGCCGCCGGTAGCCACCGCAACCATGCTGGCCTCACCGACTAGGCAGCTGGAGCTGCCTACTTCACTGGGCCGCCAGATAGGTCGCACCCTCATCTCAAAACACTTTATTTAGGCATCAGTTTTCCGAATTTTTATTCTAGGCCAATCGATTCCCAATGGGAAGCAGCACCCCTCGAGCCGGCATAGCTCCTAGGCTACCGGTTGGCTGGTGTCTAACATAAGGGTTCGGGGGCGCAAGTTCGCCGCGGTAGCAGCACTTAGATGGCTATCTTAGAGTTTCGTGGGCTGAAGGTACTACCGCCGCTGGATCTGGATGACGGCGAGTCTTTGTGGATTGTCTCGGGGGCGGCGCAACCACGGCAGTGCAGTGGGGCGGTGATCGTGGTTTTGTTCGGGGCCACGGACGGCGGAGGCAGGCTGCTCTGACGGTGGTCGCTGGCTCTTTGGGGAAGATTCCGAACAGTGTCAGTCGAGAGGCACAAGACGGCCATCAAGCCATCCGGCGTAGATCGGACAATACCAAAATAAAATAAAGTCGTGTGACCCCAATTTTGTCTTCAGTCACCAGACGTGTGAACAATCTCGTACCTTGCTGTTGATCTCTTAGGGTATTTCCTTAGATCAGAGAGATGTGTCGTTCTTAACATCATGTGTTTTCTGCATCTTCAGCCACACCGTCTTCCGACTCACCGCAGCTGCTCCAACAAGGGAAACATACACTAGAAGGGAGATATAGTCCCCACTCAACAGTTCCCTGCATCAAATGCGCATGCCCGACATGGACAGCCATAACAACAGCAGGGCCATCGACAAGTCAGCACATGATGCTCATTTCTATGGATGGCGGCCAGATAGGTTGTACCATTATCTTACTTGTGTGCAATATTTATGGCTTTGTTATTCATCTAAGCATGGAAAATAGATTATCACATTTCACTGTATATTCATGCTAATCTCTTACTTGTCTTGTTCAGGAGTTAACGTTGTTCCATAGTTCAGCTAAGAGACTTATTCTTTAGGTAACGCTATTCCATAGTTATCATCCATCAGCCAATGCTATCTCACAGGCTGGTGATTATAGTATTATACCACTTCTAGTATAACCTATGTTGTTCCTTAATACTTTTGTGTGCCATCTAGTTAATCTCGAGTACAAATGATACATATTCTGTATCTTTCATATGTGTTCTCACTTTAGTTTTTGAGACCTGTTGCTGCTAGTTAACCCCAGTCCTACTATTTATGTCGTCTCCTACAGGCACTCACTACATAAATATAACTGCTAGTTGTCTTCCATGCCTGTCAGATATAATTGCACACACTGATTTATCCACAAGAACCTCACGGAGCAATGTAACGCCCAACAAACTTGACGTCAATGATACCCAATATGATGGAACATGTAAAGGCAGTTCTTCACAAGACTTGCAAAAAGATGATGAATCCTATTCACCCCATAAGATCATTGCTCTAACTTGGCCCTTGATATGGATACAACATGCATATAATGTCCTGGAATGCATCTACTCTGTTGCAATGCCTTGTGCTTAGCCTGCTGATCATGCATGTAAATATGGCATGCCTTCCTGTTTTTCAGTACCTATTCCATTCATGATAACATGTTTTCAAATTCAAGTACTGTCATTCTACTCTATTGCAATGCCATCTGCTTAGTTTGACATCATGCTTCTCAATATCTTATGCATTGTTATTCATCAGTATGTACTTCATCTGTCTACCATACCATGTTTTTTACATTGAAGTGCTATTCTAGTGGTCTCTTGCAATGCCATCTTAGTTTCCCAATCAAACACACATATGTTGCCTTAGTTTTTTCTGTATGTATTTTGCTAGCATACAGTTTTACATTCAAGTAGTGTTTTTACACTATTGTCCTGTCGTATCCCTAGCTCTTACATCATACTCCCTCCGTCCAGATTACATGTCGCAGAAATGGATAAAACTGGATGTATCTTGAACTGAAATACGCCTAGACCCATCCAATTATTTCTGCATGGAGGTAATACATGTCAATATGTCACACCTTTCTATTCTTCAGTACCTATTTCATCTCTGTTGTAGCATGTTTTACAATTGAAGCACCATTCTTCTATATAAGGCATGCAAGGGGAAGACGTCTATGTTAGAATCTGAAGGGTTACAAACCAGGTCTTCGCACAAGATCCAAACGGCAGGAGATAATAAACTAACTCTAGTTTTCATAGCTATTGCTCCAGCACAGAGAAACCCAACTCCCACTGATAATAAGCAGATTCCAGTGGCCAAAGAACTAGTCCGCTCCAGTCCAGCAAAAATATGCCAACTCCATTCTAAGAAGCATGTTCATATCCTCGCATCATGAAATTTTATAGCATTCTGATCATATTTTCTACATGTTTCTTACACATATCTCTTTTAGAAAATAAGGTTAAATGATAGAAAACTTCCTCCATTGGAATCGTATTCGAGGAAAATATCTTGCGGGAATTCTCTGCGCTCCAATGCTGATGTAAGTACCTGTTGTATATCACTATGTTTTGACATCAGCATGTATTTTGTTAATCTGCGTGAATCCAACCTTTATCTAATCTAAAATTAGTTGTAGCAAAATGTTAAATGCGCAAATGTTGATTTTTGTAAGGAAAACTGCCAGGTAGTTTTGCATACTCAGCTGCATGAGTGTACTATCTCATATCATGCACATTATTGAATTGTAGTGCTGCTCTGGTTGCCCATTCATTCATTTTGTCAATGTTGCTTTCATATTACCTTACCTGGCTGATGATAGTTGTGCCGAATTGTGTTAATCTGGTGTAGGCTAGTTGCCCAAACGTTCGTTGTGTCAATGTTGCTTTCCTATTATCTGACCTGGCCAATGATAGCAATGCTAGTGTGTTAGTTTAGTGCAGGCTGCTGAAGATAAGAAGACAAACTTTGAAAACAGCAAGGCAATCCCATTGTTTCTTTCCAATAAATCTAGGCCAGGTAATATGGCAATAACTCATGATTAATCTGTTCGGTTCCCCTCCTAATTTATGTTATGATGTAGTGGTCCAGACACTCTCCACTATCAATAATACAAGCCTGCCAAAATCGCCATCTGAATCTGTTCAGTTTCCTCTATCTTGAATGCAATGGAGAAAATGAATGTTTGTGAACCAATTAATGGCTGAAGCAATGATGGAAATGGTGGAGGAATCAGAGGTGCACATTCGTGCGCAACAACAACTGATCAATGTTTTCAGAGACAGTGTAGCAAAGCAGCAAGAACTTGCCCACATGCTTATGGGTGTCATCCGCGCTGAGTTGCAGATTGTGACGTTGTAGATCCTTAGGTTATGTTAATTTATTTGCACTGGCATCAATCTTTGATTGCCCAGTGGATGTAATGTCCTGTAATATATGCTGGATGTGCAACGTTTTTCCCTGTATGCCGTACTTTTGCTTGATCGGTTTTGGTCCTGTGCATAATTGCTCACCGTAATGGGCTCAAATTATATAATTGGGCCTAAAGACATGTACGAACTTTAGTGGGTCCATTAAGTTAATGGGCCGTTACCAGGCCAAAAGTTAATGCTCGGCCCTCTTGCCTCCCGAGTCGTTAACAGGCCGACATCGAAGCGGGCAACAGGTGGGCCCATTTGATTTCACGGGCCATTAACAGGCCATTACTAAGGTCGGGCTACATATGGCCCAACTATATTGTGGGCCTTCAGCAGACCGAAAGAAACAGCGGGCTCGTACTAGACCATGAAGAGTATGGGCCGCTAAGAGGCCGAAAGTCAGGTCGTACAGTAAATGGCCCAACTGTGTTGTGGGCCTTTAGCAGGCCGAAAGAGAAACCGGACTGGTATTGGACCATGAAGAGCATCGGTCGTTAAAAGGCCAAAACTCATGTCCGACTACAGATGGCCCAACTCATTTATGGGCCGTCAACAGGCTGAATGACACCCCGGGTCGGGAATTGGCCCAACACTTAAATGGGTCGCTAAAAGGCCGAAACTAAGGTCCGACTACAAATGGCCCAACTCATTTATGGGCCGTTAACAGGATGAATGACACATAGGGCCAGAAATTGGACCAACACTTAAATGGGTCGCTAAAAGGAAGAAAGATGGACATCCCTTGAATGGGCCATTAACAGGCCGAAATCACATCGGGCTGATATTGAGCGCAAATATATATCGGGTTGTTAATTGGCTCGAACTAACGATGGGTTGCAATGGTGTCAAATCTTTAACGGGCTGTTGACGGGCCGAATTGGCACATCTCATATGGGTCGTGGGCTTAAATGGACCTGACACAAGTAGGCCTTATATGGGCCGGCCTGCTAATTTTTACTGGGGCGTCCTTTTTCACCGGAATGGGCCACTGTTGGGCCGTGCCACGTGCCGATCTATCATAGGCGCCTCCTGTCCAATGAGTGGATGACATATGTCCCAACGGCGAGCCAACACGTGTTTCCTCCAGCCAATGATAATTTCACATGTGGAAAATCCCCATTGGTCTGGGTTGTTAACGGGTTATTGGATCCGAAACCCGACCTGATAGCTTAACGGTGACCCATTACGGTGGATGCCACGTGTCGGTCACCCTTGATGAAAGCACTTTCATGACGCGCCATTTATCGTCATGGAAGTGGACACTTCCATGATGATAATTTTGGTAATGTCATGGAACACTTCTACGACAGCACAGTTATGACTATCTTGATTCTGTCAAAAACTTGTCATGGATGTACATGCATGACAGAAAATGTGACCTACTATGACAAACACGTATCATCACGGAAGTGTCTGTTTTTTGTAGTGCAAGTTTCTACCACGGCCACACCTGATTCCCACAATGCCGCTCGAACAATGACACCACACGTCTCCCGACCTGCGGATCACCCCTCACGGCCCCACCGCCCCTCTGCCTTCAGGAGCATGACTTGTGCACTAACCACCTAGCAGGTCCACATGTTATTGACTCAAAGGCAGGTGTAGTAAGGCGCTGAAGCTCAGTCCCGTGGGCCCCGAGAGGGAAATGTGACTGTCGGCATTCTGGGAACGGGGGTCCCTAGACTTGCTTGCCTGAGGCCCATGGTGTGGCTCCACCAGCGGCCCTGTACGGCCCATCTTCACCAGCAAACATCCAAGACCCTCGCGAGGGGCCAAGCCTCGCGAGGCGGGCGATGCAAGACCTCCTCAGGGGTGGCCTCACCAGGATGGCTCGCGAGGGGCGAAGAGATCAAGGAAAGGGACACCTCGCGCTGTTTGCGTGAGCAAGCCATGACGACTGGTGCGAGGAGGGCGCCAGCACGCGTAGTGTCCTCATTTCGTTTTTGGTGCTAAAGAGGCAAGCGCAGGCGAGGAGTCCCGAAGCATCAGGCAAAGGTTTCCATATCGGTGCAACAAGACCAAGACCAGCGGGACGGCTGGACAGAGGTCATCGTGGAGCCCAAGACGGCGTCACCACCAGATCCTTTGGCAGGTGAAGACTACTTTTGTTAAGATAACTTGTACTAGTTGTCTTCCCTCCAACTTGGACATTGTGGAATCCCTTCCCGCTCGATATTTGGGAAGAGGGCCCGGGCCTCTATATATAGGACTAGCCACCACCATAGAAGGGGACAAGCTCATCCAGATCATCCCCAACCACACAAGCTCACCGAGCACTAGAACACCTCTCCTCAGGAGGCTGTTCCTCCCTTGTAACTGTTCATCCTCAGCCCAAGAGGCAATCCACCACACCACACTGGAGTAGGGTATTACACTACAACGGTGGCCCGAACCAGTATAAATCTTGTGTCTTGTGTTCTTTGGGTTTGTCAAGCAAGGCCGTGAGATCGTAGAGTGTGCGAGCTAGAGAGGGGAGAGATCTTTGTGCGCACCCCAGTGTTCGAACCTCAAGGGTTTTGCTGGAACCCGAAATCTGACATTTGGGACGGTAGGTAGGGGTGCTCCGGAGCTTCTCTTCCCCCGGTTGATCTGCCGGCGCTTCGTGGTTCCGATGTCCGGCGACCCAAGGACCAACGCCGACCGCTGGGCAGCTTGGCCGGCCCAGGCGGCACCGTCCACCCAAGAAGACCTGAACCCAGCACCCCAGGCGGCACACGCACCGCCAAGCACCGCGAGGCATGGGAGGCGCAGTTAAACTTCATCCACACTCACTCCACGAAAAGTGCGGGCGGCCGCAAGGTCCTCAAGCCACGCAGCAGCCACGGCGCCACACACCCGACGGGAACAAGGAAACATGAGGGCCACACTCATGGTGGCTCGGGAGCTGCTACGATGCTGACTGATGGAGAGCGGCCGGGATGCATTGTTGGATCATGTCGCCGAGCTACTGCTCCCTGCTTATGCCTCAGGCCACGGCCAGCTCGCATGGCGGGCCTCGCCGCGCCCGTGCACCCCCAGGTGCGCCAGGAGGCTTCATCAACATCGGCACTACCAGAAGCACCAGACGCCCACTCGCGCCCGCGCCACTGTTGGGGAACGTAGTAATTTCAAAAAAATTCCTACGCACACGCAAGATCATGGTGATGATATAGCTACGAGGGGAGAGTGTTGTCTACGTACCCTTGTAGACCGAAGCGGAAGCGTTGACGCAACGTAGAGGAAGTAGTCGTACGTCCTCCGGTTCAACCGATCCAAGTACCGTTACTCCGGCACCTCCGAGTTCTTGACACGCGTACAGCTCGATGACGCACCCTCGATCTCCGATCCAGCAGAGGCGCCGAGGGGGAGTTCCGTCAGCACGACGGCGTGGTGACGATCTTGATGTTCTCCTGTTGCAGGGCTTCGCCTAAGCACCGCTACAATATGACCGAGGTGTAATATCGTGGAGGGGGGCACCGCACACGGCTAAGGAACGATCAATGATCAACTTGTGTGTTCTAGGGTGCCCCCCTACCCCCGTATATAAAGGAGGGAGGGAGGAGGTGGCCGGCCCTAGGGGGGCGCGCCATGAGGAGGGGGAGACCTACTCCAAGTAGGTTTCCCTCTCTTTTCCTTATCTTATTTGGATGGGGAAGGAAAGAGTACTAGTATTAGGAAGTAGTACTAGTAGTAGTAATAGGAAGAGGGGGAAGGAGAAAGGAAAGGGGGGGCCGGCCCCCCTCCCCAATTCGGATTGGGCTTGGGGGAGCGCGCCCCCCTCCCTTGCTCCTTCTCTCTTCCTCCTACATGGGCCCAATAAGGCCCATATACCTCCCGGGGGTTTCCGGTAACCTCCCGGGGCTCCAAACTTCTCCGGAACCTTTCTGGTGTCCAAATATATTCGTCCAATATATCAATCTTTATGTCTCGACCATTTCGAGACTCCTCGTCATGTCCGTAATCATATCCGGGACTCCGAACAACCTTCGGTACATCAAAATACATAAACTCATAATATAACTGTCATCGAAACCTTAAGCGTGCAGACCCTACGGTTCGAGAACGATGTAGACATGACTGAGACACATCTCTGGTCAATAACCAATAGCGGGACCTGGATGCCCATATTGGTTCCCACATATTCTACGAAGATCTTTATCGGTCAAACCGCATAACAACATACGTTATTCCCTTTGTCATCGGTATGTTACTTGTTCGAGATTCGATCGTCGGTATCCAATACCTAGTTCAATCTCGTTATCGACAAGTCTCTTTACTCGTTCTGTAATACTTCATCTTATAACTAACTCATTAGTTACATGCTTGCAAGGCTTAGGTGATGAGTATTGGCGAGAGGGCCCAGAGATACCTCTCCGACAATCGGAGTGACAAAACCTAATCTCGAATTATGCTAACTCAACATGTACCTTCGGAGACACCTGTAGTACTCCTTTATAATCACCCAGTTACGTTGTGACGTTTGGTAGTACCCAAAGTGTTCCTCCGGTAAACGGGAGTTACACAATTCTCATAGTTACAGGAACATGTATAAGTCATGAAGGAAGCAATAGCAGAATACTAAACGATCAAGTGCTAAGCTAACGGGATGGGTCATGTCAATCACCTCATTCTCCTAATGATGTGATCCCATTAATCAAATGACAACACATGTCAATGGTTAGGAAACATAACCATCTTTGATTAATGAGCTAGTCAAGTAGAGGCATACTAGTGACTATATGTTTGTCTATGTATTCACACATGTATCATGTTTCCGGTTAATACAATTCTAGCATGAATAATAAACATTTATCATGATATGAGGAAATAAATAATAACTTTATTATTGCCTCTAGGGCATATTTCCTTCAGTCTCCCACTTGCACTAGAGTCAATAATCTAGATTACATAGTAATGATTCTAACACCCATGGAGTCTTGGTGCTGATCATGTTTTGCTCGTGAGACAGGCTTAGTCAACGGGTCTGCAACATTCAGATCCGTATGTATCTTGCAAATCTCTATGTCTCCCACTTGGACTTGGTCCCGAATGGAATTGAAGCGTCTCTTGATGTGCTTGGTCCTCTTGTGAAATCTGGATTCCTTTGCCAAGGCAATTGCACCAGTATTGTCACAGAAGATCTTCATTGGTCCCGATGCACTAGGTATGACACCTAGATCGGAAATGAACTCCTTCATCCAGACTCCTTCATTTGCTGCTTCAGAAGCAGGTATGTACTCCGCTTCACATGTAGATCCTGCCACGACGCTTTGTTTAGAACTGCACCAACTTACAGCTCCACCGTTTAATAAAAACACGTATCCGGTCTGTGATTTAGAATCGTCCGGATCAGTGTCAAAGCTTGCATCGACGTAACCATTTACGACTAGCTCTTTGTCACCTCCATATACGAGAAACATATCCTTAGTCCTTTTCAAGTATTTCAGGATGTTCTTGACCGCTGTCCAGTGATCCACTCTTGGATTACTTTGGTACCTACCTGCCAAGCTTATTGCTAAGCATACGTAAGGTCTGGTACACAGCATTGCATACATGATAGAGCCTATGGCTGAAGCATAGGGAACATCTTTCATTTTCTCTCTATCTTCTGCTGTGGTCGGGCATTGAGTTTGACTCAACTTCACACCTTGTAGCACAGGCAAGAATCCTTTCTTTGCCTGATCTATTTTGAACTTTTTCAAAATTTTGTCAAGGTATGTACTTTGTGAAAGTCCTATTAAGCGTCTTGATCTATCTCTATAGATCTTGATGCCCAATATGTAAGCAGCTTCACCGAGGTCTTTCATAGAAAAACTTTTATTCAAGTATCCCTTTATGCTATCCAGAAATTCTATATCATTTCCAATTAATAATATGTCATCAACATATAAAACTAGAAATGCTACAGAGCTCCCACCCACTTTCTTGTAAATACAGGCTTCTCCAAAAGTCTGTATAAAACCATATGCTTTGATCACACTATCAAAACGTTTATTCCAACTCCGAGATGCTTGCACCAGTCCATAAATGGAATGTTGGAGCTTGCACACTTTGTCAGCACCTTTTGGATCAACAAAACCTTCAGGTTGCATCATATACAACTCTTCTTCTAGAAATCCATTCAAGAATGCAGTCTTGACATCCATTTGCCGAATTTCATAATCATGAAATGCAGCAATAGCCAACATGATTCGGACAGACTTAAGCATCGCTACGGGTGAGAAAGTCTCATCGTAGTCAACCCCTTGAACTTGTCGAAAACCTTTTGCAACAAGTCGAGCTTTGTAGACAGTAACATTACCATCAGCGTCAGTCTTCTTCTTAAAGATCCATTTATTCTCAATGGCTTGCCGATCATCGGGCAAGTCAACCAAAGTCCATACTTTGTTTTCATACATGGATCCTATCTCAGATTTCATGGCCTCTAGCCATTTTGCGGAATCTGGGCTCATCATCGCTTCCTCATAGTTCGTAGGTTCATCATGGTCTAGTAACATGACTTCCAGAATAGGATTTCCGTACCACTCTGGTGCGGATCTTACTCTGGTAGACCTACGAGGTTCAGTAGAAACTTGATCTGAAGTTTCATGATCAATATCATTAGCTTCCTCACTAATTGGTGTAGTTGTCACAGGAACCGGTTCTTGTGATGAACTACTTTCCAATAAGGGAGTAGATACAGTTATCTCATCAAGTTCCTCCCACTCACTTCTTTCGAGAGAAACTCCTTCTCTAGAAAGGATCCGATTTTAGCAACGAAAATCTTGCCTTCAGATCTGTGATAGAAGGTGTACCCAATTGTCTCCTTTGGGTATCCTATGAAGACACATTTCTCCGATTTGGTTCGAGCTTATCTGGTTGAAGTTTCTTCACATAAGCATCGCAGCCCCAAACTTTGAGAAACGACAACTTTGGTTTCTTGCCAAACCACAGTTCATAAGGCGTCATCTCAACGGATTTTGATGGTGCCCTATTTAACGTGAATGCTGCCGTCTCTAAAGCATAACCCCAAAACGATAGCGGTAAATCGGTAAGAGACATCATAGATCGCACCATATCAAGTAAAGTACGATTACGACGTTCGGACACACCATTTCGCTGTGGTGTTCCAGGTGGCGTGAGTTGCAAAACTATTCCACATTGTTTCAAATGTAAACCAAACTCGTAACTCAAATATTCTCCTCCACGATCAGATCGTAGAAACTTTATTTTCTTGTTACGATGATTTTCTACTTCACTCTGAAATTCTTTGAACTTTTCAAATGTTTCAGACTTGTGCTTCATCAAGTAGATATACCCATATCTGCTCAAATCATCTGTGAAGGTGAGGAAATAACGATATCCGCCACGAGCCTCAACATTCATCGGACCACATACATCTGTATGTATGATTTCCAACAAATCTGTTGCTCTCTCCATAGATCCGGAGAACAGTGTTTTGGTCATCTTGCCCATGAGGCACGGTTCGCAAGTACCAAGTGATTCATAATCAAGTGATTCCAGAAGTCCATCAGTATGGAGTTTCTTCATGCGTTTTACACCGATATGACCTAAACGGTAGTGCCACAAATATGTTGCACTATCATTATCAACTCTGCATCTTTTGGCTTCAACATTATGAATATGTGTATCACTACTATCGAGATTTAATAAAAATAGACCACTCTTCAAGGGTGCATGACCATAAAAGATATTACTCATATAAATAGAACAACCATTATTCTCTGATTTAAATGAATAACCGTCTCGCATCAAACAAGATCCAGATATAATGTTCATGCTCAACGCAGGCACCAAATAACAATTATTCAGGTCTAAAACTAATCCCGATGGTAGATGTAGAGGTAGCGTGCCGACCGCGATCACATCGACTTTGGAACCATTTCCCACGCGCATCGTCACCTCGTCCTTAGCTAATCTTCGCTTAATCCGTAGTCCCTGTTTCGAGTTGCAAATGTTAGCAACAGAACCAGTATCAAATACCCAGGTGCTACTGCGAGCATTAGTAAGGTACACATCAATAACATGTATATCACATATACCTTTGTTCACTTTGCCATCCTTCTTATCCGCCAAATACTTGGGGCAGTTCCGCTTCCAGTGTCCAGTCTGCTTGCAGTAGAAGCACTCAGTTTCAGGCTTAGGTCTAGACTTGGGTTTCTTCACTTGAGCAGCAACTTGTTTGCCGTTCCTTTTGAAGTTCCCCTTCTTCTTCCCTTTGCCCCTTTTCTTGAAACCAGTGGTCTTGTTGACCATCAACACTTGATGCTCCTTTTTGATTTCTACCTCCGCGGCTTTCAGCATCGCGAAGAGCTCGGGAATAGTCTTGTTCATCCCTTGCATATTATAGTTCATCACAAAGCTCTTGTAGCTTGGTGGCAGTGATTGGAGAATTCTGTCAATTACGCTATCATCCGGAAGATTAACTCCCAGTTGAATCAAGTGATTATTATACCCAGACATTTTGAGTATATGCTCACTGACAGAACTGTTCTCCTCCATCTTGCAGCTGTAGAACTTATTGGAGACTTCATATCTCTCAATCTGGGCATTTGCTTGAAATATTAACTTCAACTCCTGGAACATCTCATATGCCCCATGACGTTCAAAACGTCGTTGAAGACCCGGTTCTAAGCCGTAAAGCATGGCACACTGAACTATAGAGTAGTCATCAGCTTTGCTCTGCCAGACGTTCTTAACGTCGTCAGTTGCATCAGCAGCAGGCCTGGCACCCAGCGGTGCTTCCAGGACGTAACTCTTCTATGCAGCAATGAGGATAATCCTCAGGTTATGGACCCAGTCCGTGTAATTGCTACCATCATCTTTCAATTTTGTTTTCTCAAGGAATGCATTAAAATTCAACGGAACAACAGCACGAGCCATCTATCTACAAACAAACATAGACAAGCAAAATACTATCAGGTACTAAGTTCATGATAAATTTAAGTTCAATTAATCATATTACTAAAGAACTCCCACTTAGACAGACATCTCTCTAGTCATCTAAGTGATTACGTGATCCAAATCAACTAAACCATGTCCGATCATCACGTGAGATGGAGTAGTTTCAATGGTGAACATCTCTATGTTGATCATATCTACTATATGATTCACGCTTGACCTTTCGGTCCCCATGTTCCGAGGCCATATCTGTATATGCTAGGCTCGTCAAGTATAACCTGAGTATTCCGCGTGTGCAACTGTTTTGCACCCGTTGTATTTGAACGTAGAGCCTATCACACCCGATCATCACGTGGTGTCTCAGCACGAAGAACTTTCGCAATGGTGCATACTCAGCGAGAACACTTCTTGATAATTAGTGAGAGATCATCTTAAAATGCTACCGTCAATCAAAGCAAGATAAGATGCATAAAGGATAAACGTCACATGCAATCAATATAAGTGATATGATATGGCCATCATCATCTTGTGCTTGTGATCTCCATCTTCGAAGCACCGTCGTGATCACCATCGTCACCGGCGCGACACCTTGATCTCCATCGTAGCATCGTTGTCGTTACGCCATCTATTGCTTCTACGACTATCGCTACCGCTTAGTGATAAAGTAAAGCAATTACAGGGCGTTTGCATTTCATACAATAAAGCGACAACCATATGGCTCCTGCCAGTTGCCGATAACTTCGGTAACAAAACATGATCATCTCATACAATAAAAATATAGCATCATGTCTTGGCCATATCACATCACAACATGCTCTGCAAAAACAAGTTAGACGTCCTCTACTTTGTTGTTGCAAATTTTACGTGGCTGCTACGGGCTTAAGCAAGAACCAATCTCACCTACGCATCAAAACCACAACGATAGTTTGTCAAATAGACTCCGTTTTAACCTTCACAAGGACCGGGCGTAGCCACACTCGGTTCAACTAAAGTGAGAGAGACCGACACCCGCCAGCCACCTTTAAGCACGAGTGCTCGTAACGGTGAAACCAGTCTCGCGTAAGCGTACGCGTAATGTCAGTCCGGGCCGCTTCATCTCACAATACCGCTGAACCAAAGTATGACATGCTGGTAGGCAGTATGACTTATATCGTCCACAACTCACTTGTGTTCTACTCGTGCATATAACATCAACGCATAAAACCTAGGCTCTGATACCACTGTTGGGGAATGTAGTAATTTCAAAAAATTTCCTACGCACACGCAAGATCATGGTGATGATATAGCTACGAGGGGAGAGTGTTGTCTACGTACCCTTGTAGACCGAAGCGGAAGTGTTGACGCAACGTAGAGGAAGTAGTCGTACGTCCTCCGGTTCAACCGATCCAAGTACCGTTACTCCGGCACCTCCGAGTTCTTGACACGCGTACAGCTCGATGACGCACCCTCGATCTCCGATCCAGCAGAGGCGCCGAGGGGGAGTTCCGTTAGCACGATGGCGTGGTGATGATCTTGATATTCTCCTGTTGCAGGGCTTCGCCTAAGCACCGCTACAATATGACCGAGGTGTAATATCGTGGAGGGGGGCACCGCACACTGCTAAGGAACGATCAATGATCAACTTGTGTGTTCTAGGGTGCCCCCCTACCCCCGTATATAAAGGAGGGAGGGAGGAGGTGGCCGGCCCTAGGGGGGCGCGCCATGAGGAGGGGGAAACCTACTCCAAGTAGGTTTCCCTCTCTTTTCCTTATCTTATTTGGATGGGGAAGGAAAGAGTACTAGTATTAGGAAGTAGTACTAGTAGTAGTAATAGGAAGAGGGGGAAGGAGAAAGGAAAGGGGGGGCCGGCCCCCCTCCCCAATTCGGATTGGGCTTGGGGGGGCGCGCCCCACTCCCTTGCTCCTTCTCTCTTCCTCCTACATGGGCCCAATAAGGCCCATATACCTCCCGGGGGTTTCCGGTAACCTCGCGGGGCTCCAAACTTCTCCGGAACCTTTCCGGTGTCCAAATATATTCATCCAATATATCAATCTTTATGTCTCGACCATTTCGAGACTCCTCGTCATGTCCGTAATCATATCCGGGACTCCGAACAACCTTCGGTACATCAAAATACATAAACTCATAATATAAGTGCCATCGAAACCTTAAGCGTGCGGACCCTACGGTTCGAGAACGATGTAGACATGACTGAGACACATCTCTGGTCAATAACCAATAGCGGGACCTGGATGCCCATATTGGTTCCCACATATTCTACAAAGATCTTTACCGGTCAAACCGCATAACAACATACGTTGTTCCCTTTGTCATCGGTATGTTACTTGTCCGAGATTCGATCGTCGGTATCCAATACCTAGTTCAATCTCGTTATCGACAAGTCTCTTTACTCGTTCTGTAATACTTCATCTTATAACTAACTCATTAGTTACATGCTTGCAAGGCTTAGGTGATGAGTATTGCCGAGAGGGCCCAGAGATACCTCTCCGACAATCGGAGTGACAAAATCTAATCTCGAATTATGCTAACTCAACATGTACCTTCGGAGACACCTGTAGTACTCCTTTATAATCACCCAGTTACGTTGTGACGTTTGGTAGTACCCAAAGTGTTCCTCCGGTAAACGGGAGTTACACAATTCTCATAGTTATAGGAACATGTATAAGTCATGAAGGAAGCAATAGCAGAATACTAAACGATCAAGTGCTAAGCTAACGGGATGGGTCATGTCAATCACCTCATTCTCCTAATGATGTGATCCCATTAATCAAATGACAACACATGTCAATGGTTAGGAAACATAACCATCTTTGATTAATGAGCTAGTCAAGTAGAGGCATACTAGTGACTATATGTTTGTCTATGTATTCACACATGTATCATGTTTCCTGTTAATACAATTCTAGCATGAATAATAAACATTTATCATGATATGAGGAAATAAATAATAACTTTATTATTGCCTCTAGGGCATATTTCCTTCAGCCACCTCCGATAGGCGCGGGCACGAGCGTTGCCACCCGCGGCCTCGACAGAGTGCCGCCCTACCATCCTCAGGGCGGCGCAACGTGGAGCGTGGGGCACTTCGGCGAGGTCTTCAGGGCGGCGGCCTCGGAGGCCTACGTGCCTCGCATGATAGACCAGGAGTATTCACTGGAAGACGACCCTGGCTCGTTCCTCGAGCCGGGCTGGGAGGAGGAGGCGCTAGAAGTTGAGGCCTTCCAAGAGCCCCCCGAGCGCGCCACGACACTACTAGGGAAAACCCTAGTAGTAGCGCGGGTTTTGAGGCTATCAGCAGCGCGAGAAGCCGCGCTACCAATAAGGCGCTACGGCTAACTGTTAGGAGTAGCGCGGTTTGCACCCGTGCTACTACTATTGACTATATCAGCAACGCTTTTCCAGAACACGCTACTATTTTTTAGTTGTAGCGCTTTCGTAGCCCCGCGCTACTGCTATGCGTTTCATGATTTTCCCCCGCTTCCTACCCAGTTTCAGTTTCAACAAACTGCAATTTCCAGATACTAGGTACTACTAGATATCAATTTCATAAAGCATTATAGGTACTAGGTAGTACTACCTCCATTCCAAATTACTCGTCATGGTTTTAGTTCAAATTTGAACTAAAACCACGATAGGTAATTTGGAACGGAAGGAGTACTAGATAACAATTTCATATATAGTCAACATGCATCCTCAAGCAGTACAAGTTGATGTCGATGACGATCATCATATATAGTTCTAGATGATATCGACAACGATCATCATATGTAGTTCTACATGATATCGACGATGATCATCATATGTAGTTCTACATGATATAGCCACACACACACATATGTAGTTCTAGATGATATCGACGATGATCATCATCCTGAAGCCTGGGCGGTGGGTGTTCCTGATTGTAATTAGGATGGCATGTCCAACACGAAGATTCTTGACAACGAGGAATCTCTTCCACCCAACCGAGTTTAAGTGTGTGCGACTGTCGGATTTCGGGTTCCGGCAGACCCCTTGAGGTTCGAACACTGGGGTGCGCGTGGAGATTTCGCCTTCTACCTACCTGCACCCCTCCGCCTCACTAAGATCTAAGCTATGGAAAGAACAGCACAAGAGACACAGGGTTTATACTGGTTTGGGCCACTGTTGTGGTGTAATACCCTACTCCAGTGCGTGGTGTGGTGGATTGCTTCTTGGGCTGATGATGATGAGCAATACAAGGAAGAACAGCCTCGCGAGGGTCTGCTCTTGGCTGTAGGGATGAACTGCTAGGAGGAGTTCAGTCACCCTTCTCTCTCTCTCTGTGTGTGTGATGCTACTCGATCCGATTTCCCCCTGCTAGTTTCTGGGTTGGCCGATTCTGGATCCCCTCTCTGATTTCCGATCCCTTCACCCTGTGGGTGGCCAGTCCTATTTATAGGCAAAGGCCCTGGGCCTCTTCCCAAATATTGAGCGGGAAGGGCGCCAACAATTGGCCATTTTGAAGGGGAACATCTGGTACACTTATCCTGACTAAAGTTGGTCCTCGCCTGCCAAAGGCTTTGGTGGTGACGCTGGCTTGGGCTCCACAATGACTTCCTCCCTCCCATTGGACTGGTCTTGGTCTCGTTGCAGCGAAACGGGTGCCTTTGCTTGATGCTCTCGCCTGCGCTTGCTCCCTTTGCACCAAAGAGGAAAGGAGGACACTGCGCGGGCTGGCGCCCTTTGTCATCATGGCTTGCGTCACGGGCACCTCGTGAGGTACCCTGCCTTGATCTCTCTGCCTTCCCGCGAGCCAGACTGATGTGGCCGTGCCTGAGGAAGCTTCGTGTCGTCCGCCCCGCGAGGCTTGGCCCCTCGCGAGGGTCTTCGGTTTGCGTCGATGAAGACGGGCCGTGCTAGGCCCCCTTTGAGCCACGCCGCAGGCCGAAGGCAGGCAAGTCTGGGGACCCCCATTCCCGGAACACCGACAGTAGCCCCCGGGCCCAAGGCATGCCCGGACATGGCCGTGCAGGGAGGCAAAAGGGCAAGGGCGAAGCGCCGCGGGCCCTAACAGCCTGCGGCCTCGGGCGCCGCGTGGCGGTTGATTGGACGTGGGCACCTCAGCAACCGCGCGAGTTGATAAAGGAGCGGCATCTACCCAGGCTTTGCTTTTTTGCTTTCTTCGGTTGTTGCTCGGATGCCCTTTCTTGCGCCTCTCCTTCCTTCCTCCAAAATTTCCAGATCTACTCCGACCGCGTGACCTAGGAAGCCATTGCGCCTCGTTAGTCCCCGGCCGGAGCTTGGTACTCGTCTGCCCTGGACTCGCCGAATGTTTTGGAGGCGAGCCTCGCCCGGTTGCGCCGGATGGCGGCGGCACAGGGCATCGACGGGGCGAAGGTGTTCAAGGCCGGCTCCGCCACCCCTGAGGACCAAGGGAGCACCTTCTATCCGTTCTTTGTAAGCGCCATTGCTGCTGGCCTGGTGCCTCCCTTCTCCGAGTTCTTCTTCTCTGTCCTCCGCCATTATAAGCTACAGGCGATGCATCTCCACCCCAACTCCGTCCTTCTCCTGGCAATCTTCGCCTATTACTGCGAGGCTCACGTAGGGGTGCAGCCCTCGGTGGCCTTGCTGCGCCACTATTTCTACCTGCGGACCACTCGCGGTCCTGCTTCCGCGTGCGCGAGCTTCATCGCGTACGGCGGCGCCATTGCCATTTCGAACCCCGGGAAAAGGATTGAGGTCTTCAGGAGCAAGTGGGTCTTGGCAGATGCTGGGCGCATCCACCCTCGACTGATCTTGCCCACGGAGCAACCCATGAGCTCCAGCGATTGGGGTCGAGCGGTGCTCGCGGACCCCCGCGCGAAGCTGGTGTTGGAGAAGATGGATGCGGATCTGAGGCCGGCCAACATGGCGGCGGCGAAGCTGACCGGCGCGTCGCTGCTGAGGGAATTCCTGGAGCACCAGCTGGCTCCGCTTTGGCAGTACTCACTTCCAATGTGGAGGCCCCATCCGAGCCCCATGGCCTTGGCCGACGGAGATCTGGCTGCGGTACTCCAATATCTGGTCGGGGGCGATGTGGCGAGGTTGGAGGGCGCCCCTACGCCCTTGTTCCTCCGCGACGACTGGGAGCAGGTAGTGGAGTCCATGCCCGTCTTCAATGGGGACGGGCCCGTGCCCATAGAAACTCCTGGGGAATCGGTGGACGTGTCCTCCGACGACTCCAGCGAAGAGGGGGAAGGAGGGGAGCGGGAAAAAGGGCCTGACTCCGAGGCGACTGACGGAGAGTCGAGGGCTCCCCTCCCTCAGCGCAGGTCCCATGTTCTCCGCCTCTCTCCGAGCGATGACGACGAGGATGATGACGAGCAGGACGGTGGAAGCTTGCCATCGATCCCGAAGAAGGACAGGACCGAGCTGATCTCCCGCGGGTCTGCCCCGGCCCCGAGGCGGACCGCAGACACTCCTTCCGCTTCCAAGATTCCCGAGGTTGACCCTTCCAGCCGGCTTTTGGGCTTCAAATTTGGCCAGAGGCCGCTTGAGCTCACTGGCGACGACCCGTAAGCGCTTGGTTCTTGTCTTTATTTCTTGTTCTGCTTCTGAGGCTTGACGTCCACATCTCTTGGATAGGCTGGCGCCCGCCGCAAAGAAGCCGAAGGGAGCTCCTGAGGTTCCATCTATGGCAGCGCCTCTGCCCGCGAAGGAAGGTGACCGCGACGCACGGGCTTCTCCTGCCCGGCCGTCCTCGCAAGGCCTGGCTGAGCCGACTGGGGCGGGCTCAGCTCCCATGGCCCAAGTGACTCCCGAGGTGCCTTTGCCCGCTGCCGCCACTTCAGCCGTTGGGGCGCAGCAAGCTTCGCCTCAGGATGCTGTGGTCGCGCTGCCGCCTTCTCCTCCTACTCCACCGACTGCTGTCTCTTCGACTCCTCCTGCCGTTCTGGATCATGCTGCCGCTGAGCTGGACCGGCTGCGGCAGGATCTTCTTGGCGCCGACCCTCGCTTGGTGGCCGGGCGCTTGGAGCTGGCTTCAGGATGGATTCGCTCCGATGCTTCGATTCGGGCGGCGCTAGTCCAGGCCTCGACGGCTTGCGATGAGGAGAGGCAGGCCGTCCTTGAGGCGAAGGCTGCACGTGACGCAGCCCTGGGGGAGGTGGTCGACGTCCGTGGTCGCTGCAAGGCACTGGAGGACGAGCTGCAAGGCCTACGGGACCAGCTCGCAAAAGAGGTCCGCCTTCGCCAAGAGCAGGAAGAAGGCGTGAAGGCTCGCGAGGCGGCCGTCGAGGGCCGGGGGGCCAAGCTCAGGAAGAGCCGCGAACGCCTAGGCGCGTTGGAGCGGGAGTTGGGGCGCGAGGAAGGTCGAGCTGGACGACAAGGCCCAGGTTCTTGCCGAGGACCGCATGGCCTTCGCGGAGATGGAGGCGAAGGCTCGCTCCTCGCTGAGGATGCTTTACGACAGCGGCCTGGAGAGCCCGCTGGCTGGCGCCGAGGACGGCCCCGCCAAGCTGCTTCCCTTCCTGGTTCGCGCTCTTGAAGATGTCGCCCTTGTCCTTGGCCCCACGGCCGAGGCCGAGGCGCGTATCCTGTCTTCTGCAGCGCTGACGCGGGTCCTCACCCACATCTACCTTCGCGATCCCGGCGTCGACCTCGACAGCCTGCTGGAGCCAGTAAGCGGCGAGCGTGCCGCTGCCGCTGCCGAGGCCGTGAAGGGTCGTGCGGAGGCTCTGCTGGGGAAGTTCCAGGCCTTCAGCACCAAGCTGAAGCAAGGCGCTGTCGACCCCGCTGCTCCATGAGGCGAACCCAATCTGCGCTGCTCCACCGCCAACAAGTGACTCCATTGTGGCTCCTGTCCTGCCTTTAATTCCTGCACATGTATCATGCCTCGGGGAGGCGTTTAAAGTTGCATTTGGCATTGAGATAACAGTGTGGACTGTAATATTTGCTTCTGAATTCCTTGAAATTTGCGCTTTTCCTTCCTACTTGCTTATGTTCTACGCCGGCAGAGCCCGGCCCCGCGCATACCTCACCCAGCGTTAGTCCCGACCGGAAACCAGGACGGGGCCAAGGAGTGAGGGGCTACATGACAAGTTAGGCTCCTGAGTCGCGATGCTCAAGAGTCCCCCTTGGCGCACGAACAGCAAGTAGGGAGGTATGATGTGGGTGGATCTACCGTTCTACGTCTACAGAGCCCGGCCGCGCGCATACCTCAAACGCCGTTAGCCTTTCGGAACTAAGGAGTGAGGGACTACGTGACCAGTTAGGCTCCTGAGTCGCGATGCTCAGGAATCCCCCTTGATGCTCAAACGGCCTTCGTACCTTGGCTCCGCTCGGGAAGAAACGCGCGACGAACCAGGCCTGGGGGGGCCTGGCTGGGTGGCGTACGTCTGGGCGTGACCCAGGCGCAGCCCCTGTGCCCAGCCCCCTCGCGCGGCACTCCCGAGGGGAGCCGTTACGATGAGGCTAGACACTGAGCTCTGGGCTCCCTGAGGTTGATGCGGCCCGGGGCCCGCCCTCAGTTGTTTATCACCAGCGCGGAGCATAGCGCTTCCGTATGTGTACGGGCATAGCCGCTCCTCGGCAATGTCATCAGCCAGCGCGGAGCATGGTGCTTCCACTGGTACGTGGGAGGGGGCTCCCCTCCGGGAGGAGCCCCCGGGGCGTGTACAGCCCCGCCCTGACACGTGGCTGGCACGGTAGGGCCTGGCGAGGTGTATCTGGGCACCCGTGAGCCAGCGCGGGACTCACGGGGCCCTACCTCTAGGCGGGTTGCGCCTGGCACTGGGCCTTATCTTGTGATGTGTCCCTGCAAATTTGGTTAGATGCCGGCACTCTACGTCCTCGGGTCCCGGCCCTCGAGCTGGTCTCAGTCGTCGCTGGTATGCCAGGTCGCGATGCCGTGTACAAGGCCAGATGGTGAGGGCTGGAGAGCCAGTAAGAGCCCTCAGTCACGATGCTCAGGTACCCCCCCCTTTAACGTGCAAGTGGTCGGCATGGAGAAGAAGAGGTGTCGTGGACAGGCATTAAATAATAAAGCATGGTGGGTCGAACGCATAGCCGTAAATAAACGCAAAAGGGGTACATGCCGCTCGGTCTGGCCCGAGCGACTTGGGGGATGATGCAGCCCGAGGGGCGCCCCCAATAAGGTAAGCTAACAACATGGAATAAAAGGGATACATGCCGCAGGGATGGACCCATGCGGCCTGGGAATAATGCAGCCCTGGGGGGCGCTCCCAGCTGGAAGTGAAACTTGAAAGATGTCACCTGATGATGATGAGGATGAAGGAGTGTTAGTGTAGCAGACTCGGTGGGCTGCGGAAGCCGATCCTCACGAGCCCCCAGGCCCAGGGGCCTCGAGAGGCTCCGGAGGTGCTGGTGGTTCCTTGCGGACCATCTCCATCTCCGCCAGGGTTGTGGAACGCCTGGCCTCTTGAGCCTCCATGATGCCCCTCATGAGGCGCTGGTACATGGCAGCCGCGTTCGGCAAGCCGTAAGGCATGCGAACGTAGCTGTGGGGTGGACCTTCGCAGCGCCCCACTCGCGAGGGCCAGAGGCGCTCCAGAGAGGCGACTCGATTGAGCCCTGGTATGTCGATGCAGACGCGCAGCCCACCATCCTCGCCCGGATGGGGAGCCACAGCTGGTAGGCGGCGGCCGCCTCTCATGACTCTTGACTCCTGTAGCTCTTGAATGGCCTTGCTGACGAACTCCTGAGGGTCTGGCTCTCCTTGCTTTACTCCTTCCTGAGGGAAACGTGCTCTGAAACACGCCTCCATGTGGTGCCCAAGTGTCAGGACCCCGACTCGATGTCACATTGATCTAGCCGGTAACACCTCATATCACTTTGCGGCCTCACGCACGGTATTCCCACGGGTGTCGTCTTACCTTTGCCCGGGACCGTTTGCGCCTTTTGGCTCACATATATGACAGTGTCGCTAGCATCAATATGATAAGGAGCCCGGGCTGACATGACTAGTCGTAAACCAAAAGTAGCACAGACTTACAGGGACAGGCATCCATGACCCAGCTTCGAACGTGTCGGTCATCAGCAAGTGGGTCCGGGCTGTAGCACTGGGCTAGCAGGACTCCGGTAAACCGGGCTATAGCGGGCTAACAGGACTCCGGTACTCAATGCGTGACATTTCCCCGAAGGGACAGACACAGGAACGAAGAAGGACACATGCCGGCCAGCCTAAGTGTTCCAGAGCAGTAGCAAGCTACCATGGCTCAGCGGTAACACTAGGAGACATTTCCCGGTAAGAGAGGCTACTAAAGATAAACAACTAGATAGTCAGATCCCACACATACCAAGCATTTCAATCATACACACAATATGCTCGATATGTGCAAATACAACAAGGCATCACAACATGACTCTACGACACAAGTACTTTATTTAAGGCTCAGAGAGCCATACATAACATACACAAAGGTACGGGTCTCACGACCCGGCATGCAAGTCATACAGTCATACAAACTAGCAGCGGAAGTAACTTGTCTGAGTACAGACAACTAGTAAAATAAAAGAGGCTTGGAAAGCCTAGCTATACTACATGGTCCTTCACAAGCTCAGGGTCACCACCTGGGCCTTTAGCCTACTCGTTGATGTCAACGTCTACATAGAACCCATCAGAAGGGGTTGCAGCGTCTTCTGAAAAAAAATGTAAATTATAGCAACATGAGTACAAAGGTACTCAGCAAGACTTACATCAGATCCTACATACATGCATATTATCAAGAAGGGTTGGTGGAGTTATTGCAGCAAGCCAGCTTTGACTCTTGGCTAGACTATCCTACGATACTTCAACTTGAAATGGTTTTGCGCACACGAGTCCACTACTCACCACTTCAATACACTACCGAGGATCCGCCTCCGTCTTCCTACGGAAGAGCCATCCTCGGCACTCACACTTATCTTGAGGCTTTTAGTAGTTTCCATTTACTTGTCTATGAACTGTATAGGCAACCAAGTAGTCCTTTACCGCGGACGCGGCTATTCGAATAGATTATGATAACCCTGGAGGGGTGTACTTCTTCATACATGTTTCCACCACTTAGCGTCTGCAGACGACATGTGCTCGGCAGACTTCAAGCGAAAGCCGACGTGGGTGTAGACCACGACCTACCTAAACACTTAAGCCTCTAGTCCAGGTTTATCGCCTATCCAGGTTCCATCCGCAGGGAGTCCGGCCGAGGTTTCCCATACGGCCCCGAACGATGTGAACAGGGTTCCCGAGATACCTAACGGGTATTCGGTACACCCGGCCACGTACCTACCGCATCACAGCCCACCCCTACGGTCAGCGCTGTCCACGGCCTCCAGTAGGCTACAACACCAGAAACTACTTGCAACTCCTGGACAGAGAGCTAGGGTGAGTAAGAAGTCGAGCGGGGTCATATTTCAGGGCCCAATGCATGGTAGTAGCTGTATCTTAAATCACACATACAGATCTCAGTGCTTAAGGTCGGCTTCAATGAAACAACCCACCATGTACTCCTACATGGCCTCTCATCGATACCTTTACCAAATCGTGTTCACCACACCACTCTCATTACCGACATAATCATTTCACTCTAGCCCATCACCCAGATGAACCAGACCTGACACGACTCTAAGCATAGCAGGCATAGCAAGGTAGGAACAACACATACATATGGCTCAATCAACTCCTACACATGCTAGTGGGTTTCAGCTAGTTACTGTGGCAATGACAGGTCATGCAGAGGAAATGGGTTCAACTACCATAGCACACAGCAGTTTGAAACGCGTTGTCTTAATGCAGTAAAAGAGAGCAGAAGTGAGAACATGGGATTGTATCGATATGATCAAATGGTTGGTTGCTTGCCTGATGGTTCGATGCACTAATACGGTTCTTCGTTAGGGTAATCACGGTACTCCTCGGAGGCAGAACCTGTCGCAAAGGACACCGATACACAACCATCACCAAACAATGTGCAACAATATGATGCATGCATGAAACATGGCAATATGAGTGTGTTGGGCTAATGCAACTAAGACCAGAAGGGTTTGAACCAATTTGAATCAAAGATTCAAATTTGAAACTCAAACATGGCCTTTTAAAGTGCTTTTCCTTGTTCTGCTTTAAACATCAATTTAACTTGTTTGATCATGCATGAAAATAGTACAGATGGATAGATTGGATTTTTCTGATCATTTTTCATATATAATTTGTCTGATTTGGAGTTACAGAATAAAAGTTATGAATTTTTGAAGTTTAAATTATATTCTGGAATTTCCTGATTTAATTTAAATCCAGAAATATATATATTGCGCCAGCATGACGTCAGCACGATGTCAGCGGTCAACTGCGGCTGGCTGGGGTCAAACCTGACGTGTGGGGTCCACACGTCAGTGACAGGGGGGTTAACAGAGGTTAGATTAATCCTAATTAAGAATTAGTGGCGCTGGGGCCCACTGGTCAGTGTCAGGGGGTTAACTAACAGTGATTAGCGCTAATCTAACCACCTGGCCGACGGGGCCCACGCGTCAGTGACTCTGGGGGGGTCAAACCCCAGGTCGAACAAGTCAAACCCGCCGGTGGTTAGTCGCCGGCGAGGTCCGCGGCGTACAGGTGCCTCGGGTTTCCTCTGTGGTGCTCCAAACGGCGTGCGGCTAGGTGCGTTGGAAAGCTAGCTCGATGGCGCGTCGGGCGGTGGCCGTGGCTGGGCCTGAGGTGGCCGGAGTCGACGGCGGCGAGCTCGGCTGCGGCCGCCGGGGTTCGGTCGTGCACGGAAACGGGGTTGGAGCTCGAAGGCGAGCGAAGCGAGGCGCTAGGGATGCTCTACGGGGCCTTACGAACTTGTTGGACTCGCTGGGGTTACCAAATGGTCACCGGAGCTGCGTCGACGGCGAGCTCGGCGACGGCTGAGGTTCGGCCGTGGTGGGGAACGGAGTTACGGCGCGGGAACGAGGGGAAGAAGAGAGGGAAACGGTGGCGTAGCTCACCGCGGTTGCAGCGGGCGTCGAAGCGGGCTCGGGGACGCACCGGAGACGGCGAATCGACGGCGATGGTGGTCGGAGCCCGAGGAGGAAGACGATGGCGACGGCGGCTCCACAGGGCGTCCGGCGTCTTGTGGCTTGACGGAGAGCTTCAGGGCGAGGGGGCGGAGCTCCTGCGCGTGTCGGGGAGGCGAGGGGAGGCTGGTGGCGGCTGCTATGGCGAACGGCGGCGAGGGGTGCGTTCGGACACGGGAGAGAGAGAGCGAGGGAGAGGAGAGGAAGAACCGGGGGAGAGTGAGAGAGTACGGGGGAGGGCGTGGCGTCGTTCCAGGGCATCTAGACGAGGAGGGGAGAGGCAGGCAGGCAGGCGAGCTGGTGGCGTGGCGCGGTGGCGCGCGCGCGCGCCGGGCACACTCCCCTCCCTCTGTCGAGGACGAAGACGACAGAGGAGGAGGCGGGCTGGGCCGCCTGCTGGCTAGGCCGGCCAGCTACTGCTGGGCCGCACAGGGAGGAGCCCAGGTAAGCTTCTCCTTTTATTTATTTTTGTTTTTCTAATTTCTGTCATTTGTTTTGATTTAACTAAAATATTAAATCATTTTATAACCTTATGCCAATTTTTGCAGGAGCTAGATATATTATTCCAGAGCTCCCCAACAGGTGGCATAATTTTTGGACATATATTAATATATATAACTAATATATTTCCAATGCAAATATTTATGCATTAATTCCAAATGCCCAAAATAAATACCTATGAGCTCTTAAAAATATTGGTTTGATTTTTATCTCTGTCCAATATTTTCAGAGAGCAACATGAGCATTTTCTTGGACCCTTTTGGAGAAATTTTTATTTGGGTCATTTTCAAAAATGATTCTGAGGGTTTCACAAATCCCCATTTCAAATTAAATGGAATTTTAAACATGATGCACACACTCTGATGCATGACTAGCTAGGGTGTGACAACTCACCCCCACTCAAAAGAATCTCGTCCCGAGATTTGGGTTCCTCCGGGAAGAAGGCGGGATACTCGAGTCGAAGACGATCCTCCCTTTCCCAAGTTGCTTCATCCTCAGAATGGTGCGACCATTGTACTTTGAGAAACTTGATGTTATGACGTCAGGTGGTACGTTCGGCCTGATCGAGGATACGAATGGGGTACTCTCGATATGTAAGATTATCTTGGAGATCAAGCGTTTCTTGGTCCACTCCACGGATAGGATCCGAGAAGCAACGCCTGAGTTGAGAAATGTGGAAGACATCGTGGACTCTGGAGAGGTGCGGAGGTAGTTCCAACTGGTAGGCAACTTCTCCTTGTTTGGCGAGAACGCGGAAAGGTCCAATGTAACGAGGAGCCAATTTGCCTTTGATACCGAAACGATGGGTTCCCTTCAGAGGGGTGACCCGAAGATAAGCCTTCTCGTCAACCTCGAAAGTCATAGCCTTATGTTTTCGGTCATATTGACTCTTTTGACGAGATTGGGCTGTTTTCAACTTTTCACGAACGATACGAACTTGTTCTTCTGCTTCCTGAATCATATCCGGGCCAAAGAATTGTCTTTCCCCGGTCTCTAACCAGTTAAGGGGTGTTCGACACCGTCGTCCATAGAGAACTTCAAAAGGGGCTTTACCCAAGCTAGATTGATAGCTGTTGTTATAAGCGAATTCGGCAAATGGAAGGCACTTCTCCCAGTCCATTCCGAATGAGATAACAGAGGCTCGAAGCATGTCTTCTAGAATCTGGTTGACGCGTTCCACTTGACCACTCGACTGAGGGTGGAAAGTGGTGCTAAAGGAGAGACGGGTCCCCATAGCATTTTGGAAGCTTTCCCAAAATCGAGAGGTGAAAAGACTTCCTCGATCCGAGTTAATTTCCAAAGGAACACCATGGAGGGACACTATTCGGGAGATGTATAAGTCTGCCAGCTGACTAGCGGTTATACTCTCACGAACAGGTAAGAAATGGGCTACTTTGGAAAGACGATCGACAACGACGAAAATAGCATTATTCCCTCTCTTGGTCCTGGGAAAACCGGTAATGAAATCCATACCAATTTTATCCCATTTCCATTCAGGAATAGCTAAGGGTTGAAGGGTGCCAGCAGGCCGTTGATGCTCTGCTTTTACACGACGACAGACGTCGCAATTAGCAATAAACTGAGCAATTTCTCTCTTCATCCTAGTCCACCAGAACCTCTGGCGTAGGTCCTGATACATCTTAGTACTACCGGGATGAATGGTGAGAGGAGATTCATGAGCCTCCTTAAGGATCAACTGCCGTAGATGCTGGTTCTTGGGAACCACTAGACGGTTCTCAAAGTACACAACACCATGATCATTTGTGGAGAAACAACTAGCACCTCCGCTAGCAATGTTCTCTTTGATTTTAGATATTCCCTTATCTCGCTTTTGGGCAGCGATGATTTGATCCGTAAGAGTAGGTTTTGCTACCAAGGTGGAAAGAAAACCTTGAGGAACAATGTGAAGGTTAAGCTTCCGAAATTCCTCATGGAGAAGCGGTTGACTTTGTTGTAACATCAGGTTGTTACAATAAGATTTACGACTTAGCGCATCAGCCATGACGTTGGCTTTCCCTGGGGTGTAGGTTATTCCTAAATCGAAGTCTGTGATCAACTCAACCCAACGTCTTTGCCTGAGATTCAGATCCGGTTGGGCGAAAATGTACTTCAGACTTTGGTGATCAGTGAATATCTCGCAACGGTTACCGAGGAGGTAATGTCGCTAGGTCTTGAGTGCATAGACTACGGCTGCAAGCTCTAGATCATGAGTAGGATAATTCTCCTCATGTGGGTGCAATTGCCGTGAAGCGTAGGCAATTACGTGTCGATCTTGCATGAGAATACAACCTAGTCCTTGTCGCGAGGCGTCGCAGTAGATAACAAAGTCCTTGGAGAAGTCTGGCGGTACCAGTACGGGAGCAGAGGTCAGGCGTCTTTTCAGTTCCTGAAAGCTGTGCTCACATTGTGGAGTCCATTCAAACTTCTTATCTTTCTTGAGGAGTTCGGTTAGAGGTTTAGCAGCTTTGGAGAAGTTCTCGACAAAGCGGCGACAATAGCTCGCTAAGCCCAGAAAACTCCGAACTTGCTTGACCGATTCAGGTGGAGTCCAATTAAGGACGGCTTGAACTCGCTCAGGGTTAACAGCAATACCTTTACCAGATATTACATGACCCAGATAGGTCACTTCTGACAACCAGAATTCACATTTAGAAAATTTGGCATAAAGGCGATGCTCTCGAAGTTTCTTCAACACTAGCCTTAGATGTTCGGCATGTTCCTCCTCGTTCTTGGAGTAGATGAGTATATCATCGAGGTAAACCACGACGAATTTATCCAAATACTCCATGAAGATTGAGTTCATTAACCGAGAAAAGGTGGCTGGAGCGTTGGTTAAACCGAAGGACATGACGGTGTACTCGTATTGGCCATAACGAGTAACAAAGGCCGTTTTAGGAATGTCCCCGTT
>NC_041388.1:297405754-297443130 GCF_002162155.2 Triticum dicoccoides | reverse complement strand
AACCTCAAATCCATCTTGGAGAAGACTGAGGATCCAGCGAGCTGATCATACAGGTCGTTGATCCTGGGGAGCGGATATTTGTTCTTGATTGTGACCAAATTGACAGGTCGGTAATCTACAACCATCCGGTCCGTACCATCCTTCTTCTTGACGAATAGGACGGGGCAAGCCCACGGAGATGAACTAGGGCGGATGAAACCCTTTTTCAAGGACTCATCGAGTTGTTTCTTAAGCTCGGCTAGTTCTAGTGGTGCCATCTTATAGGGTCTTCTAGCAATCGGAACGGTTCCTGGAATGAGGTCTATTACGAACTCAACATCCCTGTCAGGTGGAACACCTGGCAATTCCTCCGGGAAGACATCCGGGAAGTCACGGACTACCGGAACGTCCTCAAGGTCTGGCAAAGGGCTGGCGTTAAGAGAATACAACTGTCGCTTGGCTAGTCGGGTTAAGACATTGACTATCTTGCCCGAAGGGTGAGTGAGTTGAACAGTCCTAGAGAAGCAATCAATTTTGGCATGATGAGCTGACATCCAGTCCAAACCCAAAATGATATTAATATCTGAAAATTTAAGGGCTATCAACGATGCAAGGAAAACAAGTCTGTCGACTTGGATTTCATTTCCATAACTTACCCTAGAGGTCTGCCATCTAGAACCAGGAGTAGAAATTTCCATAGTGGATGGCATGTCACAGAATGCGACGTTATGCAAACGAGCATAATTTTCGGATATAAAAGAATGAGAGGCTCCTGTATCGAAAAGAACAGATGCCGGGTGGCAATTAACAAGAAGCATACCGAGAACGACGTTGGGATCCTCTTGAGCTTCTTCGGCAGAGATACAGTTGACATGGCCACGTGAGGCGGTGACCGGCTTGGCGTGAAACACTTTCCCTGTCGGTTTGCCACGGCCAACAGCTTTAGCAGACTGGTTGGGGTTGGTCTGGGGACACTCACGCATATAGTGGCCAGATTCCCCACACTTGAAACAAGCCACGGAACTGGTACGTGGAGGAGCATTGTTGGTTGGACCACCATAGGGCTTGGCTGGTGCAGACTGTTGAACGGGGCGAGGCGCCTGGAAGGATGGCCTCGGTGTGAACCTGGGTGGCAGGGCAGTGTTGGGCACCCACACGTGGCGCTTCTGAGGACCAGCACCGGATGAGGAACCCATGTCACGGCCATGCTTGCGTGTTGCATCATAATCAGTCTGACCAGTTTCAGCACTGATGGCCTTGTTAACAAGTTTCTGAAAGGATGTGCACTCATGCAGACGGAGGTCGCGGCGAAGCTCAGGACTAAGCCCCTTACGGAACCTTGCTTGCTTCTTGGCATCGGTAGAAACTTCCTCAGTGGCATATCGTGCGAGGTTACCAAACTCCCTGCTGTAAGCATCCACAGAGAGTCGGTCCTGAGTGAAACTGCAAAATTCCTCACGTTTACGGTCCATGAGACCCTCCGGAATGTGATGTTCACGGAAAGCCTCGCTGAATTCAGCTCAAGTAGTGACATGGCCCGCTGGGCGCATAGCTCCATAATTCTCCCACCATAGACTAGCGGGGCCTTCAAGATGATATGCAGCAAAGGTGACCTTGTCAGCCTCCGCTACCAGCGCGGAACGCAGTTTGTGAGAGATACTGCGAAGCCAGTCATCAGCGTCGAGAGGCTCGACGGAGTGGTGGAACGTGGGTGGATGTAATTTGATAAAATCACTGAGTGACACCACGTTAGTCCTCTGATGGTGTGCCGTGTTCTGTTCAATACGCTCCAACAAACGGTTGGTCTCCCGCTTGTTTCTCTCAGCTTCCATCATAACCTCGGCTAGGGAAGGAGGATGAGGCAGATTTGCATCCCTGACTTCACTGCCTTCGGCCTGCTCTTGAGGAGCAGGGTTAGTGCGCGTGTTGACCATCCTAGGTAAACAAGACAATGATTTAGTCAGGATGATAAAATTCCGACATAGGATACAAAATGTAAGGAATAACTCGGAATGCAAGATGATCATCCGTATGACATGGTAGATACAGAAACTGCTTCTTTTATTCCATCGTCATACACACCATACAGGGTTTAGTACAAGACCAAACAAAGTACTATTACGGTGAAAAGAGGATTACATCTCATCGGAGGCATCCCAAGCTCCTATACATTATTTTTCTACACCTCCGGAAAGAGTACAAACTAGGTCATATCCCACGAGTCACGCGGGATGATAGACGACACAGCTAGTGCGAACTAGTGATACTACCACTAACTCAGACCGATCCGTAGTAGTCCTCGTAGAAGTCACCTCCATAGCCTGGAAGCTCAACATGATCATCCGGAAACAGACGATCTCGCGGAGCTTGTGGACCATAGGGGCTAGGATGAGGTCTTGGACCAACAGACGGTGGCCTGCGGGGACCGCGAGGTGGGGTGATGCCTCCTACATCACGCCAACCCATCACGTCTGGCAGAGCAGATCTCACAGGATAGAGATCGCGCATATCTGAATATCCAGCTTGCACCGCCGGTGCGAACCGAGTCAATGTGGCCCAGTGGTCAGCACGGGTATTGAAGAGCTCTAACCTCAAGGCCCGATTTTCACGGTCCTTATCCTCGAGCATCTCAGCAGTGGTGCGAGTCCGTGAATCCTCCTGAGTGGGGTCAGCATAGATAGCCTGGAGATACCCTTGTGCTCCCGGAAGTGATCCTGGCATATACCGGAAATCAGAATCCCGAAATAGACCAGATCTGACTCGCATGATGGTCATCATAGAGTAGGCGGCGTCCTGCACAGCCATCTCAATAGTAACCCCGAGTCCATAGGAGCAGTGAAGGGGCTCGGTGGACCCAGGATAAGATGGAAATATCCTGACAGTGCAGAGATACTGGCTTTGATTAAAGTCTCGAAATTGCTCTTCGACCGTGTACTCAGGATACCAGCGGTATCCAGCCTCAGTCATTACCCTGACCAACATGGCAGTATGGCCGGGTACATCTAGGCATCGAGTCAGGCGAACCACTTGATTGAGGTCGCGAGTGGCCATCTGAAAGCACAATCATAATGCAAAGGCATTAGAATTTCTAGCAAAATTTCGGCAGCATAACAGCTGTAAATGCTCAAGAAGGATTTTGAGACATTTGACAAAGGATTTCGTACACACTCAACATCATCATATCAAAGTTCTGAGACCATCCTAACAACATAATGTGGTAATAGGATTGAACTAGGCTTGTATCCATCAAACTTATAAGGTACTACTGATTAGTAACACGTGATCCTGATAGAGAGAATAGATCCTAATTCCTTAACCCCCGGTGGAAGAATGGACTGACTCAGATCAGAATGTCATTAGATAAAGGAGTAAAAAGAGCCTTACGTCCCAACCCACAAACAATTCCCCTACATATAACTAAAGAATTTCTAGACTCAACATCGACCAGTTTGGCTTGGAGAACCTACAGGCAGTCCGGCTCTGATGCCAACGCTGTCAGGACCCCGACTCGATGTCACATTGATCTAGCCGGTAACACCTCATATCACTTTGCGGCCTCACGCACGGTATTCCCACGGGTGTCGTCTTACCTTTGCCCGGGACCGTTTGCGCCTTTTGGCTCACGTATATGACAGTGTCGCTAGCATCAATATGATAAGGAGCCCGGGCTGACATGACTAGTCGTAAACCAAAAGTGGCACAGACTTACAGGGACAGGCATCCATGACCCAGCTTCGAACGTGTCGGTCATCAGCAAGTGGGTCCGGGCTATAGCACTGGGCTAGCAGGACTCCGGTAAACCGGGCTGTAGCGGGCTAACAGGACTCCGGTACTCAATGCGTGACATTTCCCCGAAGGGACAGACACAGGAACGAAGAAGGACACATGCCGGCCAGCCTAAGTGTTCCAGAGCAGTACCAAGCTACCATGGCTCAGCGGTAACACTAGGAGACATTTCCCGGTAAGAGAGGCTACTAAAGATAAACAACTAGATAGTCAGATCCCACACATACCAAGCATTTCAATCATACACACAATATGCTCGATATGTGCAAATACAACAAGGCATCACAACATGACTCTACGACACAAGTACTTTATTTAAGGCTCAGGGAGCCATACATAACATACACAAAGGTACGGGTCTCACGACCCGGCATGCAAGTCATACAGTCATACAAACCAGCAGCGGAAGTAACTTGTCTGAGTACAGACAACTAGTAAAATAAAAGAGGCTTGGAAAGCCTAGCTATACTACATGGTCCTTCACAAGCTCAGGGTCACCACCTGGGCCTTTAGCCTACTCGTTGATGTCAACGTCTACATAGAACCCATCAGAAGGGGTTGCAACGTCTTCTGAAAAAAAAATGTAAATTATAGCAACATGAGTACAAAGGTACTCAGCAAGACTTACATCAGATCCTACATACATGCATATTATCAAGAAGGGTTGGTGGAGTTATTGCAGCAAGCCAGCTTTGACTCTTGGCTAGACTATCCTACTACTCACCACTACTCACCACTTCAATACACTACCGAGGATCCGCCTCCGTCTTCCTACGGAAGAGCCATCCTCGGCACTCACACTTATCTTGAGGCTTTTAGTAGTTTCCATTTACTTGTCTATGAACTGTATAGGCAACCAAGTAGTCCTTTACCGCGGACGCGGCTATTCGAATAGATTATGATAACCCTGCAGGGGTGTACTTCTTCATACATGTTTCCACCACTTAGCGTCTGCACACGACATGTGCTCGGCAGACTTCAAGCGAAAGCCGACGTGGGTGTAGACCACGACCTACCTAAACACTTAAGCCTCTAGTCCAGGTTTATCGCCTATCCAGGTTCCATCCGCAGGGAGTCCGGCCGAGGTTTCCCATACGGCCCCGAACGATGTGAACAGGGTTCCCGAGATACCTAACGGGTATTCGGTACACCCGGCCACGTACCTACCACATCACAGCCCACCCCTACGGTCAGCGCTGTCCACGGCCTCCAGTAGGCTACAACACCAGAAACTACTTGCAACTCCTGGACAGAGAGCTAGGGTGAGTAAGAAGTCGAGCGGGGTCATATTTCAGGGCCCAATGCATGGTAGTAGCTGTATCTTAAATCACACATACAGATCTCAGTGCTTAAGGTCGGCTTCAATGAAACAACCCACCATGTACTCCTACATGGCCTCTCATCGATACCTTTACCAAATCGTGTTCACCACACCACTCTCATTACCGACATAATCATTTCACTCTAGCCCATCACCCAGATGAACCAGACCTGACACGACTCTAAGCATAGCAGGCATAGCAAGGTAGGAACAACACATACATATGGCTCAATCAACTCCTACACATGCTAGTGGGTTTCAGCTAGTTACTGTGGCAATGACAGGTCATGCAGAGGAAATGGGTTCAACTACCGTAGCACACAGCAGTTTGAAACGCGTTGTCTTAATGCAGTAAAAGAGAGCAGAAGCGAGAACATGGGATTGTATCGATATGATCAAATGGTTGGTTGCTTGCCTGATGGTTCGATGCACTGATACGGTTCTTCGTTAGGGTAATCACGGTACTCCTCGGAGGCAGAACCTGTCGCAAAGGACACCGATACACAACCATCACCAAATAATGTGCAACAATATGATGCATGCATGAAACATGGCAATATGAGTGTGTTGGGCTAATGCAACTAAGACCAGAAGGGTTTGAACCAATTTGAATCAAAGATTCAAATTTGAAACTCAAACATGGCCTTTTAAAGTGCTTTTCCTTGTTCTGCTTTAAACATCAATTTAACTTGTTTGATCATGCATGAAAATAGTACAGATGGATAGATTGGATTTTTCTGATCATTTTTCATATATAATTTGTCTGATTTGGAGTTACAGAATAAAAGTTATGAATTTTTGAAGTTTAAATTATATTCTGGAATTTCCTGATTTAATTTAAATCCAGAAATATATATATTGCGCCAGCATGACGTCAGCACGACGTCAGCGGTCAACTGCGGCTGGCTGGGGTCAAACCTGACGTGTGGGGTCCACACGTCAGTGACAGGGGGGTTAACAGAGGTTAGATTAATCCTAATTAAGAATTAGTGGCGCTGGGGCCCACTGGTCAGTGTCAGGGGGTTAACTAACAGTGATTAGCGCTAATCTAACCACCTGGCCGACGGGGCCCACGCGTCAGTGACTCTGGGGGGGTCAAACCCCAGGTCGAACAAGTCAAACCCGCCGGCGGTTAGTCGCCGGCGAGGTCCGCGGCGTACAGGTGCCTCGGGTTTCCTCTGTGGTGCTCCAAACGGCGTGCGGCTAGGTGCGTTGGAAAGCTAGCTCGATGGCGCGTCGGGCGGTGGCCGTGGCTGGGCCTGGGGTGGCCGGAGTCGACGGCGGCGAGCTCGGCTGCGGCCGCCGGGGTTCGGTCGTGCACGGAAACGGGGTTGGAGCTCGAAGGCGAGCGAAGCGAGGCGCTACGGATGCTCTACGGGGCCTTACGAACTTGTTGGACTCGCTGGGGTGACCAAATGGTCACCGGAGCTGCATCGACGGCGAGCTCGGCGACGGCGGAGGTTCGTCCGTGGTGGGGAACGGAGTTACGGCGCGGGAACGAGGGGAAGAAGAGAGGGAAACGGTGGCGTAGCTCACCGCGGTTGCAGCGGGCGTCGAAGCGGGCTCGGGGACGCACCGGAGACGGCGAATCGACGGCGATGGTGGTCGGAGCCCGAGGAGGAAGACGATGGCGACGGCGGCTCCACAGGGCGTCCGGCGTCTTGTGGCTTGACGGAGAGCTTCAGGGCGAGGGGGCGGAGCTCCTGCACGTGTCGGGGAGGCGAGGGGAGGCCGGTGGCGGCTGCTATGGCGAACGGCGGCGAGGGGTGCGTTCGGACACGGGAGAGAGAGAGCGAGGGAGAGGAGAGGAAGAACCGGGGGAGAGTGAGAGAGTACGGGGGAGGGCGTGGCGTCGTTCCAGGGCATCCAGACGAGGAGGGGAGAGGCAGGCAGGCAGGCGAGCATGTGGCGTGGCGCGGTGGCGCGCGCGCGCGCCGGGCACACTCCCCTCCCTCTGTCGAGGACGAAGACGACAGAGGAGGAGGCGGGCTGGGCCGCCTGCTGGCTGGGCCGGCCAGCTACTGCTGGGCCGCACAGGGAGGAGCCCAGGTAAGCTTCTCCTTTTATTTATTTTTGTTTTTCTAATTTCTGTCATTTGTTTTGATTTAACTAAAATATTAAATCATTTTATAACCTTATGCCAATTTTTGCAGGAGCTAGATATATTATTCCAGAGCTCCCCAACAGGTGGCATAATTTTTGGACATATATTAATATATATAACTAATATATTTCCAATGCAAATATTTATGCATTAATTCCAAATGCCCAAAATAAATACCTATGAGCTCTTAAAAATATTGGTTTGATTTTTATCTCTGTCCAATATTTTCAGAGAGCAACATGAGCATTTTCTTGGACCCTTTTGGAGAAATTTTTATTTGGGTCATTTTCAAAAATGATTCTGAGGGTTTCACAAATCCCCATTTCAAATTAAATGGAATTTTAAACATGATGCACACACTCTGATGCATGACTAGCTAGGGTGTGATACCAAGAGCCTCCCTCGTGACCTTAGCCAGGTCGGTGGCCCTCCAGGGGAGAGCCCCCGAGCCCTGCCTGAGGAGGGCGCCGAGCGCGCTTTCCTATGCGACGGTAGGAGGTTCCCCTTGGGCAGGCGCGGGCCCTGAGGGGCCTGCCTCCTAAGGGGCTGGGCCGGACGATGTCATCTTCTTCTTGGGGGCGGTCTCGGGAAGCCTCCTGCTTCTGCGATCCGGGTCTTCCAGTGACGCGGCCTGAAAGGCTCGTTCCAGGGAACACACAGCGTCCTTCTCTTCACAGGGCACCGTGATGACTCCGCCACTTCCTGGCATCTTGAGAATGTGGTAGCCGTGGTGAGTTACGGCCATGAACTTGGCCAGCTTTGGGTACCCAAGGATGGCGTTGTACGGCAGGCGAATGTGAGCGACGTCGAAGTCGATGAGCTCGATGCGGTAGTTGTCGCGTGTCCCGAAGGTAACTGGGAGGCGGACCTGCCCAATCGGGACCATGGAGCCGTTGGTGACTCCGGAGAAAGGCTTGGTCGGCTGAAGCTGGTTGTAGGGCACTTGGAGATTGTTGAATGTTTCCACAGACAGGACGTTGAGCCCTGCCCCACCATCAATGAGGGTCCTAGTGACCACCACGTTACTGATGATTGGGCAACAAAGCATTGGGAGGACTCCGGCTATAGCTGCACACTTGAGCTGATCTGCTGAGCTGAACGTGATGGCGCACACCAACCACGTGAGAGGGCGCATGGCTTCCAGCTTGGGGAGGACTGCATTCACTTCGCGGGTGAACTGCTTGAAGATGCGTTGAGAGGCTGGGGCCTGAGCCCCGCCCAGGATGCAGGCGACTGCGCGGCTCCTGGAAGCCCCCAGCCCCCTCGTCCTGATGGCGGTCCTCGTTTCTCCTTGGCTGCGGCGGCAGCGGAGGGAGGCCTGCGTTGCCTTGCGGTCGATCCTCGCAAGGCTGATCCCTCCAGTCTCCCTCGCGAGGTGGGTCTTGCCAGAGATCCTTGCGAGGTTGATCGCGCCACCTTTGGCACGGGCCGCAGTCTTCCCAGCGTCCTGTGTTCCTTCCTCCTCCTCGATCGTAGCCCTGGTCACCGCGGTCGGGGCGACGCCGATCCTTCCTTCTCGCACGGCTCGGAGCTCTTGACATTCGTTGGTGTTATGGGTGTGGAGGTCGTGGTACACACAGTACCGACTGCCCTTGGGAGGTTCGGGCAGATCTCTGCCCCGCTTGGTGTCTGGTTCTGCCGCGAGCACGGCAGCCCCCTTGCGCTTCACATCCTTGGCCTTGGGCTTCTTCTCTTCTGGGTCTGTGGCAGGCAGCTCGAGGACAGAGAGACGCCCTTCCTCAGCCCTGGCGCACTTGGTTGCCAAGTTGAACAACTCCAAGGAAGTGCATAGGTCTTCATGCATCGCCAGCTCCTCCTTCATCTTGACATCGCACACGCCGTCGGAGAAGGCTGAGATGATGGCCTCCTCGGTCACCTTGGGAATCTTGAGGCGTGCATTATTGAAGCGCTGGATGTACTTCTGCAGGGTCTCTCCGGGTTGTTGCTTGATGCGGCGCATGTCGCTCACGGTGGGTGGCCGGTCTCGAGTACCTTGGAAGTTGGCGATGAAGCGGGTGTGCATCTCGTCCTAGGAGGAGATCGTGCCTGGGGCCAGGTTCAGGAGACAGGTGCTGGCCCCGTCCTTGAGCGCCATGGGAAACCAGTTCGCCATGACCTTCTCGTCTCCATTGGCAGCTTCGATGCCCTGCTCATAGAGCTAGAGGAACTCCGCAGGGTCGGCCGTGTCGTCGTAACGAGGAGGCAGGTCTGGCTTGAACTTGCCAGGCCACGCGACGCTGCGTAGCTCGGCGGTGAATTCACGGCAGCCTGCCATGGCCACGGGAGGCCTTGGGTGACGAAGAGCTTGGTCTTGCATGCCCCCACGCGCTGCAGCTGGGAGCAGCGCGGGGTCTTGACGCGCGGGAGCAGGAGCATGGTCGCGACGTGCTGGAGCAGGGAGCGCCCGGGCAGCTTCTTGCGGGCGAGGGACTTGTTGGCAGCTCTGCTCTTGCCGCGCTGGCACCTGACGGAGGGGTTCCGCCCAGGGGCCATGCGCCTTGGAGCCATGGCGCCTTCTTGAGGAGGAGGAGGCCGGGGCGCCGCCGGAGCTTCGTCGCCCGCGCGGGGTGGGGTGCGGTGCAGCGGAATGGACGGCGCAAGAGAGCCCCTTGCGGCGCGGACAAGCTCGGCGACGCGGTCGAGCCATTCTTCGTAGACGTCGTTGATGGGACGGTAGTGTAGGATCTCGTTTGCCGCGATGAGTGCAGCTCGAGCCTCCATGGGTGTGCGGAGCGCGCGGGACCAAGAACCAGCTAGGGTGAGCGAGGGAGTAGCGGTGCGGCCGTCTTGCCGCACGGACGGATGCTGAGACGACGCTTGCAGCTCGTCCCTTGCCGGGCCGGTGGCGGCGTTGACGGCAGGTGACGGGGAACAGCGAGGACGCCCGCCGACAGGAGCCATCTGGGTGATGCGGGAAGCGAGAGTGGCCCGGCGCTCGGCGCGGGCCCGACGAGCGTCAGACATGGACGCGATGGTTGGAGGAGAACGGGGTGGTGGAAGACGAATTCCGGCACACCACTACCTAGCACGCCAAATGTCGGATTTCGGGTTCCGGCAGACCCTTGAGGTTCGAACACTGGGGTGCGCGTGGAGATTTCGCCTTCTACCTACCTGCACCCCTCCGCCGCTGAGATCTAAGCTATGGAAAGAACAGCACAAGAGATACAGGGTTTATACTAGTTCGGGCCACCGTTGTGGTGTAATACCCTACTCCAGTGCATGGTGTGGTGGATTGCCTCTTGGGCTGATGATGATGAGCAATACAAGGAAGAACAGCCTCGCGAGGGTCTGCTCTTGGCTGTAGGGATGAACTACTAGGAGGAGTTCAGTCACCCTTCTCTCTCTCTCTCTGTGTGATGCTACTCGATCCGATTTTCCCCTGCTAGTTTCTGGGTTGGCCGATTCTGGATCCCCTCTCTGATTTCCGATCCCTTCACCCTGTGGGTGGCCAGTCCTATTTATAGGCAAAGGCCCTGGGCCTCTTCCCAAATATTGAGCGGGAAGGGCGCCAACAATTGGCCATTTTGAAGGGGAACATCTGGTACACTTATCCTGACTAAAGTTGGTCCTCGCCTGCCAAAGGCTTTGGTGGTGACGCTGGCTTGGGCTCCACAATGACTTCCTCCCTCCCATTGGACTGGTCTTGGTCTCGTTGCACCGAAACGGGTGCCTTTGCTTGATGCTCTCGCCTGCGCTTGCTCCCTTTGCACCAAAGAGGAAAGGAGGACACTGCACGGGCTGGCGCCCGCCTGGCGCCCTTGGTCACCATGGCTTGCGTCACGGGCACCTCGTGAGGTACCCCGCCTTGATATCTCCGCCTCCTCGCGAGCCAGCCTGATGTGGCCGTGCCTGAGGAAGCTCCGTGTCGTCCGCCCCGCGAGGCTTGGCCCCTTGAGAGGGTCTTTGGTTTGCGCCGATGAAGACGGGCTGTGCTGGGGCCCCTTTGAGCCACGCCGCAGGCCGCAGGCAGGCAAGTCTGGGGACCCCCATTCCCAGAACGCCGACAGCGACCGTCTGTGTCCATGCGGTAAGTATAGGTGATGATGGAGCCCCTTGCGGTAAGGCGTAGTCCAGATGAGCCTTCTTCATCAGGCTCGATACCACAACTCACAGATAGGTTCTTTGGCAATTTCTGAATAAGAAAAACATATCAATTAATAAATAGCCTCACATATACTCTTGCAAATATATTTCTATTAAGTATAGATTTCTACACTATCAAAAGACAAAGTACTACACATTTGTACTAATTAAGCATGAATTCTACTAATAAGTATATATGGATTATCTAAACTATTAATAGTTCCTTGGATTCTACACTAATAAGCATGTGATCAGACTCTACACTAAAGCATATCATAGACTAGATTCCACAAAGCATATCATTGGACTCTACACTAAGCATATCATCGGATTCACTAAGAATATCATCGGATAATTTGCATTTGTAAGTATAACAATAAAGCATATATATATATATATATATATATATATATATATATATATATATATATATATAATCAAATTACTACAGTCAGTATAACATAACATTTCATGTCGATCGACCATGGTACTTGTCAGGCAGGTCACGAATGGCACCCCGACAAAGTCATCATGTGGCAGAATTATGTCCCATAGGTTGCACACCTCCTCCTCGCTCAGCCTCATTCTTTGAGCTATGATGGCTTCATGAAGTGGGTTCTCATCATCTTCATCGAGTGGGTCCTCATTATCTTCATCATCTTCGTCATCTTCATCATCTTTGTCATCTTCGTCATCTTCATCATCTTCCACCAGGTTGAGATAAATGACAGCCAGCTTGGGTCCTTCTGCTCTGAAGGAGAAGCTAATCAACTCACCACCATGAAGACGCATGTGGGCGAGGAAACGAGCCCATCCATCTCCTCCAATCTGCGACATATTGCGTCCTTTCTCGACCTCCATAGTGTACGGCCCCCTAGGAGCCTCAAATGTCAAAGTGTCTCCTGTCAGCTTGTTGAATTTCAACCTCATATTGCATGGGACGATCTGTGTAAAAGAAGCAAAATGACACAATGTAGTAATGTCAACATTAAAAATAAAATAGTTGTTACATTTCATCTAATTTCTTACCGCCGCATGAGGAAAACTTGGTTGGAAGTAGATGTCAAACAACTTGCCAGTTGCAAGGCTGCTGCCGCACCTTGACTTGCATAGTCGACATGGTGGTGGTGGTGGCGCCATTTTCCTAAAGCAATATGATTAATGGATTAAGGATCCACTTCACAGGAAAGAAAAACAGTAGCATGTGATATTTTTGGTTCTTCTTCAGTTATTTTTTCATAGTGGAACCCGATCCCAAAAAGTAAACAACAAGCTCTCAGTTAACTTACTAACACCTTCTATAATAGAACCAACAGCTAGCAGGCCAATGCTAAATCAGCCAACAAGACTCACAGATAACAAGTTCTCAATTAGCTTAGTAACACCTTCTAGAATATCTCTACATGAAGAGATTCTTCCGCGAGAAGCAATTTCAGGCGCACCTATTGCCAAAAAAACTATTTGGCGCCTACCAAAGGTATAATCCTAAGATCTGTAATAAGTTATCTACCAAATCAAGGTACCACCTACCAAGACACATTTCATATAATTTGGCCCCTATTGCCTAAGATAACTGATTAAAAAAACAAGTGGCAAATTTAATTGGGATTAACTTAGCACTTGCAAACTAAATACTTGTACCACCTACCCAAGCATTTCAACTAAGTTGGCACCTAAATTTAATTCATAAGCCCTTGCTCCATCTAGGTAGGGCATCCCTCGGGGGGTGCCGACGAGGAGGGGGTGGCATGGTGTCCTTGGACGGGGGTGCTGACGAGGGGAAGGTCGGTGACTTTCCTATGAGAGGGGGCGATGACAGCGGCTGGCGAGGTGCAGCAAGAGCTCCAGGCTCTCGTGATGAAGCATGAGGCGTTGGAGCTTGACTTGAAGACGCGGGAGTCTGAGCTTGCCGCGGCCCGTGAGAGCGCAAAGAGTGCCCAGGCCAAGGCCCAGAAGGCCCTTCAGGAGATCGACACGATGAAGAAGATAGCGGCGGGTAAGGCTTTCTATATGCAAAGAAAGCATGTAAAAGTGAATTACCGATTACTTACCCGAATCCGGAGCTCTTCAAGAGCATTCGCGGATTTGCCCCGCAGTGTGTCCGATGCCGCACAATTTTACCACGCCGAGGACGGAAGCTCGACGGAGAAGCTGTTCTGGTCTCAGTATGCTGAGGCCGAACATCCGGTGCCAATGAGCGACCAGCTGAAGCAGATGGTCGAGCTACATAAGGCGGCCGATCAGGCCATGAAGGGCTTGATAGTCCGGTTATGGCCTGGCGACGCACTTCCGAACAGCTTCTTCGGCCTGGTGAGGCGGCTTGTGGATGCCTGCCCACCGCTGGAGGTCGTCAAGTGATCCGTCTGCATTGAAGGTCCACGCCGAGCTTTCGCCCATGTAGAAATGCAGTGGGTCAAGCTAGATGCCGTGAAGCTGATCAAGGAGGGGCCGTCGGAGGGCAAGGAGCACCGCCACCCCGAGGTGTACTACCAGGGTGTTCTGCCGAGTGCCCGTCTTATCGCAGATGAGTGTTCAAAAAATGTAATATTTGAATTAGACTTGCTCGTTTTGTCCTGTATGTATGAAAACTTGTTTCATATTCTCTATGCAATGCTTGTTAGAGTTTAAAATATTACCTTCTGTTTGGCTGTTTATAAAATCTGAGAGATGGCTAGTCCTCAGCTTCTGCCCCCATGCCACGAGTGCTGGGGTGTTCGGGATAAACCTGAGCACTCTTGTTCCCTTGTTTGGGTCCTTCGAGGGAGGTGCTCAGCACAACGAACAAGGCAACCGGACTAATAATGCTTTATCACTCTCACTTAGCCATAGAATTCTATAATTTTAAATTTCGGCGAAGCCCCTAGTATCCGGAAGGCCGAATTCAGGGCGCGATACACGCCTGTAAGCCGGACAGAGCCAGCCCCTCGCTCTAAGCGGCATAAGTCTTTAGGGACTCGAAAAACCTCGCCGAACAGCAACCAGTCTCTCGCCTTATCATGACAGACAGTTTTAGCTTTCTCTACTGAGGTGCTCAGCCCGGCAGAACCGGGGCACAATCGCAGTAGTTCTCCTAGCGCTACCTTAGCCGATAGAGCGGAACCTAAGGTACCAAAACATAGGAGCCGGGCAAACCCAACATTTGACCAAAGACATGATTCAGAGCTGATGCATATAATGCTATAAGTTCGGGGTGCCGCACTTGTGAAAGTGTTCGGAATTTTCACACCGCATTGTGGGGTACGTAAGCCCCTGGTGTATTGGCCGTACCAGAGTGTACGGTTGCAAGGCGTCATTAATGAGCACATAGATACATATAGATATATATATATATATATATAACAAGAATGCAATAATAGTCGTAATGTCATGCGTTGTTTATTGAAAAATTGCGTTAAAGCAGAGTGATACAGATAGTGCGATAAGCAAAAGAGTAGGACTATGTCCCTTCCAAGGGCGAGCTGAGGAATGATATGAAATTTGTAATCAACCTGGGAATTCTGTTGTATAACGTAGCAGTCTGCCTCCTTGGTTGCTGTATCATGTGTTCGGTAATAGAGCTGCCGGACAGTGTTTCCAGAGATTAAAGTCCTGAAAGAAAAAGAAAAACAACCAAACGGGAATCCCCTAGTGCGGTTTAGGCCGCGTTTTGGGGCGTGCCGCAGTTGTGCCCCCCCTCCCCACCTGTGCCCACGGTATTTTTAATGCGTAATTAGGTACACGCGGCGCGAATATCGCCGTTGGGCTGAGATTGGGGTGGCCGCCGTATTGCTACGCGAGCTCGGATCGAGCCAGGCGGTCTATTTGCCGATTGCCCCTAGCGCGCTTGAAGGTGTCTGGGCTTTGAAACGCCGAACTAGTAGATTGCCTTGAGAGGCTGCATTGCGCTTCTGCTGCGAGGGCCGCGGTGTGCTCCTCTGTTCGGAGAGAGCGCTCTGTTTTTCCATTGACTGTAATAACTCCGCGAGGTCCTAGCATCTTGAGCTTGAGGTATGCATAATGCGATACCGCATTGAATCTAGCAAATGCGGTTCGCCCGAGCAGCACGTGATAACCACTACGGAACGGGACTATATCGAATATTAACTCTTTGCTTCGGAAGTTATCCGGGGATCCGAAGACCACTTCCAATGTAATTGAGCCTGCGCAATGGGCCTCTACGCCTGGAATGACGCCCTTAAAGGTCGTTTTTGTGGGTTTGATCCTTGAGGGGTCTATACCCATTTTGCGCACTATGTCCTGATAAAGCAAGTTCAGGCTGCTGCCGCCGTTCATAAGGACTCTAGTGAGGTAAAATCCGTCGATGATTGGGTCCAGGACTAGTGCGGCGAATCCGCCATGACGTATACTAGTGGGGTGGTCCCTGCGATCGAAGGTGATCGGACAGGAGGACCAAGGGTTGAACTTTGGGGCGACTGGCTCCAACGCATATACGTCCTTGAGCGCACACTTCCGCTCCCTCTTGGGGATGTGGGTTGCGTATATCATGTTCACCGTCCGCACTTGCGGGAGAAACCTCTTCTGTCCTCCAGTGTGCGGTGTCGGTGTTCTGGGAACGGGTGTCCCCAGACTTGCCTGCCTGCGGCCTGTGGCGTGGCTCAAAGGGGGGCCCAACACGGCCCATCTTCATCAACACAACCCCAAGACCCTCGCGAGGGGCCAAGCCTCGCGGGGCGGACGACATGGACCTTCCTCAAGCACGGCCACATCAGGCTGGCTCGCGAGGAGGCGGAGAGATGAAGGCGGGGTACCTCACGAGGTGCCCGTGATGCAAGCCATGATGACCAAGGGCGCCAGGCGGGCGCCAGCCCGCGCAGTGTCCTCCTTTCCTCTTTGGTGGAAAGGGAGCAAGCGCAGGCGAGAGCATCAAGCAAAGGCACACGTTTCGGTGCAACGAGACCAAGACCAGTCCAACGGCAGGAAGGAAGTCATTGTGGAGCCCAAGCCAGCGTCACCACCTGAGCCTTTGGCAGGCGAGGACCAACTTTAGTCAGGATAAGTGTACCCGATGTTCCCTTTCAAAATGGCCAATTGTTGGCGCCCTTCCCGCTCAATATTTGGGGAAGAGGCCCAGGGCCTTTGCCTATAAATAGGACTAGCCACCCCCAGGGTAGAGAGGATCCAGGATCGGCCAACCCTGAAACTAGCTAGGGTCGCAATCAAGAAGAGAGAGAAAGAGAAGGGTGACTGAAGTCCTCCTAGCAGTTCATCCTCCCAACCAAGAACAGACCCTCGCGAGGTTGTTCTTCCTTGTATCTCTCATCATCATCAGCCCAAGAGGCAATCCACCACACCACACACTGGAGTAGGGTATTACACCACAATGGTGGCCCGAACCAGTATAAAACCTATGTCTCTTGTGTTGTTCTTCCCATAGCTTAGATCTCAGCGAGGCGGAGGGGTGCGGGTAGGTAGAAGGCGAGATCTCCGCGTGCACCCCAGTGTTCGAACCTCAAGGGTTTGCCGAAACCCGAAATCCGACATTTGGCACGCCAGCTAGGGGTGCGCCGGAATCCACCTTCTACCACTTCGTGCCCCGCCGCGTCGTCATCACCATGTCCGGCGACCAGGCGGGCAACCCAGATCCATGGGCGGCGTGGCCCGCCCGTGCAGAGCTGCTCGCCTCAGGCGACCCCGTGCCCCAGGCAGCTCGTGGTCTGCAGGGCACTGTGGGCCGCGGGCGACGCGGACAGGCTTCGACAGCTCTCACACCGCGGCAAGCGCGGTTGGCAGCAAGGGCCTCCAATCACGCCGCGACCACGACACCGTACACCCGCCGGGAATAGGCGAACTCGAGGGCCGCGCTCACGGTTGCCCGGGAGTTGCTGCAGTGCAGGCTGCTGGAGGGAGGCCGCAACATGCTGCTGGAGCGGGTGGCAGAGCTCCTGGGCTTCGCCGCCTCGGGGGCTCACCCCTTCTACACCCAGCGCCCATCTCAATCCCAGGGCGGCCCGCGCGGGGGCTCCGCGTGCGCCCGCGGGCTCCAAGGCTACTCCAACGCCAGCGAAGCAGTCGGCACCGGACCGGCGGTGGCGCTACCCCCGCTCCTGGTCCGCGAAGAAGAAGGACTCGACGTGACCCACGGCCCCAGTGGATAGCCGCGCTACCACCCCATGGTGGGCGCGTCAAGCAGAGCTGCGTGGCACGCGGAGCACTATAGCATGGCCTTCGGAATGACGACGCCAGAAGAATACGTGCCCCTCATGATGGACCAAGGACACCCTCACCAGGGCGAACAAGGCTCGCTCCTCATCCCAAGCTGGGGGGATGAGGCGCCAGAAGCTGAGACCTTCTAGGAGCCCCGGGACGGTCCCACTAGCCATGCTGGAGGCAACGATTATCGGGTACCGCTAATTCCTCAGGAGCAAGCATAGGCTAATCTTGGATCGCAGGAGGTGCAGGTCGCCACAGCGAGCAGCAGCCCCGCTCCCACAGTCTCCTACCCCTCGGGAGGAGGGCACAGGGGGCTGTAGGAGAGGGGCCGAGATTCGACATCACCACCGCGGCATTCGGAGAAAGGTGTTCTCAGGAGGTAGGCCCTCTGCTGGGGAGGTGCCTCAGGGCCTGCCCCTGGCAGAGGACCCGTGGTCGTCGGGGGAACCGCTGGCGACCGCTCTACCCCATCGGCGGCGTCCTGGTTTCCGGTCGTCATTGATGGCACTAGAGGGTGGCGCAAGGCGGGCCCCTCGTCTGGCGATATGAAGCAAGGCCGGTTCCTGTGAAGAAGGCCCAGTGCCTGTGAAGCTCGCCGCCCCGTCACACTCTCACGTAATAATGAGTGGGGCTGTACACACCCCGGAGTCTCAGGGGTGCCGGCCTCAGGCCCTGGGGCTCCCTCCCACGCCCAGTGGTAGCACTTAGCTCCGCGCTGGTGAGAAGACGTCCAAGACTAGATTAGGTGCCGGACGCGGCCTTTTGTCTGCTTTCGTTGCTTTTCCCTTTGGTTGTCGCTTTCGCCCGCTGGATTTAAGTTGGATTCGAATTTGAGATTTGCGTGTGTTCGGGGAAGGGGTGCTTAGACTCGTTCGAGCAATTTCTCGCGTTTTGGTTACCACTTCGCCTCAGCTGCCTCCCCTCGTGAGCCCCTCGCGAGCCGGGTCAGGCCTAGCTTGCGCGCAGCCCAGACTGCCGCCGCCGCGTCCTCTCGGGAGGGTTTTTTACTGCAGATCCTAAGGATTCGATCAGGGGACACTCGGGACACCACAGCCTCCCACAGGCTACCTCAGGGCCCGCACGGGACAAAGGTAAACTAGTCGACCAGCGCGTCGCTTAAGCCAACCACTTGGCGCGGGCGCATGGGCAATGTAACGTCTACTAATACGATGAACACAAGTTATACATGAGGGGCTCCCCCTCCAAAATGCTCTCACAGCCACCAGGCCAAAACCTAAGTTCTATTCATGCAGGGTAAGGGAACAGGAACGATGCATGATCAGTTGGATAAATCCCCCAATGCGTCCTCAGGAGCACCACCCGAACCGTTGCTGGCGTCGCTGAACTCGCCATCACTGTCTGCGTCGCCGCCAGCGGCGTCAGGGCCGTTCACCACACCGCCCTCGTCAGCAGCCACGATCACGCCGTCATGGTCTAAAGCGAAGGCCCTGACAAGAGCATCCACATTGTCTTCCACCCAGTGCGCCAGGTCGTCTTGGACGGCCTGGGGGACTGGGGCGATGGCGGCGTCGAAGTCGAAGTGGGGATCCATGTTCCGGAGATGGCTGAAGACGCGAGAAAAGGCGCGCCCGAGCAGGGCGAGGCTCCTCTCCTCCACCAACCTGTCGGCCCTGACCGACCGCGCCTCCAGCTGCGTCACCACGTCAGTGAAGAACTGAAGGTTGCAGGCGTAGTTGACTACGTGCGGCTCGCCAACAGCCTCCTCGCAGAGGTTGCCCAAGGCTATGTTGGCTCTCTCCTGGAGCGTGGTGAGCATGGGGCCGTGCTCATGCTCCAGGATCCGCCGCTGACGTATCTTGTCCGCATTCTGGCGCGCGACGACCTCGGCCTCCTCCACCCGCTGGCGAAGAAGGAGCACCTCGGCATGGGAGGTGGTTGACTCCCCTTGCGGTACCTCAAGGGCGGCCCAAAAAGCATCGGCCCGCCGCGTCGCTTCCTCCAGCTTGGCCCTCAAGGTAGCAGTCCTACCTTCAGCCTCGGCCTAGATCAACTCCAGCCTCTCCTTGAACTCGTGCTCGAGGCTCAAGCGCGCCATCGCCACCCGACGTCCGACCTCCTCCAGGACACAGGATTCCCGTGCAGCGACATCATCCTCCGCCTGCGTCACCAAGCGCTCCCTCGTCTCCAGGCGCTCGTACTCGCGGGTACGTTCGGCGGCTTCTAGCGTCAGCGCCTCCTCGCGCTTCTGGAGCTCTGCTGGGTCGTCAGAGGCCACCTTCATCGACGCGAGGGCTGCCTCGCGCAGCTCCACTTGCTCCTCCAGTGAGTGGCACCAGGCCAGGAGCTCCCGAGCCCGCTCCTCCGCCGCCTCTCTCCACCGGTCGGCTTCCCGGGCCTCCTCAGCGGCCCGATATTGGGCCTCCCGAGAGGCCACCAGCGACGCCTTGGCCTCTGCGTCGTCAAGATCGCGCTGACGGCGCGCAAGGGCGATGGCGCCCTCCAGCTCGCGCCTCTCTATAGCCAGGCGCAGGCCCTCGGCCTCAAGGCGCGCATCTTCACCAACAAGCTCCTCACCAAGCAGGCTCACCGTGTCAGCCGCCCTTCGAAGGAATCCTTGGCGAAGAGCGCGACGCTCCCGGACGTGCTCGAGCACATCTTCCACACCATCATCTGCCCCGAGCAAGTGCCGGGGGCCACGAATCAGCACTCCCCCTCCGGGCAAGGGGCTGGGGGCTGGCACCCTCGCGACGGCCGGGCACGTCATGCCAGAAGCCCGGCCTAGAGCCAGCCCGTCCCCAGATGAAGAGCGCAGGAAGCGCCTCAGCCAATCGTAGTCCACGATCAGGCGAGAAGCCCACGGCAGGCTGGCTATGCCACGAGAAGGCCCGCGAAGGAGGGTCGCGAGGTGCGCAGGGCCACGATGCGCCTCGGGATGGTTCGCCTCTCCGATCGCCCTCACCACAAGGGCTCTGCTGCTCGGAGCGCTTGAGGATGGTGGAGGGGGCGGAGCCAAGGGGGACGACACCTCAGCCGTCTCCGCGAGCTCCGCTGGAAGGGGCCTGCAGAGCAAGGATCAGTAAAAGCAACAGAAGGATCGGGAGCTAGGAAAGGAGAAGGCTTACTCATCAGTGGCGAAGTACTTCCTACGCTTCAGCAGGCGACAAGGGTAATCGTCGCCCAGGGCCTCCCTTCTCTTCCGGAGGGCCTCAAAGTCCACGCGGAAGCGGCCCAAGAGTTGAGCGCAGGGATCAACCTGCGACGAAGACGGAGCGTCGAGGCGATCCGCGTCAGGGGCGCCTGCCTAATGCGTGCAACTGATCGCCTCGCCAAGAGAAGCGGCTGGAGCCTCAGGGGCCTCAGTCACAGGCACTGAGAGCAGCTGCCTGCCACCCTCAGCCTCAGTGGCACGGGTCCCAAGAGTTGTTCCCTCAAGAGCATCGCCCTGCCCTGTCACCCCGCCGGGAGCCCCCTCGGGCTCTGGCGCCTCATGCCTCCCTGCTCCGCCACTTGAGGAAGAGCCGCCTTGGACGACTGGAAGGGCAGTCACCATCACTGGGTTCTCGCGAGGCTCCTGGAGGCCGGCGGGGCGCGGCCCCCACTCATCAAAGATAGGCATCTGGTTCACAAAATCGCCCCTGTTCTGGCAGAGGTACAGCAAGGCCCCTCCCTGCTGGATGCTGTCGGGGTTGGGGTCTCCAGTCAGGATCAAGAGCACTATCCTCGGCACTTCAGGCATCAGGTCCTCTTCCTGGAGCCTCATACGATCATCACGCCCGCTGAAGGCCCACATCCGGCAGGAGTGGCGTTGGAGAGGAGCAATGCGGCGAAGCAGGAACTCCTTCACCACCTTGGGCGCTGTCACACCAAGGGACCTCAAGAACGCCAAGCGGTGCCTGACGAAGATGAGCCGGCGGCTCTCAAGCGTCTCCTGGCCCCAGCCCGAATTGGGGACATCAGGCGAAGTTGGCTCCGATGGCAGGGGGCTGGGTACCCCTGCATCCACATACAGCCACCGCTCGCGGAACCCAGCCGCGGGCGGAGGGAGCCTGAAGTCAGTCCCTGAGGCCGCTGTCTCAGACGCAGCAATGAAGCTCACGCACGCCCAGCATTGGGTAGGGTCGACAAGGCGCAGAGAGAAGAAGTGGCGCAGCAAGGCAACCGAAGGAAGGATGCCCATCATTGCCTCGCAAACAAAGGCGAAGACCGACAGAAGGGTGATGGATTCAGGACCCAGAGGCACCATGTGGATCTGATAGTGGGAAAGCATGGCATTGAAGAAATCAGAAAAGGGGGGAACCAAACCCGCCCACAGGGTGTCGGCAAAATACGGGACCTCAGTGGCTATCCTGTCAATGGAGAAGTGGGACGCGGGCCAGGCTGTCGTCCTCCCGCATTCGTTGAAGATAATAGCCAGAGTCAAGCTGACCTTGCCCAAGGCCTCGGTGGGGGCCGCCAACGGCGGCGAGCAAGGAGGAGGCACGGGTTTCTTCCCTCTTCCCTTCTTCGTCCGAGCCATGGCGATAGGAAGTGGGGGAAGGTTCGAGATTGGGTTGAAGACGGAAGCTGGAGTTCAAGCGGAGGAAGGACAGAGGGCGCTCGAGCAACAGAAAGGGGAGCGGCTGTGTATGACTACGAGTCCACCTAGCAAGGTGGCAAATAAGGGGGGCGTGGGGGAACAGTGCTGCCCACGCCCAATCAACCGCCATGCGGCGCCCAAGGCCGCAGGTTGTTAGGGCCCGCGGTGCTTCACCCTTGTCCTTTCGCCTCCCAGCACGGCCAAGTCCGGGCGCGCCTTGGGCCCGGGGGCTACTGTCAGTGTTCTGGGAACGGGGGTCCCCAGACTTGCATGCCTGCGGCCTGCGGCGTGGCTCAAAGGGGGGCCCAGCACGGCCCATCTTCATCAACACAACCCCAAGACCCTCGCGAGGGGCCAAGCCTCGCGGGGCGGACGACACGAAGCTTCCTCAAGCACGGCCACATCAGGCTGGCTCGCGAGGAGGCGAAGAGATCAAGGCGGGGTACCTCACGAGGTGCCCGTGACGCAAGCCATGATGACCAAGGGCGCCAGGCGGGTGCCAGCCCGCGCAGTGTCCTCCTTTCCTCTTTGGTGCAAAGGGAGCAACTCAGGCGAGAGCATCAAGCAAAGGCACCCGTTTCGGTGCAACGAGACCAAGACCAGTCCAACGGCAGGAACGAAGTCATTGTGGAGCCCAAGCCAGCGTCACCACCAGAGCCTTTGGCAGGCAAGGACCAACTTTAGTCAGGATAAGTGTACCCGTGTTCCCCTTCAAAATGGCCAATTGTTGACACCCTTCCCGCTCAATATTTGGGAAAGAGGCCCAGGGCCTTTGCCTATAAATAGGACTAGCCACCCCTAGGGTAGAGAGGATCCAGGATCGGCCGACCCAGAAACTAGCTAGGGTCGCAATCAAGAAGAGAGAGAAAGAGAAGGGTAACTGAACTCCTCCTAGCAGTTCATCCTCCCAACCAAGAACAGACCCTCGCGAGGCTGTTCTTCCTTGTATCGCTCAGCATCATCAGCCCAAGAGGCAATCCACGACACCAAACACTGGAGTAGGGTATTACACCACAACGGTGGCCCGAACCAGTATAAACCCTGTGTCTCTTGTGATGTTCTTCCCATTGCTTAGATCTCAGCGAGGCGGAGGGGTGCAGGTAGGTAGAAGGTGAGATCTCCGCGCGCTCCCCAGGGTTCGAACCTCAAGGGTATGCCGGAATCCGAAATCCAACATGCGGCAGCCGGGGTTCCTCCTCGTCATCGCTATGCGGCCCCTTATCCTTGTTTTCGGCAATTAACTTGTCGGCCTGCTTGAACACCCAACAATCCCTGTTGGTGTGATTAGCTGGCTTGTCTGGGGTGCCGTGTATTTGACACGAGCGATCGATTATACGGTCCAAGCTGGACGGACCCGGCGTACTTTGTTTGAAATGACTTTTTCCGCTGATCGGGTTTAGAGCCTTTGAATCCGGCATTAACTGCCCTATCCTCAGTATTTTCGCTGTTAATGCGGCGCTTATGCTTGTTGCGACTTGACCTGCTATTTCCGTCCTTGGTATCTGAGGTACCATGGTTCTTTGATATGTTATTACTACGAGCCAGCCAGCTGTCTTCTCCCGCACAAAAGCGGGTCATGAGCGTCGTGAGGGCTGCCATAGATTTCGGCTTTTCCTGACCAAGGTGCCGGGCTAGCCACTCGTCTCAGATGTTGTGCTTGAAAGCTGCTAAGGCCTCTGCATCCGGATAGTCGACGATTTGATTTTTCTTTGTAAGGAATCGAGTCCAGAATTGCCTGGCCGATTCTTCTGCCTGCTGAATTATGTGGCTCAAGTCATCGGCGTCTGGTGGTCACACATAAGTGCCCTGAAAGTTGTCGAGGAATGCGGCTTCCAGATCTTCCCAACAGCTAATGGAGTCCGCTGGCAAGCTGTTAAGCCAATGCCGCGCTGGTCCTTTGAGCTTTAGTGGGAGGTATTTGATGGCGTGTAAGTCATCGCCGCGGGCCATGAGGATGTGGAGGAGGAAGTCCTCAATCCATACCACGGGATCTGTTGTGCCGTCGTATGATTCAATATTTATAGGTTTGAAACCTTCTGGGAATTGATGTTCCATTACTTCGTCTATGAAGCATAAGGGGTGTGTGGCGCCTCTGTATTGGGCTATATCACGACGCAGCTCGAATGGGTCTTGCCTGCTGTGTTCGGCCCGGCCTGATTTGCTTTTACTGTATCCGGCGTGACGTTTATCGTCTCGCAGAGTGGTGCACCCTCGTGATCCGTAGATCGGTCTTGAGTGCTTTGCCTTGTCCTCCAATATGTCTCGCAGGTCTGGCGTATCTCCCCATGCCTTTTTATTTGAATGGCGTTGGGGTGGAGGCTGAGCTTTTGGCTGGAATGCCTCTCTATCGCGGCCATGAGGTGGCCGATCAGCCGTATCATACGCTTCTTCCTCCAGTCGGGGTAGTAACCTACGACTTGGGTAACTCTTGGAGGGACGCTCGATTTTATATTCCTCGGCCGCGAGGACTTTAGTCCATTTGTCAGCTAGCAGATCTTGATCAGCTTGAAGCTGCTGCTGCTTTTTCTTCAGGCTATTTTCCGTGGCCATAAGCCGGCGCTTGAAGCGCTCTTGTTCGACGGGATCTTCTGGGACGGCGAATTCATCGTCGCCGAGGCTTGCCTCGTCTTCGGAGGGGGGGGGATGTAATTGTCATCCTCCTCCTCTCCATCTGTCGCTCTCTCAGGAGAGCTGGCTCCTTCATCTCCTGCTCTAAATCTTGTTGGAGGGGATTGTTGTTGTCCTCGGCACTGTCCGGAGTATTATTATCTCCTCTGCCGATATCACCACTTTTGCTCTGGCGGGACTTCGAGCGGCGCCGCTGACATCGGCGTGTGGGTTGCTTCTTGGAGGGGTCATCCTCCACTATCTTGCCGCCATTGCCTTCATTGGGTGTATCCACCATGTATATGTCATATGACGAGGTGGCTTTCCAGTGCCCTATAGGTGCTGGTTCACGTTCATCTCCTACATCGTCGTCCATACCGTCGTTGTCTTCGGAGTCGAAGTCGAGCATGTCGGTTAAATCATCGACAGTGGCTATGAAGTGGGTGGTGGGTGGGCGTCGAATTTCTTCGTCGTCCGCATCCCAATCCTGTTGGCCATAGTCCGGCCAGGGCTCTCTTGACAAAGAGAGAGACCTTAGTGAATTCAGAATGTCGCCAAAGGGTGAGTGCTGAAAGATATCTGCGGCGGTGAATTCCATGATCGGCGCCCAATCGGATTCGATTGGCAGGGCCGCAGGCGGTTCGGAGTCAGAAAAAGAGTCCGACACCTTGGAGTCATGGGCTGCGCAGAGGATTATGCCGGTGTTTGGCTCGATTGCCCTCGAGACTGGAGCCCCTGAGGCGGTGTCTAACCACCTGTCCTCGATTGGCACAGCTGGCTCCGAGCTAAGGGTCGGAGCTGGTGCGGGCGCAGCCTCTGGGGTACTGTTCAGCGGCAGAGCTAGGTCATACCCATCGCGACAGTGCGGCGTGCCCGGCTGTGGCTCGAATCTGTCGAAGATCAAGTCTCCGCGGATGTCGGCCGTGTAGTTCAAACTTCCAAATCTGACCTGACGGCCAGGGGCATAGCTTTCAATCTGCTCCAGATGGCCAAGCGAATTAGCCCGCAGTGCAAAGCCGCCGAATACGAAGATCTGTCCGGGGAGAAAAGTCTCACCCTGGACCGCATCGCTGTTGATGATAGTAGGAGCCATCAAGCCTAACAGCGACGTCACAGAGGAATTCTCAATGAAAGCACCAATGTTGGTGTCAAAACCGGCGGATCTCGGGTAGGGGGCCCCGAACTGTGCGTCTAGGCCGGATGGTAACAGCAGGTAGGGGACACGATGTTTTACCCAGGTTCGGGCCCTCTTGATGGATGTAAAACCCTACGTCCTGCTTGATTAATATTGATGATATGGGTGTTACAAGAGTAGATCTACCACGAGATCAGAGAGGCTAAACCCTAGAAGCTAGCCTATGGTATGATTGTATGTTCTGATTGTTGTCCTACGGACTAAAACCCTTCGGTTTATATAGACACCGGAGAGGGTCAGGGTTACACAAGGTCGGTTACAAAGGAGGAGATATCCATATACATATTGCCTAGCTTGCCTTCCATGCCAAGTAGCATCCCATCCGGACAAGAGACGAAGTCTTCAATCTTGTATCTTCATAGTCTAACAGTCCGGCCAATGGAGATACTCCGGCTGTCCGGAGACCCCCTAATCCAGGACTCCCTCACTCCGCCTCAGTCAACCCTGACCTGAGCACATTAGTCCTAACAACCACTTCGGCCTCCACGAGCTCCAACTTCAGGTCGTACCTGCCCTCAAGATCCGCATGAGCCTCAGCCACCCGGTAGTCTACCTCCTCCTGAGCCATGGCCTCGCGTGCACCGACAGCCTCCTTTGCTTGGGCGACTTGGCGCTCCCTTGTCTCCAACCGCTCAAGCTCAAGGATGCGCTCCGTGGCTTCCAGCGCCAGCTCTTCCTCACACTTCAGGATCTCTTCCTCCTCGGCAGGCGTCCCCTTCATCGATGCTAGGGCGGACTTGCACGCCTACACTTGCTGCTCCAACGAGGCGCTCCGGGCTTGGATCTCCCACGCGCGTTTCTCCGCGATCTCGCGGCGACAATCTGCTTCCCTGGCTTCTTCCAAGGCTCAAGTGCAGGCCTCACGCGAGGCCGTAAGAGACGCCTCGGCCTTCTCATTGTCAAGCTCGCGCTGGTGGCGCCCGAGGTTGATGTCCACCTTCAGTTTGTGCCGCTCCTCCATCAGCCGAAGACCCTCGACCTCGAGGCGCGCGTCTACATCCACGAGTTCTACACCGAGCCAACTGATCGCACCCATCGCCTCCCGGAAGAGCTCGTGGCAGACCACACCTCGCTCGCGCGCAAGCTCGAGCGCACGGTCGATTCCGTCCTCCGCAGCGGGGGTCGCTGAAGGGGCCTGAAGCGGCTCGCTCCCTTCCAGCAGGGGGCTGGGGGCTGGCACTTCCCCGATCATCAGCTGGGCCATGGGCGGAGGCCTGCACAGGGGAGGGTCCGATGCTCGAAGATGGAACCAAGACCGAAGCCATCCAAGCGCTGCCCACAACCAGAGGAGGAGCCCTTGGAACGCTCGTCGCACCCCCGACAAGGCCACGAAGAAGCGATGGCAGGAGCACGGGCTCGAGGCGCCAGGCTTGTGCGTCTGCCTCTCCGGCCGACCTTTGCGCCGGGGGCAGCATGCTGGCCTAGGACGCTCAAGGCCAACGGGAGATCCGAGGAAGGAGGAGGTTGCTTCCCGAGGGGCTTCGCGGCCTTAGCAGATGGGATCCTGAAGAGCCACCATCAGGAAGGGAAGCAACATTCAAGGAATTACAAAGATAAGGTACTTACTTATCTATGGTGTTGTACTTCCTCTGTTTCAACGGCCGTAAAGCGCCGCTGCTGCAACTTTGGGACCCCTTCCTCTTGCGGAGTTCATCGAAGTCTACACGGAGCCGGCCGAAGCATTGGGCGTGGCAACCAGCGCAGGGTGCGGCTGGTGAAGCTCCCAAGGAGGTGACCTCAGGAGCACCAAGCTAGGGAGAGCCATCAAGTACCGCCTCATGACGGCCTCCAGAGGCCTCGGGAACTTCGGCCTTGAGAGAAGAGGGTTGCGTCGCCCCCTCAACTGCCACCTCAGCGTGAGGATTGCGGGCTCCTGAAGATGACGCCTCAGGAACTGCGGGCGGCTTCGAGCCTCGATGCACGCGCCTCCAGCCTCCGGTGGTGCTTGCCCCCTTGCGTCCACTCTTGGGGAAAGTTCGGTGCCGACGACAAGGAGGGGAATCACGGTGACGGGGTTCTCCCGGGACCCCTCAAGGCCAACCAGACGCAGCCCCCATTCGTCAAAGGAGGCATCTTCACTGCGAACTCCACCCTGTTCGAGCAACAGTACAAGAGACATCCCACCGGTGGCATATCGGCTGGCGAGGGGTTGCCCGCCAGGACCTCGAGCACCGTTCTTCGTGCCTCAAGCGGAAGCTCTGACTCCTGGAGCATCAGGCGATCCGGGCCGATAGATAGGTCCCACATCGGCTGGGAATGGTGCTCGACTGGGGCGATGCGGCGTCGGAGGAACTCCTTCATCACCATGGGTGCGGTCAAGCCAAGGTCTTTAAACCTCCTCAGCCGGAGCCAGACGAAGGCAAGGCGGGGGCTTGTAAGCTTTTCGTGAGCCCAGCCGGAGCTGGGAACGGCGGGCGCAGATGGAGGCGAGAGCAAAGAGCTGAGCACTCCGACATCCACATACACCCACCGCGTCTAGAACCCGCTCGCAGACGGCGGGAGCTCAAAGTCATTCCCCGAGACGGCCCTCGCCGCCACGGCCTGGAAGCTCAGGCACCCCGAGCATTGCCGGGGGTCGGTCAGGTCCAGCGAGAAGGCATGGCGCAGAAGGGCCACAGAGGGGGCGATGCCCACCATGGCCTCGTAGACAAAGGCGAAGACGGCAGGAAGAGCAACATATTGGGGATCTAGGTGCAACAGATGAATCTGGTAGTGGGAAAGCACGGCGTTGAAGAAGGCGGAGAAGGGGGGAGCAGACCGGCCCATAGGGCCTCGAAGAAGAACTGGACCTTAGTGGTTGTTCTATGGACAGAAGCTCGGGACGCAGGCTAGGCCACCGTCCCTCCCCATTCTTTGAAGCTTGTGGCAAGCGCAAGGCGGACCTTGTCCATGGCCTCCTCATTGAGCACCTGTGATCGGCCGACGGCAAGCTCGACAGCCAAAGGCGGGCTGGCTGAGGACATGGGCTTCTTCCCTTTCTCTGTACGGTTCGGCGCCATGGCAATGGAGAGGACTGAGCTCAAGTAGGATGGGGAGGAGGCTGAGGTTCAAAGAAGCGGAGGAGTCGGGAGTGCGTTGCCAGCAAGGGGGAAATAACTGTGTAGGACGCCGTGGCCGCCTAACCAGGTGGATATCAAGGCTGCATGGGGAAGCGGGGCTGCCCACGTCCAACCAATCGCCACGCGTCAACAGGGCCACAGGCTGTTGGGGCCCGTGGCGCTCCGCACTTGCCCTTTGGCTTCAGCTTGAAGCCAAGCCCGAGCGCACCTTGGGCTCGGGGCTACTATCAGCGTTCTGGGAATGGGGGTCCCCAGACTTGCCTGCGTGTGGCCCGTGGCATGGCTCCACCAGTGGCACTGTATGGCCTATCTTCACCAGCAAACATCCAAGACCCTCGCAAGGGGCCAAGCCACGGGAGGCAGACGATGCAAGACCACCTCAGGGGCGGACTCACCAGGCTGGCTCGTGAGGGGCGGTGAGATCAAGGCGAGGGACACCTCGCAAGGTTTGCGTGATGCAAGCCATGACTACTGGAGCCAGGCGGGTGCCAGCGTGCAGTGTCCTTGTTTCGTCTTTGGTGCTAAAGAGGCAAGCACAGGCGAGGAGTCCCGAGGCATCAGGCAAAGTTTTCCACATCGGTGCAACAAGACCAAGACTAGCGGGATGGCAGGACGGATGTCGGTGTTCTTGGAACGGGGGTCCCCAGACTTGCCTACCTGCGGCCCGTGGCGTGGCTGAGCCAGCGGGCTGTATGGTCCATCTTCACCAACAAAGCATCCAAGACCCCCGCCAGGGTCCAAGCCTTGCGAGGCGGACGACGCAAGACATCCTCTGGGGTGGCCTAGCCAGGCAGGCTCACGAGGAGCAGAGATATCAAGGCGGCGCAAACCTCACGAGGCCCTCGTGACAAGAGCCATGACGCACGACACCAGGCGGGCGCCAGCGCGCACAACGTCCTTATTTCCTCTTTCGTGCTAAGGAGGCCAGCGCAGACGAAGAGTACCGAGGCATCAGGCAAAGGTTGCTATATTAGTGCAACGAGACCAAGACCAGGAGGACGGCAAGATGGAGGTCATCGTGGAGCCCAAGACGGCGTCACCGCCAAAGCTTTTCGCAGGCGAAGACCACTTTTGTCAGGATAGCTTGTACTAGTTCTCCCCCTTCAAATTTGCCCGCCATTGTTGGCTCCCTTCCCCCTTGATATTTGGGAAGAGGACCAGGTCCTATATAAGTAGAGCTAGCCACCATAGTAGAGGCATCAGATCTTAGCTTGATCCAACCCGATCGAGAGCCTACTCACAAGAACACCTCAACCTCAGGAGGTTGTTCTTCCCTTGTACTGTTCATCATCAGCACCAGAGGCAATCCACCACCACCACACTGGAGTAGGGTATTACACCACAATGGTGGCCCGAACCAGTATAATCCTCGTGTCTTTCTGTGTTGCGAGTTCGTGGAGTTTATCCGCGAGATCTTAGCGAGCTAGGGCGTAGATCGGTAGGAAGGAAAGACTTCGCGCGCACCCAAGTGTTCGAACCTTAAGGGTTTTCCGGAACCCCACATTTGACAATGGAGGTCACCGTGGAGCCCAAGGCGGCGTCACCACCAGAACCTTTGGCAAGCGAAGACTACTTTTATCATGATAACTTGTACTAGTTGTCTTCCTTCGAACTTGGCCGTTGTGGGATCCCTTCCCGCTCGATATTTGGGAAGAGGGCCCGGGCCTCTATATATAGGACTAGCCACCACCATAGAAGGGGACAAGCTCATCCAGATCATCCCCAACCACACAAGCTGACCGAGCACTAGAACACCTCTCCTCAGGAGGCTGTTCTTCCCTTGTAACTGTTCATCCTCAGCCCAAGAGGCAATCCACCACACCACACCGGAGTAGTGTATTACACCACAACGGTGGCCCGAACCAGTTTAAATCTTGTGTCTCGTGTTCTTTGGGTTCGTCGAGCTAGGCCGTGAGATCGTAGAGTGTGTGAGCTAGAGATGGGGAGAGATCTTTGTGCGCACCACAGTGTTCGAACCTCAAGGGTTTTGTCGGAACCCAAAATCTGACAGTAACTCATGCGCCAGGCCTTGTGGTGCTACCGCTGCACGAACTTGTGCCAAACTCGAGATTTGTTTCTTACTAGCAAGATTCCCGTGCGCTGCACGGAACATCAAGATGCATTTGTATGAGTAGTTTATCTTGTGGGAGAAAAGGATGAATGATGGAAGGCCTTATTTGCAAATGTGGAGAGGGGTTTGGATATCTTTTTGTTTAATTGCCATAGTTTCCTTCCATGGACATCACGCCTCATAACACCCCGACGTCTAGCCGTGGCACCCTCACCACGGTCAGGCCACCACCGGCCGGTTCAACTCGAACGAGTGAGTCGCGAACGCCGCCGTGACAACGGCCAACTGGGCATCTCAAACCACACTGATGCCGCTTCCCCGTAGCCGACCTATGCTAGCACGTGGTTGCACGCTGTTGAGCCGTGCGTCAACATACGACGACAGGAACGCCTCCAAGCTCATTGGCTCAACTACGTCGAGGACATCACGTTCACAAACCAGTATCTATTGAGTAGGTTGCTCCCACCCACGAGCGCACGCATATGCGTATCCAGCATTCCGGCCTCATCGTTGAGTGGTACATCCTCGGGACGGTGCAAGTGGTCGGAATCTCGAGCCCAAGTCGAGCTATGTGCCCCGGGTAGATCACTGGCTCCCGCCCGAGCTCCCACCCGGTCATCGTTGCCGTCGCACCACTGACGATCGGGAGTAGCACCCTGCCACTCATCCAGAGCACGAGCTAGTAAACATCGTGTGGCACGTCACAGAAGTCAAGCATCTCGACATGCATCGGCCGAGCAAAGACTTCTCTTGGCCACAAGATCTAATGTCTCATCCAAGATCGGTGTGGTACATAGTCGAACATGAGGGTAAAATACTACGGGAGCAGATGCATGTGCATGGCCCAGACGCCGATGTTGGCGTGGAGGACGTGGTACTCGTTGGCGCCGCAGTGTGCTACATGGCTTAGGCCGGAACCTGTTGCGATGCTCTGGCGTTGGCACTGGCATTGTCAATGCATCTGATGATCCGGAGGAGGACGAGCAGGAAAGGGTCTTCCATGCATGTACAGATTCATGTAGGAAGTTATTTCCTGGAAATACAACCTTTGTTTACCTTTCTTTGAGGCTATAAATGACCCACACGAGAAGATCTATTATAACCGTTGGATGAAAATTAGTGGTCGGGAGTACGGATCAGAGCATGGGAGGGGAGCAGGCAATCCTTGTCCGCCGACCAGCGCCTCACCCCTCTCGGTCCCACCGCCGCTCTGCTTTCATGAGAATGACATGTAGGCTAGCCGCATTTAAGGTACACATGTCATTGACTCATAGGCCGGTGCACTAAGCCACTGAAGCTCGGTCCCATGGGACCCAAGAGGGAAATGTAACTCCTGCGCCAGGCCTTCTGGTGCTCCCACAGTACGAACTCGTGCCAAACTAAGAATTTGTTTCTTACTACTACCAATGTGCCGTCCTGTGCGTTGCAATGGATCCAAAGTATCTATTCAGTGGAGTGCACTCTAAACACATTATCTATTTAATTTTCTCTAGCCTTTCCTAGCCATGCAACCAAGCCGCATATGCTTAATGGGTGCCCCCCATATCATATTATTCATACTACGTTGACTAAAAAAAAGATAAATCACCGAAAACAAGATCTTCCCATTTTTTGTTCCTACGATGTTGTGTCGTGCACGTACCTAGTTGTATAGTGGTAGTAGTTGTAGGGCAAAATTTGTAGTAGGAGTAGTAGTACAGAGTGCTCCTACTCTATCAACGAGCCCCATATGATACCAAATTTCTTGGCTTCCGTGCTACAGCTAGATCTTCCCCTCCTCATTTTTGTTTTCCAACGCGGCTGGCGGGATGCGGTTTGCTGATAGTCGGTTTGCTCAGCTGCGGTCCCACATGAAAGTGAAAATGCTAGGCAACACGCCTTCCCTAGCTATGTGGCGTGCCTGATGGGCCATGGAGTACTCCCAATTCTCGGGCATGTGGGGGTGCGACGCGAACGCATCAGGCCTTTCTCTTTTACTAGCAATGTGCCTACGCGTTGTGACGGATCCAAAGTAGAATTGTACTTGTTCACAAACTTGAAAGAAAACACATGTTTTGATATGCATATCCACTAAAAATATATTACTTTTCACACAAAATATATTTCTCGGGCTGTTTTGATGAGGTGAGGGAGGGATGTGCTTGCTTTCAAGATAATAAGGGGTTTTCTGCAAATTGGAGCAGAGAAGTGAGTGCGGCGTTTCGGTGCCCAGGCTCATCTGCACCCGTCCATAAAAAAATCACAAAAAATACAAAGCAAATTCAAAAAATTCCAATCTTTTTTTTCATGGTAGACAATTTATCACGTGAGGTCAGCTCCAAATTTGATATCATGTGGACTTCTGAGAAGCTCTCAGCAAAAAACACAAATCGGGTCAGAACAATGCATGAATAGTAAACATTTTTACATACCCCGAATTTGTCTTTTTTGCCGAGAGCTGCTCAAATGTCCAAATGATTTGAAAACTGGAGAGTACCTCATGCATCAAATTGTCTACCACAAAAAAAATTGGATTTTTTTTAGTTTTCCTAATATTTGTTATGATTTTTTCGTAAGGGAGGGTGCAGCTGAGCCTGGGCTCAAAAGTGGATTACCGCAAAGGAGTGGGTTATTGTTGCAAAAATGCCATGACTTACCTCACAGCCGTTAGATGAAGATTGAATGGTTGGAAATGACGGATGGCAGACACACCACCATCACCAACTAAGTCTTTTATAGGAGTAGAGAAACATGTATAAATTGTAACATTTGGTTCTGCTCCTTGGCACGATCGATAGATAGAAATAACGATTGGAATCGCTGGGGCAGGTTTTTTCCGCTAGATAAGCAGGGTAGTAGCTAGGTTGGCACATCGTTGGTTTGGTCACAAGTGGTCCGACATGTTGTAGTGTCTCTAGAAAGATGCACGTGCGTTAGCACGAAGTTGATGGAAAAGGTAAGCACAACTTATAAATTAACGGATGGAGTACTAGTTATAGTGACGCATATAATTGCCTCCAAATGTGAGCAAAGGGATCGCACATGTCCGTATTGACTGGAATGAGAATGCAATTAAGAATTAAGGCCATGATGATGTGATCATAGTGGTGGTTACAGAAGGCAAGAAGAAAGATGCATCCATCAACGTACGACCTCCTGCTCGACTCAGTGCGTCAGGCCACCTACCGATGGCTTAGGAGTGGCGGATTTTGTGGCGAGGTCAAGGTGCTTCTCAACAAATGAATCCAATGCTTCCAGTCGGTTGACGAAGACCAACGTCGCAGCATCCTCACCGTCCTTGTAGATACCTATGTACATGACTTCCTCGTACACGTGGATGTGTAGGTCAACAAATTCTTGTAGGGCGAGGCGCCTCGCGGCGAGCGTGACCTCTAGGTGGGCATTATTTGTTGCGTAGGTAGGTAGTCACAGGGCCACCAGTGCTTGAAAGAGGTACTCGCCATGGAGGCTGATTAGGGTGGCAGGCAATGAGGAGCCCGAGCGCGTGGGCTGGAGGAGTATGGCGATGTCGTCCACGAGTTTCTTGACAACGGTGAACTTGTTGATGGTGGCGACGATCATCTGGTCCAACTGAGAGTCATAGCTAGCGTCGACGATGGCCATGAACCAGCCGGTCGCCAGCACCGACTGGAGACGATCCTTGGTGCCATGCCGCAGGCCGGCGTCGTGGACCATCTGGCACAACCACTGGTCGCTCGCGCACATCGCCGCCATGGGTCTGGGGTGAGCACTTTTGTGCTTAGTGTAGGTGCTTAGGTGCGTACGATGTGGTAGATGCATTGTAATGGAGGGGCGCCTTTATATGAGTGCAAACTGTGTTGCATTCACATCGTTCTGCCTCTTTTCTCCGTCCTCCTCCCATTACTTCCCTCATGCATTCGGGATGTTAATTGAAGGAGGATGCATCATTGGTCGTTCAACATTTCGGGAACCGCTAACCTCTCCCTCGTCTGCATTAAAGCCGTATTGGGAATTGTCCTAGTTTACTAGTACTCCCTCCTTTCTGATTTATAGTGCTTATCTCAAAATCTTAGTTTTTTCCATTTTATAAGGCTCAATTTGTTTGTTCCCCATCACAAGTTTAGATTGCAAGGTGCATTAAATAATTGCATGCAAGTATTAAGAGAAAATTAACCAATGCATGTACTTTATGCATGCATGCATTGCAATTAATACATTGATAAAGATAAATTTTGAGGAAAACAAGAGCATTAATTGGGTGCTTTTGCAAATTACAAAAAGTATTCCACCACTCACCATCTACCCTGGTTGGTGAGATTTTTGAATTGAGCCCTATAAATAGGAAAGGAGGGAGTAGCTGTCAAATCGACTAGTACTGCGGCGCCCGCTACATGCCCGGCTGAACACGCCTCCTCGCCTCCGTTAAGCCCGCATGCAAACCGAGAAACCTACTCCGTCCACACGTCCGTTCTTGAGCGGGATGGAATTAAACACAACACCGGACGAGCTCCTCCTGCCTTCCCTTAGTTTAAACGAGGCCAGACGACGGGCAAGCTCCTACCATACGTCCTCTATTTAAACGAGGCCAGACAGACAGCGGGCAAGAATCACACTTCTTAGCCACTCCCCCATCTCCTCCTTTACCATTTTCTCCACTCTTCCGATGGCTTCCGAGGAGTCGTTCTCTGGCATACTACCCGGCTCAGTGGCCCGCCGAGCCCTCTGGATACAAGCGAGGCCGCTCGGTGCTTCACCAACGTCGCTTGGCCCGACGGAGCCAGTTGCCGCCCCAAGTCGGCGTGTGGTTCAGCAACTCGCCGCTCTAGTTCAGCTCGATGAGGAGTGGCGAGTTGCTCCATGCCGACACGGCGGCAAGCACAGCGGCACGTGCGTCGTCGCTGTCGCCTCATCCCGCGCCACCAGTGTCTGCGGTGGATGCGCCTCCCTTGCCTGCGACAATGCCATTCAGGCAGAGACAGAAGTCGGGTACATGGAGAGCGACGAGTCGGTGGCCAGCTTCTCCGTGTCTGCCGCCATCATTGAGGAGAAGTAGAACATGGGAGGCTGTCGCCACTTGGGTCCCATGAAGGCCACCGCCGAGGCGACGACTACATATACAGGTGGTTTCTTTGTTGCTTCGTCTCTTCTGAGGACCTTCCTTGACCCCACAAGTGTCTGTAGGACATGAGGAAGACAAAGGGATCTGCGGGCGATCATTTATATTATGTATTAATTATACCACGAGAGCCGGATTAGCACCGCTTAGTTCATGTAAATGCAATGAAACTTCTCATGTTTATACGAAGATCCGGCATTTTTATACGAAATCGTTCGTGCTTATATGAAATCATTCCGTGTTTGCACGAATTTCCTCTGGTTGGTTAGAGCTGTGAAAATGTATGCCGCTTGCGTTGGATGTCGTCCTCCGCAAAAGGAAGCGGGAGGAAATTTTCCCGATGCCGTTGGAGATGCTCTTATGCTGGAAATAATAGTCACACCCAATCCATTTGAGTTAATTGTATCTACAGCTTCATACAGAAAGTTAAAAAGAAACAAATCCATCCTTAATCTTGTATTCTAAGTACTCTGTGGGTTCCACTGTCTGTACAGTAGTGAAAGAAGTATATATTAAATAATATATAATATAAAAATGTAAATTTAAAGACATAATTTGAAACCGGGTCATCGCGTTGCGAGCATCTGGCGCTAACCAGTCCAGCATATGTTTGTTGTGGACAATGGTGGAGATATATCTCTGTGTCTACTCTTATACTCCCTCCATTCCTAAATATTTGTGTTTTTTGGATTTCAAATGGACTACCACATACGAATGTGTATATAGACATATTTTCGAGTGTAGATTCACTCATTTTTATCAGTATGTAGTCACTTGTTGAAATATCTAAAAAGACAAATATTTAGGAATGGAGGGAGTAGAAAACAGAGCTGGTGATGATGGTGTGCCTGCCATCCTGCAATATAGGCCGTCAAATTTATATCTAACGGATAGGAAGGAAACTATGGAAATTTTGCAAAAAGATACCCACACCCCTCTCCACATTTGCGAATAAGGTCTTCCCTCGTTCATCCTTTTCTCTCACAAGATAAACTACTCATACAAATGCATCTTGATGTTCCATGCAACACACGTGCATTTAGCTAGTTTCTTTTAAAATAGTTACTGCGATAATTGGGTTGAAGTGATATATATTATGTCTGCCCCGAATGATCTCAGATTCATTAGTAGTAACAAAGAAAAGCTTGTCTTGTTAATTAACAGAAAACAGGGTGAAAACTATCACATGAGGCCGGTAAAAGCAAGGCACACTGGGTTCAGCATCATCGTCACTACAACTGTGCGCGCGCGAGAAGTCTACATATCGAGGGGGATACAGAGAGAAAGACGTACCGATTGTGTGTGAGTGAGGCACAGAGACACAACTAGTGCACGTGTGTGTGTGTGTTTGAGAGAAAAGCCAATTGATAGATTAAGATCAAGATCGAGTTGTCATCCTTCTGCTAT
>NC_041388.1:297347818-297405321 GCF_002162155.2 Triticum dicoccoides | reverse complement strand
ATTACTATCAAGATCAAGGTGTCACCCTACTCCTTCGGTGTCGGGAACTGTGTGTGGGGGGTGTGGGGGGTGTGGGGGGGGGGCAGTGACACTTAGATATAGGGAGAAGGAGTTTTTGTGGCACATATCTATATTAAGGGATAGGTATATAGCATGTGTGCGAGGCATACTTAAAGCATCACGAAGATAACCAAGCGGTGTGCATGCAAGTGCCGGAAAAAATGAAGAGAGAAACAATGTCTACGCGCGTGTGTGTGTGTGAGAGAGAGAGTGAAATATCAAAAAAGGTGCTCTATTGGAATCCCATTGTATATATTCATATGGTTCCAGGACTCGAGTTAACCTTAGGCATATGTGTGCGAGACATAATTATACTTTGAGACATTAGGGGCGGTGGGTGGGCGGAATTAAAGGGGTGGGGGTGTTCGACAGAGAGAGCATGGTGTTTCTGTGTGAGAGACTTGTAGGACGGGATAGAAAGACGAATTCTAACCTTGACGGAGGGATAGAAATACATGAAGTGCACATGTGTGATTCTGATGCCCACAGAGAAATGAGATGTGTATGCCTGTGAGAGAGATTGCACAACTCATTCACGTATCACTATCTAGTGATTGTGGGCGTGCATCGCTTGAACATAAATCAATATCTACTTCGTATTGTGGCCAAAGATACAATGTCGATTCAATGCTATAAAGATTGGACACTCACATATCACATTTTTTTCCAAATAATCCTTTTCAATTGTGCATGCCAAAGTTATAGTGATGTTTCTTCAAACAACCACTGTAGCTATCATGTACATGCACCATTGTTAGTCTTGCATTCAAATTCATTAGTCTTGGATGATTTAAGGTTCTATTATGAAGTAATATATGTAATATTCATATATGAATTCAACGGGTACACAATTTATGAAATGGAGGCTATGTAATCATAGGAGGTAACACTTTTAAGTAGCGGACTACAATATCCATTTCTTTTGTGGGACTACAATATCCATTTATTTTTGTGCGCCTCTACAATAACATGTCGATGCATGACGTTTAAAGTAAATAACCAATGTCACTAAATTATATATTTACATGTGAAATACATAGGTTGAGCGTTTGATCCCTTTTTTGTGAACGCGCCTCTACACCCATATGATTGGCAGTGCCCGTGTGAACGTCCAAGTTATCGGTGCATCATCCCAAGTTATTGCCTTTTTTCTAGGGTGGACTTCACACCAGTTATTAACTACTGATGTGTGCCCCGTGTACTCAGTCACGCATGACCTTGCCACTAGCACCGTCCAAAATTAGTTGAAACTGGATACGAACGATCCCGCGGGCTGCAAAATCTCCCGCCTCCTTCTAAAATTTCGGCCACCTAGTCATTGGCATGTGAATTTTCCCTTTTGTCCTTGGTGCACGGAGAACAAAAGTTACAATACGGCCCTCATTTACATAATAGGTCGGGGCTACTTTGGTAACTTCCGGTTCCCCCCACCACACGACACCCCCATTTCCTCTCCCCCTACCGCAAAACCGACTAACTCCACAACACCGGAGCATCTTACATCACATCGTCCGTACTTCATCGGCATTTCTACCCCTCCCCTCTCGAAACCTTAGATTGCTCATCCACTGGCGTACCAGATCCCATTCACTGCTAGCGGCGTCCACCTTGCCGAATCTGCTTCTGCGGCCGCATCTACCCCTCCCACCTCCCCTAGAAATACGTAGACTGCTCATCCACCACTGTACCGTAGCCCATTCAGTGTCGGCCTTATCCACGGCGCCAGATCTACTTCGCTGGTGCTCCCGTCAACTGCAGCGCATGTACAGTGGCTCCTTCCTACTCCCCACCGGAGACACTTCATCCACACCCTCGGAGCCGCCCCACCGATGCCCCCCTCGACGGCCTCTGATCCTCTTCACTGACACCTTCCTCAACCCTACCAGAGCTGCTTCGCCGACACCATCGTCAACCCTACTAGAGTAGCTTCACATATATCATTCTCAACCCTACCAGGGCCGCTTTGCCAACGCACAAGTCCACGGCCTCAGATCCGCTTTGCCAACGCACAAGTCCACGGCCTCAGATCCGCTTTGCCAACGCACAAGTCCACGGCCTTAGATCTTCTTCGTCGCACCCTCATTCAACCTACCTGAGCAGCTTTTGACGCCCCGTCCACGGCTACAGATCCGCATCGTCGACACCATCCAGAACCCAACCACCAGAGCAGCGTCACCGACGCCCTCGTCCGGGGCCTCAGATCTGCTTTGCCCACACGATAGTCCACCCTACCGAAGCCGCTCCACAAACACCCTACTCGATGGTTGTAGATCTCCTTACGGGACCCCGACAGCCAGCGCAACGTCATCACCCTTGATGTTTCTAACCCGATTCCCACCGTATGGCAAGATGCCAAGCACCCGCCAGGGCCTAGGTACTTGTCACCTTTAAACCCGTCCAACATCACCTGCCCGATGTACTTCAAATATACTAACAGGTCGCTGTTACATGTTATGCAGCTGGCAAAAACAACAAGGACGATGTTTCTTTTGGATCTAACAGTTTGGCCAACCAAGATCCTGGACTGTGGCATTGCTATGATCTTGTAAGTGCGTCTCTCTCTCTTGTACTGTTGTGCGCCTGCCAGCGTGCTTTGCTAGGATTTTCGAACAGTAATCCCTTTGTGCAGACAATGATTTCCACTACTGGCTACTAAATTAGCACGGGTGTGCGTCGGTCCTAAACAACCGGTTTTTAATCCCTTTCCGCGACGGCATCTGGAACTGTTGCCAAGTGAGTGTGGGCGATAGGGGGGGTCCTTCCCACACGACCCAGAAACCATCGAGGATATGCCCTCCTGGCACACACGTTCGGCAAAGTGAGGTCGTGTGCGACTGGCGAGCCCTCAAATACGAAATATGTATAGTACAGCTAAAAAATACAATTATACGACAAAATTGTTTTCGATCGCAAGTACATCCCACACAGTCAGTCCCCACTAAATGTTTCCATTCGTATGTACATCCCACACAGTCGCCCAAGGAGAATGTTTCCATTCACATGTACATCACACACAATTTTTCCCGTTAAATTGTTTGTGATAACGTTGCCATTGCACACAATATTAATAATTTTATCGTTTGCGTTATTGAATGCATCACACATGGTGCGTAGAAAGAAACTGTGTGGCAAAGGCTTTCCATCACACACACTTTTTATGTGATAAACGTTTGCGCAAGGTGGCCTAACACAAACAGTTTTCAAGGGAAATTTGTGTGTGCAGTGTAGATTGATCGCACACGTAGTGGGTCCTAGAAACGTTTCTGATATCCATGTATATCGCAGACGTTTCACTTTCGCAATCCGTGTGTAGTGTAATCCCTATTTAATCCATAATTAATCCAATTAATCCCTAATTTAAAAATCGCATGTTATGAATTTGAAAGTAGGCAATCACTTATTTCCTATCTAACCATGTTTATTACAAATATAGGTTGAACCACGAATCCGTAATTCAATGCACATGTACATATACTGAAGAAATATAGAAGCGCCAAGTAAAGAATGATGAACCATAGTTGTACTAAAGACTGTAAAGAGAGAGGCGAAAGACATTCTGGTTGCTGGAGAAGGTGAAGCAGAATGCCCATATTGTGCCCTCCTCCATGCGTAAGGCGCGTGCGACTCTAGGCCAACCCCTTATGATGGCTGCCATCCATCCTTCACTGTCTTCATTAGGACTTCTCGATGCTCATTGTAGTCTGGATGAAATACTTTAACCTTCATTGTGTGTCCACCAATCATGTACTTTCCGAGGTAATCTTGAGTGAACTGCTTCGGCAACCACTGGGAACGAAAAAGATTCAGACATTGTTGTCTAACAACTCATTATTGGCAGTAAAAAGATAAGGTTGTAGAGTTTGTAGTTAGCATCCTACAACTCACTGTTGTGTTGGATAGAGCATAAACAAATAATTTTCTTGCCACCATTCATATATTTTTGCTAATAATCCTTATCAGTTTCCTCACTTGATGCTTGTTCATCAATATCTCATTACTCCATACGCAAAAAAGGTCGATGCGTGGATCCTTGCCAAGGGCATATGTAACTACAAGCAACAAGTCAATATTAGAAGCTAACTAGTGTCCAGGCCTGGATCTATATGCACTACATTATGAAACGACGTGGGGAGTACAAGCCGAGTGATGAAGCTAACCTCGGCGGAAAATGATGGCCACTCCCGTTGTTTCCCTGCATAAGTAGTGGAAAGGCATGATAAGTACAGCAATCTTAACATCAAACAAATATAGAAAGGTAAACAACATCATCTCCAAATGATAGCTTGAATGTGTTGGTTTCAGCATGTTGTTAAAGCGGAAATAAAATAGAAGGCAATGTTACCGACAGCAGGCTTAACAACCATCAAATATTGCAATTCAAACTGGTATTGTTGAAAATGAATAGAACGTAGGTAATGCTTAAACATCAAACTGGATAAATGTGTAAAACTGAAACAAAGGGCATGTGTTAACTACACCAGGAATAACTGGAACCAAATATAGCCGTTCAAACTGGTATTGATGTAGTCGAGCGGCACAGTTCCGACTAGCACATAATGAACCACACATTGTGAATGACTGAAATAAACAAGGCATAAATGACCAATATAACAACCAAATTAGCCATTGAAAACTGGAAAAAGTCTCACTGCAACCAACCTAACAAGCAAATACAGATAAACAGGGCATATGCTTGAAAACTGGACAAATGCTCACTACAACCAACCTAACAAGCAGATAAAGATAAACAAGGCATCTGCTTGATAACTGGAGAAATGCTAAAAACGCAACCTAACAACCAAATACAGATAAACAAGGCATCTGCTTGATAACTGGACAAATGCTAAAAAAGCAACCTAACAACCAAATACATATAAACAAGGCATCTGCTTGATAACTGGACAAATACTCACCGCAACCAAACTAAGAACCAAATACAGATAAACAAGGCATCTGCTCGATAACTGAAAAATGCTCACTCCGACCAACCTAACAACCAAATATAGATAAACAAGGAATCTACTCACTATAAACAACCAAATATAACCATTCATGAAACTAAAGTGGACAATTCATACTTAAACATCACATAGACCTATTGAACAATACATTTTTGCATAACTGAAATAATTAAACACGGCACAGTTAAAGCACCACACGACAAATGCTACTACAACAAAGGGTACGGGTTGGCAAGCTAGAAAAGGTAATATTTGCTAATAGATTGTTGCCTCACATTTCATGGACGGGATCCTTCTAGTTGGAAGAGCATAGACCCATGGTGTGCTCTCTGATGTCACAGATGGGTTGTTTCACCTTGGAAGAACCTTCGTGGGTGCCCTCCTCATGGTCGTGGTCGTGGTCGATGAGATCTGACTTGGCAATTGAGGATCCCAAGCCGCCGCCGTAGAACGTGTCCTTCAGAAGTGACAAAATGGGCTCGATAGCGTATAAAGCTCGCAAATCCTTGACCGCTTGGCGGAGGAGATCAGCGGCAGGTCCGTCGAAGAGATCGATGGCGGTTGAACTAGAGGGGTTGGGATGTGACATGGCTCGCGTGAAGACGTCGGTGTGGACGAGCTTGATGTCGTAGCCAACTTTCCCGAGATAAAGTAATACGCTAGCCCACTGACATGAAGCCTTCGGCATGGAAACATAGTCAACGTCTTCGCCGGCTTCCGTGGTGACGTGTTGCTCCAGGATCGACAGGTCGGGGCGAACGGCGGCCACCTCGCCAACGTTCACCAGAGAGGCCATGATAAACATCTTCTTGGCCGAACGCTCGTCGGGCTCCCAGGGATACGTGGTCGAGCTTAGGCTGTGACATTCTGGGGCAGGGGATGTGGACCTGGCGGGGAGGGACACCGCAGGCCTCATCTAAAAACTCAGGGGAGTGGGGTGACGGTATGGGAATCGCTGGATAACCTGAACTTTATTATCTAAGCTAGGAGGAACAGGCAGACCGACAGGGTTGGCGGCGACGCCGGCAGCGGCCGCGAACTAGGGTTCAAAGGGGGGAGGGGGCGAGTGGCGGACTGTGGAGGGGGGTGGTGTTTGAGGATATGCCTCGGCTACTGAAATTTTTACTAATGGTGGGTGGAGATGGTGGTGGACGAGGGAGGGTGACGGTTCAAATGCCTCAGCTGCTAAAATTTTACTATAAGGTCCATGCTAGAGGAGTGTGGGCGACGGTTGAAGTACGGCGGCTACTAAAATTTGGGTAAAGGAATTGATGTGGGGCGGTAGTGCTCAAGATCGCGCACGGTCCAATAACAATATGCGTGTATGATAATAAGAAAAGGTGGCATGGATCCACCAATTTTTGCAACGCTCAAGGCGGGTAGTTTGCTTTTTATATTTCTAGCTAGCTGGTCTATCGCACACGGTTCGTCCTTATTTCCAAATAAACTTACCCGCCTTTAGCTTCCACAAGTGGTGGTTTTTACAGTGCACTTGCATCGCACACGGTTAAGCTAGTACATCCACCCTTTGCTCGTGCTTGCGCGGTCCTGATGATTTCAACGCACTTGCATCGCACATGGTTGAGCCAGTACCTCCAGCCTTTGCTCGTGCTTGTGCGGTCCTGGTGATTTCAGCGCACTTGCATCGCACACGGTTGAGCTAGTACCTCCACCTTAATTTGATCGCGCTTGCACGGTCGTGGTGATTCACATCACACTTGTATCGCACACGGTTTAGATATTATACCCCGTGTACGTTCAGGATCATCAGAGTCTTTGCAGCAAAAAATAACGTTAGGGAGGGTCAAAAGACAGCCACACCAGCATGTGGCCCAAATATATATGAGTGAAAAGGGTGGTATGTGATGTTCAAAATTCCAATGCACAACTTTGACCCCGCGGGGGCCCACGGTTGGACACGTCATTGAAGATCGATGAGAGGGGCCAGAAGTTAAGAACCACCTGGAAGTGGCCAAATATATGTACGAATATTGGGGATGTTTAAAACTTTAAATACACAATGCATAACTTTGGTGGCACCTGCCTCGCAAACCCGAAAGCACCCTAACAACCACCTAGCTAGGATTTATGTAATGACATAATGTCGTACCTAGCTAGGATGCTTGGCCCACCACCTCCCACTTCGTGTCAGAGGGCGGATGCACGTAATGATCGATACTTTGGTCATACATGCATGTCGCCATGACCTACCATAAGACGGACCAATGAATCTTTCGTTTGGTCAAATGACAGTTGTTGTTGTCGATAAACCGCTTGGGCCAATAGATTGAATCATCATAAACATCGCACGAGAGGGACCACAAAACTAGCACCTCTTGCATGCGGCCCAAAATGATGTACATTGGGAAGGGGTGATGTGTGTTTTCAATATAGAATAATGTACAATTTAGATGTGGTGCCTACCTCTCAATACAGACAACAACCATGAAGGCAAGGTAGTTAATAAGGACGAGATACATACGCAGGGTTTGATGTAGGTCGAACCTAGCAATCCGAGCATCTGGGAGGGAATCCTGACAATGCATGAGCTCGAGCTTTGGTTGACCAACATTTGACGGTGATCGGCCCTAACATGAACTAGGAGGAATCCATTCATGGCCAACACATACCCCACATTATCGGTCAAAGGGATGATATATATATACACACTCGGGGAGCCCACAGATATCCATGTCTTCATAAAAAACCGCACAAGGGAGACGTGGTCGATCAGAAGACCCCGTACACACTGCATGTGGCCCGAAAATATGTATGGGTACGATGGTCTATGATGTGTTTAAATCCAAAATGCACGACTTCAATGGGCCACGCCAAGTACATTACAAACCGAATGTCGTACCTGACTCCAAGTCTGGTTCAATACCTATGATGTCAGTTTCCCAACTTCGAGGTGATAGCACGGGGGGGGGGGGCTTGTCCCACGCATGCGCTCAAACTTTATTTTGTCTAGCATGGGACACATCTATATATATCTATACATCTATACGTCTATACACATATATAGTGTGCAAATAACTATGAAAGTTGGTCGTTGGATGAAGCCAATCCGACGGTACAGAGATGGAAAATCTGAGCACTACTGGCCATTGGATATCATCTACATTCCACCAGATTCTGCCACATGTAGAATCTATAAGACTCCATGGTTGAACTTAAGCATAATGCACAAACCTCTAAACTCAAGCACTTCTCCTTTGTTCTCTAGAATCTTCACTATCTTAACTGCCCAAACCTTTTTTGAATGAATTGTCACTTTTTGTTTTTACCTTTACAATGGACAATTCCATGAATCTTAAAATAGTTTTTTTACAAAACTAATTGATTTTGGATGAGATGAACTATAAGAATTAAATGAACATCTACATCATGCAAATCTGGGAGAAGAGGCGGGAAACCGATGAGAGGAGTGGCGAGAAACCATAGCCTGTTTTGAATGAAAACCTAGTAGAGAAGGAAGCGTGAGCTACACGACGCATCCGCACAGTGCTTACCCATGTACTGCATGTGCTGTCGAAAGGGCTCAGGGTTGCCGTTCGATCTGGGAGCATCCAACGGTGCACACGTACGATCCGTGGGGTTTGGGTTCTGGCCAGTCAGAACGCAGGACTCAGATCGCGCGCGCAGCAAGGGGTGGGGGGAATATCATACGGAAACCAACATTCGGTGGAAACCGGCGAAAACCACGAGAAAAAGATGTTCTGAAGTTTCAAAAAAAATCAAAAAAATGCAGGATGTTAAGAGGATGATGTTTTATTGGCACACAAAATTTCAAGTTGAAACACAATAAGAGATGTGAGCTATGAAAAAGACAAAATCAGTGTTGAATAGTGCCGAATAGTAATGTCACTATTTAGGGAGGAATTAGTCTTTTTCATAGCTCACATCTCGTAATGTTTTTCAACTTGAAATTTTGTGTCGCAATAAAACATCACCTTCTTAACATCCCACATTTTTTTAGATTTTTATGAAACTCTAAAATATGGTTTCCATGAAGTTTTCATTGAATATGGGCTTTTGTGAGTGAACCGTGTGCTATTTGAAAACATTTCATGAGAAGAATCTCTGTTTTTAAATCCCCGTAAATCCAAAACTAAGTTGAAAATCGTGAGACCTGCCATGGTGTCATGACATCGCACTTATACGTCGAAGAATTTTTTTCATCCATTGTGGCGCAAGTTTTATTACAAGCCTCTTACAAACCGAAGCTTCTCTCAAAGAAGCCTCATGGTTCCGATAGGGAAACGTGTCCCCCTTTTGGGCGAAACGTAATCACTGCCTCTTTTCACCTTGTATTTTTTCTACGGGCAACATGGAACGACAAGATATTTGTCCTGAAATTTAAACTTATTCAGGGTTAGTTTGGCCTTTTTATACACTAATTAAGTTTCCTAGGCATTTAATGTCCATAATTCAAATCTGGACTACAAATACATGCTCCATTTCACCAAAATGGCTAGAAAGATTATACATGTGTCCTTGGGTGCATGTTTAGGTCCCATGCCAGGAATCGGAATGAACTACAACCATACTGGTGTCATGGCTCGTACTTAAACATTTCGAATCTCGGTTTTTAAGTCCCCATAAATCCTAAATGCACCAGAAAGTCATCAAAGGTGGCATGGTGTCACGTCATGGCACATATATGTCGTTGTAAAAACATTGTCCAATTTGGGCCAAGCTTTATTACAAACCTCTTACGAAAACTGGAGCTTCTCTCAAAGAAGCCTTGTGGTTCTGATAGGGAAACGTGTTCCCCTTGTGGGAGAAACGTAATCACTGCCTCTTTTTGCCTTGTATTTTCTTCCACGGGCAACATGGAACCACAGGATATCTGTGCTGAAATTTAAACTTATTCAGGGTTCGTTTGGCCTTTTTATACACTAATTGAGTTTCATAGGCATTTAATGTCCATAATTCAAATTTTAACTACAAATACATGCTCCAGTTCACCAAAATGGCTAGAAAAATTATGCATGTGTCCTTGGGTGCATGTTTAGGTCTCATGCTAGGAATGGGAACGAATTACAACCGTACCGGTGTCCTGGCTCTTCCTCAAACATTTCGAATCTTGATTTTTAAGTCCCCATAAATCCTAAACTCACCAGAAAGTCATCAAAGATGGCAAGGTGTCATGTCATGGCACATATATGTCATGGTGCAAACATTGCCAATTTGGGCCAAGCTTTATTACAAAACTCTTACAAATCGGAGCCTGTCGCAAGAACCCTCGTGGTTTCGATAGGGAAACGTGTCCCCTTGTGGGCCAAACGATAATCACTCCCTCTTCTAGCCTCGTATTTTCTTATACACGCGACACGGAACAACTGGAGATTCGCGCTGCACTTTGAAATTATTTAGTGTTTGTTTGACCTTTTTATTCATTAATTGAGTTTTCTAGGCATTTAATGTCCATCATTCAAATCCAAACTACAAATACATGCTCCAGTGCACCAAAATGGCTAGAAAAACATACATGTTTCCTTGGGGTGCATGTTTAGGTCCCATGGAACGAATGAAAACAAATTCAACCGCCTGGCCGTCCTGGCCTAGCCACAAACATTGCGAATCTCGGTTTTTAAATGTCTGTAAATCCAAAGCTCACCAGGAAATCATGAAACTTGGCATGGTGTCACTACATGGTATATATAATTGTCCAATTTGGGTGAAGCTATATTACAAGCCTTTTACAAACTGGATCCTGTCGCAACCCTCGTGGTTCTGGTAGGGAAACATGACCCTCTTGTGGGCTAAACGATAATCGATGCCTCTCCTCGCCTTGAACTTTGTTTTCTACAGGCAACATAGAATAACAGGAGTGTCAGGCTGAAATTTGAAACTGTTCAGGGTTCGTTTGGCCATTGTATATATATTACTAATTACTAAGTTTTCTATGCATTTAATGTAGTCCATAATTCAAATTTGAACTACAACCACATGGTCCAGTGAAGCAAAATGGGTGGGAAATCGTACATGTGTCATTGGGTGCATGTTTAGGTCTCGTTTAAGGAATGAGAATGAATTACAAACTTGTCATCGTCTGAAACAATGAGAATCTCAGTTTTTAAATCCCAGTAAATAAAAAAGTCACCCAAAAAACATGAAACTTGGCATGGTTTCATGACATGGCACATATATGCCATGGTCAAAAAATCGTCCAGTTTGAGAAAAGGCGCACACATTAGTAGCCAACGAAGTCCTTTTTGAAACAAAAAGCTGACACGTTAATATCGCAACCGGTTGTATTATATTTACTGTGTCGAAATTTCACTATACTCGGTGATGTGCGTGCAGTTGTTTGATTAGACGGGACGAGCATGAGAAGTCCGCCGTGCAGGTTCAACGGGACGCGTGCGAGCAGTCCGCCGCACAGGATCGACGGGACGCGTGCATCTTGTCCACCTCGTAGGCTTGACGGGACACGTGCGAGCAGCAAGGCCGCCCATGCTCACCGGGTAGCGAGCTCTTTGACCTCCATGCACCAACCACCGCCCGCCTCGCTCACAACTTCTCCATTAATGGGTAAATTAAAGCACTGATGACCCACAAGTATAGGGGATCTATCGTAGTACTTTCGATAAGTAAGAGTGTCCAACCCAACGAGGAGCAAAAGGAAATGATAAGTAGTTTTCAGCAAGGTATTCTCTGCAAGTATTGAAATAAGTGGTAACAGATAGTTTTGTGATCGGATAAATTGTAACGAGCAACAAGTAACAAAAGTAAATAAAGTGTAGCAAGGTGGCCCAATCCTTTTGTAGCAAAGGACAAGCCGGAAAAAACTCTTATAATAGGAAAAGCGCTCCCGAGGACACATGGGAATATCGTCAAGCTAATTTTCATCACTTTCATATGATTCGCGTTCGATACTTTGATAATTTGATATGTGGGTGGACCGGTGCTTGGGTGCTGTTCTTACTTGAACAAGCATCCCACTTATGATTAACCTCTATTGCAAGCATCCGCAACTACAACAAAAGTATTAAGGTAAACCTAACCATAGCATGAAACATATAGATCCAAATCAGCCCCTTACGAAGCAACGCATAAACTAGGGTTTAAGCTTCTGTCACTCTAGCAACCCATCATCTACTTATTACTTCCCAATGCCTTCCTCTAGGCCCAAATAATGGTGAAGTGTTATGTAGTCGACATTCACATAACACCACTAGAGGCTAGACAACATACATCTTATCAAAATATCAAACGAATACCAAATTCACATGACTACTCATAGCAAGACTTCTCCCTTGTCCTCAGGAACGAACGTAATTACTCACAAAGCATAATCATGTTCATAATAAGAGGGGTAATAATATGCATATAGGATCTGAACATATGATCTTCCACCAATTAAACCAACTAGCATCAACTACAAGGAGTAATCAACACTACTAGCAACCTACTAGCACCAATCCCGGACTTTGAGACAAGAATTGGATACAAGAGATGAACTAGGGTTTGGAGATGAGATCGTGACGGCGAAGATGTTGATGGAGATTGCACTCTCCCGATGAGAGGAGCGTTGGTTATGATGATGGTGATGATTTCCCCCTCCGGGAGGGAAATATCCCCGGCAGAACAGCTCTACCGGAGCTCTAGATTGGATCCGCCAAGGTTCCGCCTCGTGGCGGCGGAGTCTCGTCCCGGAAAGTTCCTCCTCATTTTTTTCTCATCGAAAGACCTCATATAGGAGAAGATGGGCATCGGAGAGCCACCAGGGGGCCCACGAGATAGGGGGGCGCGCCCCCACCCTCGTGAGCAGGGTGTGGGCCCCCTGGCCTTCATCTTTGGCGTGGATTTTTCTTTATTTCTTTTAAGACGTTCCGTGGAGTTTCAGGACTTTTGGAGTTGCGCAGAATAGGTCTCTATTTGCTCCTTCTCCAGACCAGAATTCCAGCTGCCGGCATTCTCCCTCTTTATGTAAACCTTGTAAAATAAGAGAGAATAGCCATAAGTATTGTGACATAAAGTGAAATAACAATCCATAATGCGATAAATATCGATATAAAAGCATGATGCAAAATGGACGTATCAAGCACCTGGATGGGGGGTGTGTGCTTGTGATCCCCTGGAAGCATTTGCTTTGTTCGTATTTTCAACTAGTATCCCGCCCTAATTTAAATTGCCACATAGGGCAAAGGATAATACGACCACAAATAAAATGGCAACGGATAATACGACGACAAATTTACAATGGCACACATAATTGTTGGAAATATGCCCTAGAGGCAATAGTAAATTAGTTATTATTATATTTCCTTGTTCATGATAATCGTTTATTATCCATGATAGAATTGTATTGATAGGAAACTCAGATACATGTGTGGATACATAGACAACACCATGTCCCTAGTAAGCCTCTAGTTGACTAGCTCGTTGATCAATAGATGGTTACGGTTTCCTGACCATGGACATCGGATGTCATTGATAACGGGATCACATCATTAGGAGAATGATGTGATGGACAAAGACCCAATCCTAAGCCTAGCACAAGATCATGTAGTTCGTATGCTAAAGCTTTTCTAATGTCAAGTATCATTTCCTTAGACCATGAGATTGTGCAACTCCCGGATACCGTAGGAGTGCTTTGGGTGTGCCAAACGTCACAACATAACTGGGTGGCTATAAAGGTACACTACAGGTATCTCCGAAAGTGTCTATTGGGTTGGCACGAATCGAGACTGGGATTTGTCACTCCGTGTAAACGGAGAGGTATCTCTGGGCCCACTCGGTAGGACATCATCATAATGTGCACAATGTGATCAAGGAGTTGATCACGGGATGATGTGTTACAAAACGAGTAAAGAGACTTGCCGGTAACGAGATTGAACAAGGTATCGGGATACCGACGATCGAGTCTCGGGCAAGTATTGTACCGCTAGACAAAGGGAATTGTATACGGGATTGATTAAGTCCTTGACATCGTGGTTCATCCGATGAGATCATCGTGGAACATGTGGGAGCCAACATGGGTATCCAGATCCCGCTGTTGGTTATTGACCGGAGAGTCATCTCGGTCATGTCTGCATGTCTCCCGAACCCGTAGGGTCTACACACTTAAGGTTCGGTGACGCTAGGGTTATAGAGATATTAGTATGCGGTAACCCAAAAGTTGTTCGGAGTCCCGGATGAGATCCCGGACGTCACGAGGAGTTCCGGAATGGTCCGGAGGTAAAGAATTATATATATGAAGTGCTATTTCGGCCATCGGGACAAGTTTTGGGGTCACCGGTATTGTACCGGGACCACCGGAAGGGTCCCGGGAGTCCACCGGGTGGGGCTACCTGCCCCGGGGGGCCACATGGGCTGTAGGGGGTGCGCCTTGGCCTATATGGGCCAAGGGCACCAGCCCCAAGAGGCCCATGCGCCAAGAGTAGAGGAAAAAGGGAGAGTCCTAAAGGGGGAAGGCACCTCCGAGGTGCCTTGGGGAGGATGGACTCCTCCCCCCCTTGGCCGCACCCTTCCTTGGAGGAAGGGGCAAGGCTGCGCCCTCCCCCTCTCCCTTGGCCCTATATATAGTGGGGGGAAGGGAGGGCAACCTAACCTAAGGCCTGGCGCCTCCCTCTCCCTCCCATGACACATCTCCCTCCTCCCGCAGCGCTTGGCGAAGCCCTGTTGGAATCCCGCTACTTCCACCATGCCGTCGTGCTGCTGGATCTCCATCAACCTCTCCTCCCCCCTTGCTGGATCAATAAGGAGGAGACGTCGCTGCTCCGTACGTGTGTTAAACGTGGAGGTGCCGTCCGTTCGGCGCTAGGATCATCGGTGATTTGGATCACGACGAGTACGACTCCATCAACCCCGTTCTCTTGAACGCTTCCGCGCGTGATCTACAAGGGTATGTAGATCCACTCCTCCCTCGTTGCTAGATGACTCCATAGATAGATCTCGGTGACACGTAGGAAAATTTTGAATTTATGCTACGTTCCCCAACAATAATAATTGTCTTACATATTCTGGATAATTTAAAATGCCACAAGCGGCAAAGCCCGGAAGACACGGGGGCAAGACAAGAAGGAAATTGCAGACAACGATTTGGGTGGCTACTATCTCTATTCGTCGATGGATCACTGGGCGGAGAAATCCTCCAGCTCCTTCTTTAATTCCTCATGACTTTTCTTGAAAGCAGCCACGGATTCCTCCACCTCCCACTCGCGCTTGATTACCCACAAGTATAGGGGATCTATCGTATTCCTTTCAATAAGTAAGAGTGTTGAACCCAACAAGGAGCAGAAGGAAATGATAAGCGGTTTCCAGCAAGGTATTCTCTGCAAGTACTGAAATAGGTGGTGATAGATAGTTTTGTGATAGGATAATTTGTAACGAGCAACAAGTAACAAAAGTAAATAAAGTGCAGCAAGGTGGCCCAATCCTTTTTGTAGCAAAGTACAAGCCTGGACAAACTCTCATATAGAGAAAAGCGCTACCGAGGACACATGGGAATATCGTCAAGCTAGTTTTCATCATGTTCATATGATTCGCGTTCGGTACTTTGATAATCTGATATGTCGGTGGACCAGTGCTTGGGTGCTGTCCTTACTTGGACAAGCATCCCACTTATGATTAACCTCTATTGCAAGCATCCGCAACTACAACAAAAGTATTAAGGTAAACCTAACCATAGCATGAAACATATGGATCCAAATCAGCCCCTTACGAAGCAACGCATAAACTAGGGTTTAAGCTTCTGTCACTCTAGCAACCCATCATCTACTTATTACTTCCCAATGCCTTCCTCTAGGCCCAAGTAATTGTGAAGTGTCATGTAGTCGACATTCACATAACACCACTAGAGGAGAGACAACATACATCTCATCAAAATATCGAACGAAAACTAAATTCACATGAGCACTAATAGCAAGACTTCTCCCATGTCATCAGGAACAAACGTAACTACTCACAAAGCATATTCATGTTCATAATCAGAGGGGTATTAATGTGCATATAGGATCTGAACATATGATCTTCCACCAATTAAACCAACTAGCATCAACTACAAGGAGTAATTAACACTACTAGCAACCCACAAGTACCAATCTCGGACTTAGACACAAGAATTGGATACAAGAGATGAACTAGGGTTTTGAGAGGAGATGGTGCTGGTGAAGATGTTGATGGAGATTGCCCTCTCCCGATGAGAGGAGCGTTGGTGATGACGATGGCGATGATTTCCCCCTCCCAGAGGGAAGTTTCCTCGGCAGAACAGCTCCGCCAGAGCCCTAATTTGGTTCCGCAGAGGTTCCGCCTCGTGGCGGCGGAGTTTCCCCGAGAAGATGGCTTATTATTTTTTTCCTCATCGAAAGACTTCATATAGCAGAAGATGGACATCGGAGGGCCACCAGGGGGCCCATGAGGTAGGGGGCGCGCCTGTCGGCGTTCTGGGAACGGGGGTCCCCAGACTTGCCTGCCTGCGGCCTGCGGCCTGGCTCAAAGGGGGGCCCAACGCGGCCCATCTTCACCAAAACAAACCCCAAGACCCTCGCGAGGGGCCAAGCATCGCGGGGCGGACGACACAGAGCTTCCTCAGGCGTGGCCTCGTCAGGCTGGCTCACGAGGAGGCGGAGAGATCAAGGCGGGGTACCTCACGAGGTGCCCGTGACGCAAGCCATGACGACCGGAGGCGCCAGGCGAGTGCCAGCCCGCGCAGTGTCCTCCTTTCCTCTTTGGTGCAAAGGGGGCAAGCGCAGCCGCGGAGTACCGAGGCATCAGGCAAAGGTTGCCATTTTGGTGCAACGAGACCAAGACCAGGAGGACTACGAGACGGAGGTCACCGTGGAGCCCAAGACGGCGTCATCACCAGAGCTTTGCGCGGGCGAAGACTACTTTTGTCCGGATAGTTGATACTAGCTGTCCCCCTTCAAATTAGCCCGCCATTGTTGGCTCCCTTCCCGCTCGATATTTGGGAAGAGGACCGGGGCCTCTATAAATAGGACCAGCCACCCACGGAGCCAAAAGGGGCAGAGCGAAAGAGAGAGCCGAGCCGGAGGGATCAAAGGATAGAGAAGATCAGGAAGAGAGAGAGAGAGAGAGAGAGAGAGAGAGAGAGAGAGAGAGAGAGAGAGAGAGAGAGAAGGGTGACTGGACTCCTCCCAGCAGTTCATCGCCCCAGCCAAGAACAGACCCTCGCGAGGCTGTTCTTCCTTGTATTTTTCATCAACATCAGCCCAAGGCAATCCACCACACCACACACTGGAGTAGGGTATTACACCATAACGGTGGCCCGAACCAGTATAAACCCTGTGTCTCTTGTGTTGTTCTTTCCTTAGTTTAGATCTTTGCAAGGCGGAGGGGTGCGGGTAGGTAGGAGGCGAAATCTCCGCGCGCACCCCAGTGTTCGAACCTCAAGGGTCTGCCGGAACCCGAAATCCAACATTTGGCGCGCCAGGTAGGGGTGCGCCGGGATTCGTCTTCCACCACCCCGTTCTCCTCCGACCATCACGCCCATGTCTGACGCTCGTCGGGCCCGCGCCGAGCGCCGGGCCACGCTCGCTTCCCGCGTCGCCCAGACAACCCCTGTCGGCGGGCGTCCTCGCCTTTCCCCGTCGCCTGCTGTCAACGGCGCCACCGGCCCGGCGGGGGACGAGCAGCAAGCATCATCCCAGCATCCGTCCGTGCGACAAGACGGCCGCATCGCAACTCCCTCGCTCACTCCACCTAGTTCTTCGTCCCGCGCACTTCGCGCGCCCATGGAGGCTCGGGCTGCACTCATCGCGGCGAATGAGCTCCTGCACTACCGTCCCGTCGACGATGTCTATGAAGAATGGCTCGACCGCGTCGCCGCGCTCGTCCGCGCCGCAGGGGGCTCTCCTGCGCCGTCCGTTCCGCTACACCGCACCCCGCCCCACGCGGGCAATGAAGCTCCGGCGGCGCCCCGGCCGCCTCTTCCTCAGGAAGGCGCCATGGCTCCAAGGCGCGTGGCCCCTGGGCGGAACCCACTCCGTCAGGCGCCAGCGCAGCAAGAGCAGAGCTGTCAAGAAGTCCCTCGCCCGCAAGAAGCTGCCCGGGTGCTCCCTGCTCCAGCATGTCGCGACCATGCTCCTGCTCCCGCGCGTCAAGATCCCGCGCTGCTCCCAGCTATAGCACGTGGGGACATGCAAGACCAAGTTCCCCGTCATCCAAGGCCTCCCGTGGCCACAGCAGGCTGCCGTGCCTTCACCGCCGAGCTACGCAACGTCGCGTGGCCCGGCAAGTTCAAGCCAGACCTGCCTCCTCGCTATGACGGCACGGCTGACCCTGCGGAGTTCCTCCAGCTCTGCGAGCTTTGCATCGAAGCTGCCAAAAGAGACGAGAAGGTCATGGCGAACTGGTTCCCCATGGCACTCAAGGACGGGGCCCGCACCTGGCTCCTGAACCTGGCTCCAGGCACAATCTCCTCCTGGGACGAGATGCGCACCCGCTTCATCACAAACTTCCAAGGCACTCGCGACCGGCCCCCCGCCATGAGCGACATGCGCCGCATCAAGCAACAGCTCGGGGAGACCCTGCAGAAGTACATCCAGCGCTTCAACAACGCGCGCCTCAAGATTCCCAAGGTGACTGAGGAGGCCATCATCTCGGCCTTCTCCGACGGCATGCGCGACGTCAAGATGAAGGAGGAGCTGGAACTGTGCACTTCCTTGGAACTGTTCAACCTGGCAACCAAGTGCGCCAGGGCCGAGGAAGGGCGCCTCTCCCTCCTCGAGCTGCCTGCCGCGGACCCAGAAGAGAAGAAGCCCAAGGCCAAGGATGTGAAGCGCAAGGGGGCAGTCGTGCTCATGGCAGAACCAGACACCAAGCGGGGCAGAGATCAGCCCGAACCTTCCAAGGGCAGCCGGTACTGTGTGTACCACGACCTCCATACCCACAACACCAACGAATGTCAAGAGCTTCGAGCCGTGCGAGAAGGAATGATCGGCCGTCGCCCTGACCGCAGTGACCGGGGCTATGGCCGAGGAGGAGGAAGGAACGCGGGACGCTGGGAAGACCGTGGCCCGCGCCAAGGGTGGCGCGATCAACCTCGCGAGGATCGCTGGCAAGACCCGCCTCACGAGGGAGGCTAGAGGGATCAGCCTCGCGAAGGAGACTGGAGGGATCAGCCTCGCGAGGATCGCCCGCAAGGCAACACAGGCCTCCCACCGCCGTCGCCGCAGCCATGGAGAAACGAGGACCGCCACCAGGACGAGGGGGCTGGGGGCTTCCAGGAGCCGCGCGCGATCGCCTGCATCCTGGGGGGGCACAATCCCCAGCCTCTTAGCGCATCTTCAAGCAGTTCGCCCGCGAAGTGAATGCAGTCCTCCCCAGGCCCGAAGCCACGCGCCCTCTCAGGTGATCGGCGTGCGCCATCACATTCAGCTCAGCAGATCAGCTCAAGTGTGTGGCTACAGCCGGAGTTCTCCCGATGCTTTGTTCCCCAATCATCAGCAACGTGGTGGTCACCAAGACCCTCATCGATGGCGGTGCAGGGCTCAACATCCTATCCGTGGAAACATTCAACAACCTCCAAGTGCCCTACAGCCAGCTTCAGCCAACCAAGCCTTTCTCCGGTATCACCGACGGCTCCACGGTCCTGATTGGACAGGTCTGCCTCCCTGTCACCTTCGGGGCACGTGACAACTACCGCATCGAGCTCATCGACTTCGACATCGCTCACATTTGCCTGCCGTACAACGCCATCCTAGGGTACCCAGTGCTGGCCAAGTTCATGGTCGTAACTCACCACGGCTACAACGTCCTCAAGATGCCAGGAAGCGGCGGAGTCATCACGGTGCCATGTGAAGAGAAGGACGCGGTGTGTTCCCTAGAACGAGCCTTTCAGGCTGCGTCACTGGAAGACCCGGATCGTGGAAGCAGGAGGCCTCCCGAGACCACCCCTAAGAAGAAGAAGACATCGTCCGGCCCGACCACTCAGGAGGCAGGCCCCTCTGGGCCCGTGTCTGCCCAGGGGGAACCTCCTTCCATCGCATAGGAAAGCCCGCCCGGCGCCCTCCTCAGGCAGGGCTCGGGGGCTCTCCCCTGGAGGGCCACCGACCTAGCCAGGGTCACGAGGGAGGCGCTTGGGCACCACATGGAGGCGTGTTTCGAAGCATGTTTCCCTCAAGATGGAGCAAGGCAAGGAGATCCAGACCCTCAGGAGTTCGTCAGCAAGGCCATTCAGGAGCTACAGGAGTCAAGATTCATGAAAGGCGGCCGCCGCCTGCCCGCGGTGGCTTCCCATCCAGGTGAGGATGGTGGGCTGCGCGTCTCCATCGACATACCAGGGCTCAACCGAGTCGCCTCTCTGGAGTGCCTCTGGCCCTCGCGAGTGGGGCGCTGCGGAGGCCCACCCCACAGCTACGTTCGCATGCCTTACGGCTTGCCGAACGCGGCTGACACGTACCGGCGCCTCATGAGGGGCATCACGGAGGCACGAGAGGCAGGGCATTCTGCAGCCCTGGCAGGGATGGAGATGGCCCGTGAGGAGCCGCCAGCACCTCCAAAGCCCCCCGAGGCCCCTGGGCCTGGGGGCTCGTGAGGATCGGCTCCCGCAGTCCACCGAGCCTGCTACACCAACGCTCCTTCGCCCTCAGCATCATCAGGTGACATCTTTCAAGTTTTATTTCCAGCTGGGAGCGCCCCCCAGGGCTGCATTATTCCCAGGCCGCGTGGGTCCGTCCCTACGGCGTGTATCCCTTTTTATTCCATATTGTTAGCTTACCTTGTTGGGGGCGCCCCTCGGGCTGCATGACCCCCCGAGTCGCTCGGGCCTGACCCAGTGATGTCTGCATTCCCAGCATCTACTTGAACAAATCCACTCCTTCGCGGCTAATGTGTTTTACCTAGTTGCCTGCTCAGCTGACGCCAACTAACGGAGCTGCTCCCAAATGGCACGACACTTGCGCATGGGTCCGTCCCTGCAACGCTGACAAACCTGGATGGCTGAGCTCTGGCCGCGGCAGCCCCGCATAGCGTCACCTCGTCAAGCCTTCAGTGCCTCACTACCCCTCGGAAGCAACCAACGGCTGACTGTCAATTGTCATGGCAACCCCTTGTTTTTTCTATGATGGACCTACAGGACCTCCTGAAGGAGCTGCGTCAGGCGAGGCCCTTGCGGTGCCTCCTTCGCTCTTGTCTGCGCGAACCGCTTGCACGTTAAAGGGGGGTGCCTGAGCATCACGACTCAGGGCTCCTACTGGCTCTCCAGCCCTCACCCTCTGGCCTTGACCACGGCATCGCGACCTGGCATACCAGCGACGGCTGAGACTCGCTCGAGGGCCGGGACCCGAGGACGTAGAGCAGAAAGGGGAGCAAAGGCGAGAGGGGAGAGACACACGAGGACCTCACCGAGCAACCTCGCGCGTGCCGATGCACGGACCCGGCGACACACTAGAGAGCGGCCCCTGATCCTCGAGATAAGTCATCACCCGGAAGCGCAAGCTGCCGCGGCACCATCCCCGCACCTAATGCTACCCCGTGTTAGCGACGCCGCTTTCCTTTCTCACCAAACAACGGCTGCTTGGGCGCCAAGGGGGACCTCCTTAGCATCGCGACTCAGAGGCTCTTACCGGACTCCGGGTCGCTCACCTCCTGGCCTTGACCATGACATTGCGACCTGGCATACCAGCGACGGCTGAAGCCGCCTTGGGACTGGGACCCGTCGGCGCAGAGCACCAAGCCCTCGTGAGGTTCGAAAGGGAGGACTGAGCTAAGACGGAATGAGCAACTCGTGCAATTCTACGACAAGGGTTATATTGACAAAACAGGATCACAGGCAGCTTACAAGCCCCCACGGGACGCGTTTTTAATTCCTTGCAGGGAACATATCCTAAAGGGACACAAACTACGCGCGACCCTGCAAAAGACGCCATCATCAACAGTGTGCCGTCAAGCACCAACGCCAACCCCATCCAGATCAGAGACGGCGGCGGCCTGATGAGCCCGCCCTGCTCCAGGAGCGGCGCCGGCTCGGGGGCTTGTAGCTGTCGTCGCTCGTCTCCGGAGTCGCGAAGAGCTCGCCGGAGTCGCTGGAGCCTCCGACGCCTCCACCGCCTGAGGAGCCGCCAAGGGAGTGGTCGGCGGGCCCAGTCCTCGTCGCGGCAGGGTCCGGGGCACCTTCCCCGGGGCAGCACTCCAGCCGGCGCCCGCTCGCATCGAAGACCTTCAAGAGCATCACCGAAGCACCGTCGTAATCCAAGTGGACCACGAAGACGCCCCTTACCCTGCAAACCCGGGCGATCTCTCACCAGCCCCGAGTCATGAAGACCTCGCCCGGGGCAACGACCGCGACCTCTGCCTCGGTCGCGAGGGTGCTGCAGCCGGCGTGCTGCAGCCAGAGCTCCAGGGGCTCCCCCTGCGGGATGATGGAGGCGAAGAAGGGAGGAAGGCGGATCCAAGACTGAAGAGGAATGGCGACGCGGAGCATGAACTCTTGGGATGAGCCCTCGGTATGGACCCCAGGGGGGACGACCCACACCTTCGTGACCCGTCGGCGCCGATGGCGGCGCCGCCCATGGCGGTCAGCATCAGCTCCTTCGGGGCCCTCAACGTGGGCGTACAATGGAAGCGGGAACCCCGGCGGCACCCGCTCGCACCAAGGCCTCGACACCACCTGAAGGGCCCCTTCGTCTGGGCCACGGGGAACGAGCCGTTTCTTCGGCGGGAGTGGGTCTGGCCCCTCTCGGGGAGCTTTTCCCTTCTCTGCCGTCGAGAACCGGCGGATCGGATCCATCGCAGCAAGACAGAGCAAGGATCGGGAAGAAGGAGAAGCAAGGAGGGATGGACTGGAAGGGCGCGCGCTGTCCCGTACTTATGGCCGGCGAAGGCCAACCGCCGACCTCCACGATTACAGGTAATCATGACCCACTTTGCATGCAGGGACTTGTCCAATCCGTGCAGTTGCCGAGGCGCCATGGGGAAGTGGAGGCGCCCATGTCCAACCAACCGCCACGCGGCGCCCAAGGCCGCAGGCTGTTAGGGCCCGCGGCGCTTCGCTCTTGCCCTTCCGCCTCCCTGCACGGCCAAGTCCGAGCGCGCCTTGGGCCCGGGGGCTACTGTCGGTATTCTGGGAACGGGGGTCCCCAGACTTGCCTGCCCGCGGCCTGCGGCGTGGCTCAAAGGGGGGCCCAGCGCGGCCCATCTTCACCAACACAAACCCAAGACCCTCGCGAGGGGCCAAGCCTCGCGGGGCGGACGACGCGGAGCTTCCTCAGGCACGGCCTCGTCAGGCTGGCTCACGAGGAGGCGGAGAGATCAAGGCGGGGTACCTCACGAGGTGCCCGTGACGCAAGCCATGACGACCGGAGGCGCCAGGCGGGTGCCAGCCCGCGCAGTGTCCTCCTTTCCTCTTTGGTGCAAAGGGGGCAAGCGCAGGCATCAGGCAAAGGTTGCCATTTTGGTGCAACAAGACCAAGACCAGGAGGACTACGAGACGGAGGTCACCGTGGAGCCCAAGACGGTGTCATCACCAGAGCTTTGCGCAGGCGAAGACTACTTTTGTCAGGATAGTTGATACTAGCTATCCCCCTTCAAATTAGCCCGCCATTGTTGGCTCCCTTCCCGCTCGATATTTGGGAAGAGGACCAGGGCCTCTATAAATAGGACCAGCCACCCACAGAGCCAAAAGGGGCAAAGCGAAAGAGAGAGCCGAGCCGGAGGGATCAAAGGATAGAGAACATCAGGAAGAGAGAGAGAAAAGGGTGACTGGACTCCTCCCAGCAGTTCATCGCCCCAGCCAAGAACAGACCCTCGCGAGGCTGTTCCTCCTTGTATTGTTCATCAACATCAGCCTAAGAGGCAATCCACCACACCACACACTGGAGTAGGGTATTACACCACAATGGTGGCCCGAACCAGTATAAACCCTATGTCTCTTGTGTTGTTCTTTCCTTAGTTTAGATCTTTGCAAGGCGGAGGGGTGCAGGTAGGTAGGAGGCGAAATCTCCACGCGCACCCCAGTGTTCGAACCTCAAGGGTCTGCCGGAACCCGAAATCCGACAGCGCCTAGGGGGGTAGGACGCGCCCCCACCCTCGTGGGCAGGGTGTGCCCCCCTGGTGAACTTCTTGCGCTCAGTATTTTTTATATATTCTAAAAACGTCTTCTGTGAAGTTTCAGGACTTTTGGAGCTGTGCAGAATAGGTCTCTAATATTTGCTCCTTTTCCAACCCAGAATCCCAGCTGCCGGCATTCTCCCTCTTTATGTAAACCTTGTAAAATAAGAGAGAATAGGCATAAGTATTGTGACATAATGTGTAATAACAGCCCACAATGAAATAAATATCGATATAAAAGCATGATGCAAAATGGACGTATCAACTCCCCCAAGCTTAGACCTCGCTTGTCCTCAAGCGAAAGCCGAAATCGAAAAATATGTCCACATGTTTAGAGATAGAGGTGTCGATAAAAATAAAATACAGACATGAGGGCATCATGATCATTCTTAGAACAACAACTTATATAATTCTTGTCATATGATTTCTTATGCTAGAGTAATAATTCAATCACAATTTCAAATATGAATTGTAAACTTCATTGAAAACTAACAAACTATAATCTCAGTCATTGGAGCAATTGCAATTTATCATAACATGGGAAAGAGTCAACATATAAGAGCTTTTCAGCAAGTCCACATACTCAACTATCATATAGTCTTTCACAATTGCTGACACTCATGCAATACTTATGGGTATGGAGTTTTAATCGGACACCGAGAAAGATAGGGGCATATAGTTTTGCCTCCCAACGTTTTACCTCAAGGGTAATGTCAACAACAACAGTTCATGAAAACTCACATCCAATTAGCCATATATACCAGGATCTTTCCAACATACTGTGCTTGCCAAAGGATAAAATGTAAAAAGGAAGGGTGAAGATCACCATGACTCTTATGTAAGGTGGGAGATAAAAGTAAAATATAGGCCCTTTGCAGAGGGAAGCTGAGGTTGTCATGCGCTTATATGGTTGGATGCACAAAATCTTAATGCGAAAGAACGTCACTTTATATTGCCACTTGTGATATGGACCTTTATTATGCAGTCTGTCACTTTTATTTCTTCCATATTACATGATCGTATAAAGCTTATTTTCTCCCACACTAATAAGTCATACATATATAGAGAGCAATTTTTATTGCTTGCACCGATGACAACTTACTTGGAGGATCTTACTCAATCCATAGGTAGGTATGGTGGACTCTCATGGCAAAACTGGTTTAAGGGTATTTGGAAGCACAAGTAGTATCTCTACTTGGTACGATGAATTTGGCTAGCATGAGAGGGAAAGGCAAGCTCAACCATGTTGGATGATCCATGACAATATAATTTATCTCAGATGTAAGAAAACATAACCCATTACATTGTCTTCCTTGTCCAACGTAAACTCTTTAGCATGTCATGTTTTAATGAGAGCTCACAATGATAAAAATATGTCCAAGATAGTATATTTATATGTGAATACCTCTCTTTCTTTATTACTTCCTATTAATTGCAACGATCACCAAAACTATGTTTGTCAACTCTCAACAACTTTTATTCATCGTACTTTTTCTATGTGAGCTCATTACTCTCCATAAGATCCATATGATCTCTTTGTTCCCCCTTCTTCTATTCTTTCTCTCTTCTTTTATTCACTTAGGATCATGGCAAAATAATCAAGCCCTTGACTCAACACTAATCTTTATTATATATAGATCACGGACTCGATTACATAGAGGGATCATAAAGCAAAACTCAAAACTAGATCATGCCATAAACTTTATTCTACTAGATCAAGATATTACCAAAAGGATCGAACTAAGGAAAACGGTAAAGATAAAAGTGATGGTGATACGATACCGGGGCACTCCCCCAAGCTTGGCAGTTCCAAGGGGAGTGCCCATACCCATGTGATCATGTCTCTCTTTTCAGGGATGGTGATGTGATATTCTTGGCGATGATGCCCCTCAGGATACGATTCTCCTCCTTGAGCTTATTGTCTTGCTGCTTGAGGTCCATTATTTCCTTTTGGAGTTTTCCTGTAACAGCTAAAGCTCCCTGCACCCAAGGGTGCTGCATAGCTGCGGGAGAACCAGTGACACTCTTTTTCATATTCTCATAAGAAAGAAATCTAACATTGGAAGGGATAAACCAGTTTGGAATAGCCGAGCTCTGCAGTTCTCCAAAATCTAACATCGGAAGCTGGAAGTGACTTCTTGATCCTCTTTCATGGCATATATCCTCTTCAAATCAGCCTCCATCTCTTCCTCCGTTGCTGGCCCAGAGAGGTCAACATTATTGTTTGTCATTGATCTAGGTGCCGGATGAGACACCCGGCTCTCCTCGACTGACTCTTGCGAAGACATCTTGCTCTAATCTGCAGCAGCAACAGCTCAAAACACAAACAGAGGATAATTGCGTGATACGGGAGTCAAAACCCCCGGGAGATTATATAATGAATTTTTACCGACCAAAATACGTGTCGTGTAAGAAAACAGAGTCCGGAGAGCGCACAAGGTGCCCATGAGGTAGGGGGCGCGCCCTCAACCCTCGTGGAGGCCTTGTGTCCTTCCTGGACTTCTTCTTATTTTTCTATTTTTCTAAATATTCCAAAACGGAGAAATATTACCTTAAAAACTGTTTTGGAGTCGATTTACTTACTGTACCACAGACCTATTCCTTTTCGGAGACTGAAACATGCCGGAAAGTGTCCCTTATGTATTCCTCCGGGGTTACGGTTTCAATAACATTGGTTTCAACATTTATGGGATTACCTGAGATATAATGTTTGATTCTTTGACCGTTCACCACCTTCGGATTTGTGCCTTCGAACTTGTTGATTTTTATGGCACCGGAACGATAGACCTCCTCGATAACGTAAGGACCTTCCCATTTAGAGAGAAGTTTTCCTGCAAAAAATCGAGAGTTTTATAGCAATACGTAATCACCTACATTAAACTCATGCTTTTGTATCCTTTTAACATGTCATCATTTAACTTTTTCTTTAAACAACTTGGCATTTTCGTAGGCTTGGATTCTCCATTCATCGAGTGAGCTAATATCAAATAACCTCTTCTCACCGGCAAGTTTAAAATCATAATTGAGCTCTTTAATAGCCCAATATGCCTTGTGTTATAGTTCGAGAGGTAAGTGACATGCTTTTTCATAAACCATTTTATACGGAGACATACCTGAGGGAGTCCTGGATTAGGGGGTGTTCGGGTAGCCGGACTATACCTTCAGCCTGACTCCTAGACTATGAATATACAAGATTGAAGACTTCGTCCCGTGTCCGAATGGGACTTTCCTTGGCGTGGAAGGCAAGCTTGGCGATGCGGATATTCAAGATCTCTTACCATTGTAACCAACTCCATGTAACCCTAACCCTATCCGGTGTCTATATAAACTGGAGGGTTGTAGTCCGTAGGCAATCAACTCCATACACAACAATCATACCATAGGCTAGCTTCTAGGGTTTAGCCTCCTTGATCTCGTGGTAGATCTACTCTTGTACTACCCATATCATCAATATTAATCAAGCAGGAGTAGGGTATTACCTCCATCGAGAGGGCCCGAACCTGGGTAAAAAACATCGTGTCCCTTGTCTCCTGTTACCATCCGGCCTAGAAGCACAGTTCGGGACCCCCTACCCGAGATCCGCCGGTTTTGACACCGACATTGGTGCTTTCATTGAGAGTTCCTCTATGTTGTCGCCTTTAGGCCCGATGGCTCCTTTGATCATCAACAACGATACGGTCTAGGGTGAGACTTTTCTCCCCGGACAGATCTTCGTCTTCGGCGGCTTCGCTCTGTGGGCCAATTCGCTCGGCCACCTGGAGAAGATCGAAGGCTACGCCCCTGACCATCAAGTCAGGTTTGGAAGCTTAAACTACACGGCTGACATCCGTGGAGACTTGATCTTCGACGGGCTCGAGCCACGGCCAAGCGCGCCGCACTATCTCGAGGGGCATGATCTAGCTCTGCCCCTGGACAGTGTCCTGGAGGCCGCACACGCATCGGTTCCGACCCCTAACTCAGAGCCTATTGCGCCAATCGAGGATGAGCAGTTGGACGTCACCTTGGGGGCTGCGATCCTGAAAGCGATCGAGCCGAATGCTAGCCCCGCACTCTACACGACCCATGACTCTGAGGATCCGGACTCCTCCCCGGACTCCGAACCCGCCGCGTCCCTGCTAATCGAATCCGATTGGGCGCCGATAATGGAGTTCACCACCGCAGACATCTTTTAGCATTCGCCTTTTGGCGACATCCTAAATTCTCTTAAGTCTCTCACTTTATCAAGAGAGCCCTGGCCGGACTACGGTCAGCGAGGGTGGGATACAGACGATGAGGAAATTCAAACCCCACCCACCACCCACTTTGTAGCCACTGTCGACGATCTAACCGACATGCTTGACTTCAGCTCCGAAGACATCGACGGCATGGACGATGATGTAGGAGACGAACAGGAACCAGCACCTGTAGGGCACTGGAAGGCCACCTCGTCATATGACATATATATGGTGGATACTCCAAAAGATGGAGATGGCCATGGAACAGTGGAGGATGACGCCCCCAAGAAACAGCCAAAGCGTCAGCGTCAGCGGCGCCGCTCTAAATCCCGCCAAAGCAAAAACGGTGATTCCGGCACGGGAGATAATACTACGCCGGATAGCGCCGAAGAACACCCACCTCAGCAAGATACAGCACAGGAAGATGGAGAAGCCAGCCCTCATGAGAGAGCGGCAGACCAAGAGGTCGAGGATGATAACTATATGCCTCCCTCCGAAGACGAGGCAAGCCTCGATGACAACGAATTCGTCATACCATCAGACCCCACCGAACAAGAGCGTTTTAAACGCAGGCTTTTAGCCACGGCAAGCAGCCTCAAGAAAAAGCAACAACAGCTTAGAGCTGCCCAAGATTTGCTAGCTGACAAACGGACTGAATTCCTTGCGGCCGAAGAGTACAAACTCGAACGTCCCTCCAAGAGTTACCCGAAGCGCAGGCCGCTACCCTGATCAGAGGAGGAAGCACCTACATCACCAGCGCATGACATGGCAGAACGGCCACCTCGCGGCCGCGACAGAGAGGCCTCTCGGCCCTCCACCCAAGCCATGCCCCGACGCCGCTCAACTAAGGCACTGGAAAATGTGCCCGACCTGCGAGACATACTGGAGGATAAGGCAAGACAAACAAGATCGATCTACGGATCACGCAGGCGCCCTACGGCATGTGACAATGATCTTCACTTTAGATATAACAAATCCGGCTGGGCCGAACAAAACAGACATAGCTCTTCCGAGTTGCATCATGATATAGCCCAATACAGAGGCGCCGCACACCCGCTATGCTTCATGAATGAAGTAATGGATCATAAAATCCCAGAGGGTTTCAAACCCGTAAACATCGAACCATACGATGGCACAACAGATCCGGCGGTATGGATCGAGGATTATCTCCTTCACATCCACATGGCACGCGGCGATGATCTACACGCCATCAAATACCTCCCGCTCAAACTTAAAGGACCGGCCCGACACTGGCTTAATAGCTTGCCAGCAGACTCAATCGGTTCTTGGGAGGACCTGGAAGCCGCATTCCTTGACAACTTCCAGGGCACTTACGTGCAACCGCCGGATGCCGACGACTTAAGCCACATAATTCAGCAGCCAGAAGAATCGGCCAGACAATTCTGGACACGGTTACTAACAAAGAAAAACCAGATAGTCGACTGTCCGGACGCAAAGGCCCTAGCAGGCTTCAAGCATAACATCCGCGATGAGTGGCTTGCCCGACACCTGGGACAGGAAAAGCCGAAATCCATGGCAGCCCTCACGACACTCATGACCCGCTTTTGCGCGGGAGAAGACAGCTGGCAAGCTCGCAGTAACAACTTATCAAAGAACCCTGGTAATTCGGATACCAAGGACCAAAGTGGTAGGACACGTTGGAATAAGCAAAAACGCCGCGTTAACAGTGACAGCAATGAAGACACGGCAGTCAATGCCGGATTCAAAGGCTATAAATCCGGTCAGTGGAAAAAGCCATTCAAAAAGAATACTCAGGGTCCGTCCAGTTTGGACCGAATACTCGATCGCTTGTGCCAGATACATGGCACCCTCGAAAGGCCAGCCAATCACACTAACAGGGATTGTTGGGTGTTCAAGCAGGCAGGCAAGTTAAGGGCCGAAAACAGAGACAAGGGGCTGCACAGCGACGACGAGGAGCCCAAGCCGCCGAACAACAATGGACAGAAGGGTTTTCCCCCACAAGTGCGGACGGTGAACATGATATACGCAACCCACATTCCCAAGCGGGAGCGGAAGCGTGTGCTGCGGGACGTATACGCGATGGAGCCAGTCGCCCCAAAGTTCAACCCATGGTCCTCCTGTCCAATCACTTTTGATCGAAGGGACCATCCCACTAGCATCCGTCATGGCGGCTTCGCCGCATTGGTTCTCGACCCAATAATAGACGGATTTCATCTCACAAGAGTCCTCATGGACGGCGGCAGTAGCCTGGACCTGCTTTATAAGGATACAGTGCGGAAAATGGGCATAGATCCCTCAAGGATTAGGCCCACAAGAACGACCTTTAAAGGCATTATACCAGGTGTAGAAGCCAACTGTACAGGCTCAGTAACACTTGACCTGGTCTTTGGATCTCCGGACAATTTCCGAAGCGAAGAGTTAATCTTCGATATAGTCCCGTTTCGCAGTGGCTATCACGCCCTGCTCGGACGAACCGCATTCGCAAAGTTCAGTGCGATGCCGCACCACGCACATCTCAAGCTCAATATGCCAGGCCCTCGAGGAGTAATTACGGTCAACGGAAATACTGAACGCTCCCTCCGTACGGAGGAGCATACGGCGGCTCTCACAGCGGAGGTACAAAATAGCCTTCTTAGGCAATTCTCCAGTCCGGCCATTAAAAAGCCAGACACTGCCAAGCGCGCCCGGAGTAACCCACAGCAGGACCGCCTGGCACACTCTGAGCAAGCAATGCGGCCCCAACCCCAGCTTTCGTGACATAGCAAAACCAGTACCTCGTGTACATAAGTACGCCCTTGAAATACCATGGGCACAGGGGAAGGGGCACAATAACGGCACACGCAAAATACGGCTTAAAACATACTAGGGGCTGCAGGATTCTTTTTTTAATATTTTCTTACTTTCAGGACTCCATACTTCGGACGACCTGTTCGGCAATTCGACTGCCGCACAAACGATGCAAGATCCAGGGAGGTAGACAAGCCATGCCGCATTATGGAACTCCCAGGTGGTCTCTGTTACGAGCAGTATACCTGTTTTAAATACAATTCCGCGGCCTGTCCCTGGTCAGGACATACTGAATAGTCCAATATCTTTTGCTTACCGCACTATTTGTATCGTTCGGCTTTGATAAATAGCCTCTCTATAAACAATGCATAGCTTTTGTCTATTTTCTGCATTACTCTCTTTTATATATGTTCATTAATGACATGTTGCACCCGTACACTGTGGTACGGCAAGTACGCCAGGGGCTTCCGTACCCTTTAATATGGTGTGAGAAGTCCGTACACTTTCACAAGTGCGGCACCCCGAACTTATAGCACTATATGCATCGGCTCCGAATCATGATTTGGGTCAACAGTTGGGTTTGCCCGGCTCCTATGTTTTGGTGCCTTACGTTCCGCTATATCAGCTAAGGTAGCACTAGGAGAACCACTGCGATTGTGCCCCGGTTGAGCTGGGTTAAGCACCTCAGTGGAGAAAGCTAAAACTGACTATCATGATGAGGCGAGAGACCGGTCGCTGTTCGAGAGGTTTTTCGAGTCCCTAAAGACTTATGCCGCTTCGAGCGAGGAGCCGGATTTGTCCGGCCAAGGCGTGGATAGCGCCCCGAACTCGGTCTTCCGAACTAGGGGCTTCACCGAAATTTAAAATTATAAAGTTCTAAGGCTAAGTGAGAGTGTTCAAGCATTATAGTCTGATTGCCTGGTTCGTTGTGCTGAGCGCCTCCCTCGAAGGACCCAACTATGGGAAAAAGAGCGCTCAGGTTTATCCCGAACACCCCAGCACTAGTGGAATGGGGGCAGAAGCCGACGACTGGCCATCTCTCAATTTTTTGATAAATGGCCGCACAGAAAATAATATTTTAAATTCAACAAGCATTGCTTAAGCGCCCATGAACAAGTTTTCAGCGCACAGGATAAAAACGAGCGAGTTTATTCAAAAATTACATCCTTGGTACATTCATCCGCCACAAGGCGGGCACCCGCAAGAACATCCCTGTAATAGTTCTCGGGCTTGCGATGCTCCTTCCCCAGCAGCGGCCCGTCCTTCACAAGCTTCTCACCGTCCAACTTACCCCAGTGCACCTTCGCACGGGCAAGGGCCTGACAGGCACCTTCGATGCAGATGGAGCGCTTGATGACCTCGAGCCTTGGACGGGCCACCACCAGCCGCCGCACCAGCCCGAAGCATCTCCCAGGCAGGGCCTCTCTGGGCCACAGCCGAACTATGAAGCCCTTCATGGCCTGTTCGGCCGCCTTGTGGAGCTCGACCAGCTGTTTCAGCTGGTCACTCAAGGGCACAGGGTGTCCGGCCTCAGCATACTGAGACCAGAACACCTTCTCCGTCGAGCTGCCCTCTTCATGTTGGTAGAATGCGGCGGCGGCGGATACGCTGCGGGGAAGATCTGCGAATGCCCCTGGAGAACTCCGGATTTGGGTAAGTAACAAGTAGTTTACTTTTATATTTCTGCTTTGCATAAAGAATGCCTTACCCACTGCTATCTTCTTCATCTCCTCCAACTCTTGGAGGGCCTTTTGGGCTTCGGCCTTGGCAGACTTGGCAGTCTCAAGGGCCGCCGCGAGCTTGGACGCTTGGGTCTTTGACTCAAGCTCCAAACTCTCATGTTTTTTCATGAGAGCCTGAAGCTCTTGCTGCACCTCGCCGACCTGAGCCCCAAGTTTTTCTCGCTCGGTGCGCTCCACGGCCGTTTTCTTTTCGGCCTCGGACGGCGCCTGCTTGAGGGTCGCCACCTCAGTCATGGCCCCTATAATAAGCAGTGCAATTCTGTTATTTTTTGCAATCAAGCCTCTCTATAGGCACTTTTTCTATAAGGTATTTCCTACCTTCTTTTTCCTCGAGCTGCCGTTTGGCAAGGCCGAGCTCTTGCTCGGTCCGCTTGAGGTCCTGTTTCAGGAGACCCACCTCCGCAGTCAGTGCGGCGGTGGATAGCAGCGAAGCCTGCACACGCATATTGACTCTTTATTGTTAGACTCCTGCGAAATTTACTAGATCCTCTATTCGGCTTTTCTTTCCGAACGCCAAACAGAGCATCAGGGGCTACTATCTATGCGGTACTATTTTTATATATTTTTACTTACCTCGAAGCCTGTTAGAAGGCTAGCGCAAGCTTCAGTCAGTCCGCTCTTGGCGGACTAAACCTTCTGGATCACCGTACTCATAATAGTACGGTGCTCCTCATCGATGGAGGTGTCGTCAAGCACCTCAAGCAGATTGTCCGGCACCTCCGGTTGGACGGAGGCTGCCGGCTCAGAAGGCTTGCTCCTCTTGGAAGGAGTTTGCCTACCGCGGTCCGGAGCTGTCGAAGATTCTGGCACGGTGTCCGGCACAAAGCCGGACTTGGAGCCCTGGGGGATCTTGTCCCCTTTACTCCTGGGGTCCGGGAGGTCGCCTTGCGGCTCCTCCATGACCACCTCCTCCTGCCCCGGAGCTCGTTGTGACGCCACTTCGGCGTCGTCCGTAGTGCGGGGGGAGACAGCGGGCGGAACTGAGTTCACGTCCGATGAATCCAGGGAGCCGCTCGACGACTCGTTGAGTTCGGCCCGGGGCGGGCTGCATAATTATGTTCGACATTAGGGAAAGATGTGCGACAAAGGAATGTCATGAGTTAATCTGATATCCGAATACTTACGATTTCGCCGGACGCTTGGCCCTATCTGGCCACTCCTCTTCGTCCTCTTTGGCATCGGGGGAGTAGTTCGGCAGAGGGGTCTTCCTCTTCCTGGACCCTTCGGCCTCCCCCATTGGGGCGGCCTTCCTTTTCTTTCCTCCCCCCGCTAGAGGGGGAGAGTTTTCTTCTTCCTCCTCCTCGTTCTCACGGGAGGAGAGCGTCTCGGACTCATCGGATGACGAGTCTGACACCACCACATTACGGGCACTCTTTCGAGTCCCCGTGGCCTTCTTCTTCTTGGCCTTCTTCTCCGGCACCAGATAAGGCGCCGGGACCAGTAGCTTCACTAGGAGAGCAGGGGCTGGGTCTTCAGGCAAGGGAGCCGGACAGTTAATTGATCCGGACTTCGCCCGCCAAGCCTGTCAAAGGTAAGGGAGTTTAGATCCCGCATAGAGTCAAACTATGAAAAAACTTAACATCCTGTAAAAGGTGAAAATAGCTTACCTCGCTAGCGTGACGCTGCGAGCTATATCCTCGGTCCTCGAAAGCGGATGTGGGAGCCTCGGCGCCTTTGGTTAGCACCTTCCAGACGTCTTCATACGTCGTGTCGAAAAGCCTGTTAAGGGTTTGGTGCTGCGCCGGGTCGAACTCCCACAGATTAAAGTCCCGTTGTTGACACGGAAGGATCCGGCGGACGAGCATAACCTGGACTACATTGATGAGCTTGATCGGCTTGCTCACCAGGGACGGGATGCATGTCTGCAGTCCGGTCACCTCTTTTTCGTCGCCCCACAACAGGCCCGTCTCTTTCCAGGACATAAGCCGCGTGGGGGGTCCGGATCAGAACTCGGGGGCTGCGATCCATTTCGGATCGCGCGGCTCGGTGATGTAAAACCACCACGATTGCCACCCCTTCAGGGTCTCCACGAAGGAGCCCTCGAGCCACAGGACGTTGGCTATCTTGCCCGCCATGGCGCCTCCGCACTCCGCCTGGCTGCCATGCACCACCTTGGGCTTGACGTTGAAGGTCTTGAGCCATAGGCCGAAATGGGGGCGGATGCGGAGGAAAGCCTCGCACACGACGATAAACGCCGAGATGTTGAGGACGAAGTTCGGGGCCAGATCGTGGAAATCCAGGCCATAGTAAAACATGAGCCCCCGGACAAATGGGTGGAGTGGAAAACCCAGTCCGCGGAGGAAGTGGGGAAGGAATACTACCCTCTCATGGGGCCTTGGGGTGGGGAGAAGCTGCCCCTCCTCGGGAAGCCGGTGCGCGATGTCCTTGGACAAGTATCCGGCCTTCCTTAGCTTTTTGACATGGCCCTCCGTGACGGAGGAGACCATCCACTTGCCTCCCGCTGCGGACATTGCTGGAGAAGGTTGAGGTGGGAAGTGCGGGCTTGGGCGCTGGAGCTCGAGTGCGCAGGAGATGGATAGGCAAAGGAGGAAGAAGGCGTAGGTAAAAAGGTGGATCCTTATCCCCTTATATGGGCGGATGCGGTTGTGCGTCCCCACCTGCCTAGTAAAACTCGCTTGCCTCCCAAGCACCGTGATAAATGGCGCGGTTAGATTACCCACATCCGTATTGATGAGAATCCCGTAAAGGGGGTACACGATCTCTGCTTTGACAAGACGTGCCAAGGAAACCGCCTAGCAAAGCATGCTGGGGTGGAAAAGTAAAAACGATTCGAGTAAAGGACTTGGTTGTAGTGTGATAACGCACTGCGGAATACGTCAGCAGATTTGATTTGGGGTAATATTATTCTCTCTATGGCAATATGTGGAAGCTTATTTTGCAGAGCTGGACACTACTATTGGTGTTTACAATCTTCTATGAAGGACTTGGAGGAGGAACCCGCCTTGCAATGCCGAAGACAATTTGCGCGCCGGACTCGTCGTCATTGAAGCCTGGTTCAGGGGCTACTGAGGGAGTCCTGTATTAGGGGGTGTTCGGGTAGCCGGACTATACCTTCAGCCGGACTCCTGGACTATGAAGATACAAGATTGAAGACTCCGGCCCGTGTCCGGATGGGACTTTCCTTGGCATGGAAGGCAAGCTTGGCGATGCGGATATTCAAGATCTCCTACCATTGTAACCGACTCCATATAACCCTAACCCTATCCGGTGTCTATATAAACCGGAGGGTTGTAGTCCGTAGGCAATCAACTCCATACACAACAATCATACCATAGGCTAGCTTCTAGGGTTTAGCCTCCTTGATCTCGTGGTAGATCTACTCTTGTACTACCCATATCATCAATATTAATCAAGCAGGAGTAGGGTATTACCTCCATCGAGAGGGCCCGAACCTGGGTAAAAAACATCGTGTCCCTTGTCTCCTGTTACCATCCGGCCTAGAAGCACAGTTCGGGACCCCCTACCCGAGATCCGCCAGTTTTGACACCGACAATACCCATAGGATTTTTATATGCAGTTCTATAGGCCCATAATGCATCATCAAGTTTCTTGGACCAATTCTTTCTAGACATATTGACAGTCTTTTGCAAAATTAATTTGAGCTCTCTATTACTCAATTCTACTTGACCATTAGACTAAGGGTGATAAGGAGATGCAATTCTATGATTAACATCATACTTAGCAAGCATTTTACGAAAGCACCATGAATAAAATGTGAACCACCATCAGTCATTAAATATCTATGGACTCCAAATCTTGGAAAAATAACTTATTTAAGCATTTTAATAGAAGTGTTATGATCAGCACTACTAGTTGGAATAGCTTCTACCCACTTAGTAACGTAATCAATAGCAACTAAAATATGTGTATATCCATTAGAGGCAGGAAAAGGTCCCATATAGTCAAAGCCCCAAACGTCAAATGGTTCAATAACGAGTGAATAATTCATAGGCATTTCTTTACGTCTACTAATATTACCAATTCTTTGACATTCATCACAAGATAAGACAAACTTACGGGCATCCTTGAAGAGAGTAGGCCAATAAAAACCAGATTGCAATACCTTATGTGCAGTTCTATCTCTAGCATGGTGTCCTCCATAAGCTTCGGAGTGACACTTGTGTAGGATCTGTTCTTGTTCATGCTCAGGTACACACCATCTAATGACACCATCTACTCCTTCTTTATAAAGATGTGGGTCATCCCAAAAGTAATGCCTCAAATCATAGAATAACTATTTCTTTTGCTGGTATGTGAAACTACGTGGTATGAATTTGGCAACAATGTAATTAGCATAATCATCATACCATGGAGCAGTATGCGAAGCATTTATGACACTTAATTTCTCATCAGGAAAGCTATCATCAATAGGTAGTGGGTCATCAAGCACATTTTCTAACCTAGAAAAGTTGTCTGCAACGGGATTCTCAGCTCCCTTTCTATCAACAATATGTAAATCAAATTCTTGTAGCAAGAGAACACATCTAATAAGTCTAGGTTTAGCATCTTTCTTTTCCTTAAGATATTTAATAGCAGCATGATCAGTGTGAATAGTTACTTTAGAATCAACAATATAAGGTCTGAACTTATCACAAGCAAATACAACTGCTAAGAATTCTTTTTCAGTAGTAGCATAATTTCTTTGAGCATTGTCTAGGGTTTTACTAGCATATTGAATAATGTTTAATTTCTTATTAACTCTTTGCCCTAGAACAACACCTATAGCATAATCACTAGCATCACACATAATTTCAAAAGGTAAATTCCAATCAGGTGGCTGAACAATAGGTGCAGAGATTAATGCTTTCTTAAGTATTTCAAATGCTTCTTCACAATCATCATAAAAAACAAATGGTATATCTTTTTGTAATAAATTAGTCAGAGGTCGAGAAATTTTTGAGAAGTCCTTAATGAACCTCCTATAAAATCCGGTGTGACCAAGGAAACTTCTTATACCTTTGATGTCCTTGGGGCATGGCATCTTTTCAATAGCATCAACCTTGGCTTTATCAACTTCAATACCTCTTTCCGAAACTTTATGCCCCAAGACAATACCTTCATTAGCCATAAAGTGGCACTTTTCCCAATTCAAGACAAGATTAGTTTTAACACATCTCTGCAAAACTCGATCAAGGTTGCTCAAGCAATCATCAAAAGAAGATCCATAAACGGAGAAATCGTCCATGAAAACCGAAAAATCTTTTCACAAAAGTCAGAGAATATAGCCATCATGCATCTTTCAAAGGTAGCAGGTGCATTACATAAACCAAAAGGCATACGTCTATAAGCAAAAGTACCAAAAGGGCAAGTAAAATTAGTCTTTGATTGATCCTTGGCTGACACAGGTATTTGAGAGAAACCAGAATAACCATCTAGAAAGCAAAAATGTGTATGTTTGGATAATCTTTCTAGAATTTGATCGATAAAAGGTAAGGGGTAATGATCCTTTTTAGTGGCCTTATTTAATTTGTGGAAATCAATTACCATCCTATAACCTGTAATAATTCTTTGAGGAATCAATTCATATTTATCATTAGGAAAGATAGTAATACCTACCTTCTTAGGGACACAATGGACAGGACTTACCCAGTAACTATCAGCAACGAGATACATTATACCTGCCTCAAGGAGCTTTAGTATTTCCTTTCTCACCACTTCTTTCATTTTAGGATTCAGCTGTCGTTGATGATGACAAACTGGTTTAGCATCTTCTTCCAAATTTATTTTATGTTGACATAGAGAGGGACTAATCCCCTTAAGATCATCAAGAGTATACCCAATAGCAGCACGGTGCTTCTTCAGAGTTTTCAATAATCTCTCTTCCTCATGCTCTGAAAGGTTAGCACTAATAATAACAGGATATATCTTTTTCTCATCAAGATAAGCATATTTAAGAGTATCAGGTAACGGTTTAAGCTCAAACACGGGATCACCCTTGGGTGGAGGAGGATCCCCTAGGATTTCAACAGGCAAATTGTTTTTCAGAATAGGTTCATGTTTAAAGAATACTTCATCTATTTCCCTTCTTTCATTCCTAAACATATCATTTTCATGGTCTAGCAAATATTGTTCTAAAGGATCACTAGGAGGTACGGCAATAGAAGCAAGACCAATAATTTCATCCTTACTAGGTAATTCTTCTTTACGGTGTTGTCCACTAAATTTAGAGAAATTAAATTCATGAGACATATCATCTAAACCGATAGTAACAACATCCTTTTTGCAATCTATCTTAGCATTAACAGTGTTTAAGAAGGGTCTACCAAACATAATGGGACAAAAGCTATCTTGTGGGGAACCAAGAACAAGAAAATCAGCAGGATATTTAGTTTTCCCACACAAGACTTCAACATCTCTAACAATTCCCATTGGTGAAATAGTATCTCTGTTGGCAAGTTTAATTGTGACATCAATATCTTCTATCTCAGCAGGTGCAATATCATGCATAATTTCTTTGTATAAGTCGTAAGGTATTGCACTAGCACTAGCACCCATATCACATAAGCCATGATAACAATGATCTCCTATTATAATAGAAATAACAGGCATGCCTACCACAGGTCTGTTTTTATCTTTAGCACAAGGTTTAGCAATTCTAGCAGTCTCATCAAGGAAATGAATAACATGCCCATCAATATTATCAGACAAGAGATCTTTAACAATAGCAATATCAGGTTCAACTTTAATTTTCTCAGGAGGTGTATAAGTTTTAATATTGCTTTTACGAACCACAGTTGAAGCTTTAGCATGATCCTTTATCCTAACAGGGAAAGGTGGTTTCTCAACATAAGAAGTAGGAACAATAGGATCATTATAAGTGATAGTCTTTTCTTCAACTTTAATAGGTGCAGCTACTTTTACTTCTATGGGAGGATGATATTTAAACCACTTCTCCTTGGGGAGATCAACATAAGTAGCAAAAGATTCACAGAAAGAAGTTACTATCTCAGAGTCAAGTCCATATTTAGTGCTAAATTTACGGAAAAGATCGGTATCCATAAAAGATTTAACACAATCAAACTTAGGTGTCATACCTGACTCCTTACCTTTGTCGAGGTCCCAATCTTCAGAGTTGCGTTTAGTTCTTTCCAATAAATCCCATTTGAATCCAATAGTCTTCGTCATAAAAGAGCCAGCACAAGAAGTATCGAGCATGGTGCGATTGTTATGAGAAAGCCGAGCATATAAATTTTGAATAATCATCTCTCTTGAGAGATCATGATTGGGGCATGAATATAACATTGATTTAAGCCTCCCCCAAGCTTGAGCGATGCTTTCTCCTTCACGAGGCCAAAAATTATATATATAATTGCGATCACGATGAACAAGATGCATGGGATAAAACTTCTAATGAAATTCCAATTTCGATCGTTTGTAGTTCCATGACACCGTATCATCACATAGCCTATACCATGTCAATGCATCTTCCTTCAAAGATAAAGGGAAGACCTTCTTCTTAATAACATCTCCAGGTACACCTGCAAGCTTAAGTAATCCACAAACTTCATCAATATTAGGTGCTCATCATGATGCATTGTTCCATCTCCTGCAAAAGGATTAGCTAGCAGTTTTTCTAACATACCCGAAGGAATTACAAAGCAGACATTTTCATTTTCATTTTCATTTTCATTTTCAGTAGGTTCAGTAGGTCGAGGAGCAACTCTTTGCTCTACTGGTCGGGGTGAAGATACCCCGAACAAGCCCCTCAGAGGATTACTTTCCATAGTAACAAGTGACAGTAAATTTCAGCACACTATATAAATTTTTCCTTACCAAATTCCACCTACCAAAGGCGCTTCACTCCCCGGCAACGGTGCCAGAAAAGAGTCTTGATGAACCACAAGTATAGGGGATCTATTGTAGTCCTTTCGATAAGTAAGAGTGTCGAACCCAACGAGGAGCAGAAGGAAATGATAAGCGGTTTCCAGCAAGGTATTCTCTGCAAGTACTGAAATAATTGGTAACAGATAGTTTTGTGATAGGATAATTTGTAACGAGCAACATGTAACAAAAGTAAATAAAGTGCAGCAAGGTGGCCCAATCCTTTTTGTAGCAAAGGACAAGCCTGGACAAACTCTTATATAGATAAAAGCGCTTACGAGGACACATGGGAATATCGTCAAGCTAGTTTTCATCACGTTCATATGATTTGCGTTCGGTACTTTAATGATCTGATATGTGGGTGGACCGGTGCTTGGGTGTTGTCCTTACTTGTAAAAGCATCCCACTTATGATTAACCTCTATAGCAATCATCCGCAACTACAACAAAAGTATTAAGGTAAACCTAACCATAGCATGAAACGTATGGATCCAAATCAGCACCTTACGAAGCCACGCATAAACTAGGGTTTAAGCTTCTGTCACTCTAGCAACCCATCATCTACTTATTACTTCCCAATGCCTTCCTCTAGGCCCAAATAATTGTGAAGTGTTATGTAGTCGACGTACACACAACACCACTAGAGGAGAGACAACATACATCTCATCAAAATATCGAACGAATACCAAATTCACATGACTACTAATAGCAAGACTTCTCCCATGTCCTTGGGAACAAACGTAACTACTCACAAAGCATATTCATGTTCATAATCAGAGGGGTATTAATGTGCATATAGGATTTGAACATATGATGTTCCACCAAATAAACCAACTAGCATCTACTAGAAGGAGTAATTAGCACTACTAGCAACCCACATGTACCAATCCCGGACTTTGAGACAAGAATTGGATACAAGAGATGAACTAGGGTTTGGAGATGAGATGGTGACGGCGAACATGTTGATGGAGATTGCCCTCTCCCGATGAGAGGAGCGTTGGTGATGACGATGGCGATGATTTCCCCGTCCCGGAGGGAAGTTTCCCCAGCAGAACAGCTCCGCCAGAGCCCTAGATTGGTTCCGCCAAGGTTCCGCCTCGTGGCGGCGGAGTTTCGTCCGAGAAGATGGCTTATTATTTTTTCCTCATCGAAAGACTTCATATAGCAGAAGATGGACATCGGAGGGCCACCAGGGGGCCCATGAGGTAGGGGGCGCGCCCAGGGGGTAGGGCGTTCCCCCACCCTCGTGGGCAGGGTGTGGCCCCCTGGTGAACTTCTTGTGCTCAGTATTTTTTATATATTCTGAAAACATCTTCCGTGAAGTTTCAGGACTTTTGGAGCTGTGCAGAATAGGTCTCTAATATTTGCTCCTTTTCCAGCCCAGAATCTCGGCTGCCGGCATTCTCCTTCTTTATGTAAACCTTGTAAAATAAAGAGAATAGGCATAAGTATTGTGAAATAATGTGTAATAATAGCCCATAATGCAATAAATATCGATATAAAAGCATGATGCAAAATGGACGTATCAGCGCTCGATCCGGAGCTTCCTCAAGTCACCCATCAGTTCCTCGATGACCGCTTTCAGCGTCATCTCCGAGGCACTGCTCTGCTCATGCAGCATCATCCAGCCGGCGGCCCCTTCTCCTTCTCGGCGACCAACTTGAGGAGCTTTGCATTGTCATCCATGAGTTGCTCGACGAGGTCGGTCACCTTTTCAACTGAGGCATCACTGATCTTGAGCAGATTCATCAAGCCGTCGACTAGCTCCTGTTGTGTAGTGACACCAGCGAGAATGTCATCGTCGCCGACGAAGGACTTCAGGAATGTCGGCTCGTCATGATGGCCGACGCTGCAAATGCGCTTGTGAGAGCCCTCGTGTGCCCGTGAGAGCTCGTTCGAGGGCTCCGCGGCGCGCCCGGACATCTCTGTTGCGGCTGCGGCTTCGCGGTGGGACCTCTCTAGTGCTTTCGCGGCCTTGGTCTTTGCTGCCTGGTTATATGTCCATCCTAAACTCCTCCTACTGGTCATGGCAGAACGACTTGACAGAGAAAACAGTTTTGTGGGTGATGAGGAGAGGAACTGTGATGTAATTTTCGAGTGGGTAGTTTTTATAGCCCGATGCTAAGTGTGAATACATATTAGTTCGATAGGTGTGAACAGATTTGCAGTTACTTATTGCATTGTAATCAGCAATGTGATGAGAAACAAGGTTAAAATTTATTGATGCCAGAAGGTTGACCACGTGGTTGCTCGGCATTGAGGCGGCCGCGGCACGCTTCGCTATGGCGTCCCTATGCGCTCTGCTCGCCGTTGAGGCAAAGTTACAATGGCAACTGTTAATAATTCTTCATAACTGTCTTACATATTTAGGATAATTTAAAATGCCAAATGTGGCGAGGCGTAGAACACTCAGAACCTACATATGCATACAATTATAATAAAATATAAGCTAAAAGGCTGAGCTGGCGGCCTTCCGACGATGGTCTTCTCGGACTCCATGATCAGCATAGCACCCTTGTGGTCGTTCACTCTGAGTGTCCCGACCCGCCTCCGCCTATGGAGCTGCTGGCGCTGGGAGGCTCTTGGGGCTACTAGGCCTCTTCCAGAAGAGATTGACAGCGTGCAATCGCTCGCATGACAACTCGCAGAACCACTCCATTTCCATGTCTTTGGCCTGGTAGCGAATTCCGTCGATCACCTGCATCCTCAAAATATCACGTTGGCGATGTTCTTCTTCGTTGGGGACGTCAACTCCGCCAAGGATGCGCTAGAGCCTATCCACCACATCATCGGGATCCAGGTTGACACGGCCGCCGCGGGTAATGATGAAGCCATAGGCTGCCTTTATCTTGACTGAATGGCAGAGGTCCTCTGCCCATTCCTTGCGGGGCATCAGGCTCTCGATGAGCACTGGTGCCGGCGGCTCTTCGGGTGGGTCGTTGATCATGCCGCCGAGCAGCTCTGGATCTTTTGCGCGGTGGATGGCAAACTGCTCATCGCACCTCCTTTGCAATATGTCGATTGTGCTCCCAAGGACTGTGACGCTGATATCGCTGTCGATGCGCCATGGTGCCTGCAGCGGCTGATGAAGCTCTTGCTCCTCGACCTGCTCTGGCTCGTTCTCCTCGCCGAAGATGTAACGCAGGTAGGCGTCGACGTCAAAGCTTTGATCATTTCCTGGCATGCTTGGAATAACTAATGGTAGATGGGTGAGGACTAGATCTTCGGAGGGTGTCGCGGCGGTGCGTTGCTGCCTGGGTTATATGCAGCAAGCCATTAGCTGGTGGCGGGAAACTGGTGAGGGAATAGGCATGGATTTTACAATTCATCCATGTGGAGTGCAGGAAGCATTCGCTGGAGCGAGGGAAGCATTTGTTGGAGCGCGTGAAGACTAAGTGGAGCACACACATAACCCGAATACCCTATCCGGTGCCACGTGTTATTTATCACACAAGTGTTAACATAAGGAAATGTATGTGTAACTTACTAATCATCGCACACGAGTACTCGCAGACGCATCGTGTGCGATACTCCTAGCCACCGCAAGCAACTAGTTTGCATTTTTCAAAGTTTTTTGTACACACAGAATCGCACACGAACTAACTGTATTAACCGTCTGTGTTGTAATTTCTCATCGCAAATAGTTCATCCGAGTCAGTTGTTTGCCACGTATCACACACATCTTGTTAAGTTGAACCATTTCTGTTGCGTTTGCTAATCGAAAGCAGTTTGTCCGAGGGAACCGTATGCCCTATATCACACACACCTTGATCTGACAAACCGTTTATGTTGCACTCCCTAATAGCAAACGGTTCATCGAAGCAAACTGTATGCCGTATATCGCACACACATTGATATGGGTGCCCGTTTCTGTTGTTCTGCCTCATCACAAACAGTTCGAATGGGTTAACCGTGTGGCTTCAATCACACATGCAACTAAAATCTGAACCATGTTTGATGCATCCTCCATTGCAAATGTTTTGCACCTTTTTTGACGGTTTTCATACACCACCGTTTGCGATTATTGCATCGCACACAGTTTCTCGAAGGGTCTCTGGTCGTAGTGTCGTGTTAGCAGCATCCTGCAGTAGTGTAGATATGTAGATGCCATACAACATACTCCCTCCATTCCTAAATATAAGTCTTTCTAGAGATTCCACTATAGGCTACATACAGAGAAAAATGAGTGAATCTACACTCGAAAATGCATCTATATACATCTGTATGTGGTCCATACTGGAATCTCTACAAAGACATATATTTAGGAACAGAGGTAGTTCATTACACAAAATCGCGGGTGGCATGTAGGAATTCCAGTGCACTACATTAGGCTCCCTTAGAGTGCCTGCTAGTCTAGCACATAGAGTCATGGCTAGTTTATGCTACGCACACAATCGTTAATTGGTGGTTTAAATATGCGCAAGGGATATGCAATGTATTATCATGTAGAGATATCTAAAATTAGCCTTCTCAACTTACAGATAGGCTTATGCAATGAAAAAGTACAAGATGTATGTGGCAATTTCATAGAACATCGCAAAAAAGGAGAGCCAGCAATGAGCCTATACAGTGTGCTATGGTAGGTCACTCTGGCCCAGTTCTTTTGCAGGATTCTCCCAGAATATGCCCCTCTCTAGCTTCTCCTAGAATCTGTCGGCATTCTGGGAACGGGGGTCCCCAGACTTGCCTGCCTGCGGCCTGCGGCGTAGCTCAAAGGGGGGCCCAGCACGGCCTATCTTCACCAACACAGACCCAAGACCCTCACGAGGGGCCAAGCCTCGTGGGGCGGACGACGCGGAGCTTCCTCAGGCACGGCCTCACCAGGCTGGCTCGCGAGGAGGCGGAGAGATCAAGGCGGGGTACCTCACGAGGTGCCTGTGACGCAAGCCATGACTACCAAAGGCGCCAGGAGGGTGCCAGCCCACGTAGTGTCCTCCTTTCCTCTTTGGTGCAAAGGGAGCAAGCGCAGCCACAGAGTACCGAGGCATCGGGCAAAGGTTTCTATTTCGGTGCAACAAGACCAAGACCAGGAGGACTGCAAGACGGAGTACATCATGGAGCCCAAGACGGCGTCACCACCAGAGCTTTGTGCAGGCGAAGACTACTTTTGTCAGGATAGCTAGTACTAGTTGTCCCCCTTCAAATTAGCCCGCCATTGTTAGCTGCCTTCCTGCTCGATATTTGGGAAGAGGACCAGGGCCCTATAAATAGGACCAGCCCCCCAAAGGAGGGGAGAGAATCCGGATCGAGAAGAACAAGAGCAGAGAGGGAGAGAGAGAGAGAGGCTAGAGGTTGGAGATTAACAATCGGAGAGGGAGAGAGAGAGAGAAGGGTGACTGAACTCCTCCCAGCAGTTCATCGCCCCAGCCAAGAGCAGACCCTTGCGAGGCTGTTCTTCCTTGTATTGTTCATCATCATCAGCCCAAGAGGCAATCCACCACGCCACACACTGGAGTAGGGTATTACACCACAACGGTGGCCCGAACCAGTATAAACCCTGTGTCCCTCGTGTTGTTCTTTCCATAGCTTAGATCTTAGCGAGGTGGAGGGGTGCAGGTAGGTAGGAGGCGAAATCTTCGCGCGCACCCCAGTGTTCGAACCTCAAGGGTCTGCCGGAACCCGAAATCCGACATTTGGCGTGCCAAATAAGGGTGCGCCGGAATTCATCTTCCACCACCCCGTTCTCCCCCGACCATCTCGCTTCCCGCGTTGCCCAGACGGCTCCTGTCGGCGGGCGTCCTCGCCGTTTGCCGTCACCTGCCGTCAACGCCACCACCGGCCCGGCGGGGGACGAGCAGCAAGCGTCGTCTCAGCATCCGTCCGTGCGGCAAGACGGCCGCACCGCAACTCCCTCGCTCACCCCAGCTGGTTCTTCGTCCCACGCGCTCCGCGCACCCATGGAGGCTCGAGCTCCGCTCATCGCGGCAAACGAGCTCCTGCGCTACCGTCCCATCGACACGTCTACGAAGAATGGCTCGACCGCATCGCCGAGCTCGTCCGCGCCGCAGGGGGCTCTCCTGCGCCGTCCGTTCCGCTGCACCTCACCCCGCCCCGCGTGGGCGACGAGGCTCTGGCGGTGCCTCGGCCGCCTCCTCCACAAGAAGGCGCCACGGCTCCAAGGCGCGTGGCCCCTGGGCGGAACCCGCTCCGTCAGGTGCTAGCGCAGCAAGAGCAGAGCTGCCAGGAAATCCCTCGCCCGCAAGAAGCTGCCCGGGCGCTCCCTGCTCCAGCACGTCACGACCATGCTCCTGCTCCCGCATGTCAAGACCCAGTTGCAGCGCGTGGGGACATGCAAGACCAAGCTCTCCGTCACCCAAGGCCTCCCATGGCCACAGCAGGCTGCCGTGCCTTCACCACCGAGCTACGCAGACGAGAAGGTCAACGAAGACGAGAAGGTCTACGAGCTGGGCATCGAAGCTGCCAACGAAGATGAGAAGGTCATGGCGAACTGGTTTCCCATGGCGCTCAAGGACGGGGCCCGCACCTGGCTCCTGAACCTGGCTCCAGGCACGATCTCCTCCTGAGACGAGATGCGCACCCGCTTCATCGCCAACTTCCAAGGTACTCGCGACCGGCCACCCGTCGTGAGCGACATGCGCCACATCAAGCAACAACCCGGGGAGACCCTGCAGAAGTACATCCAGCGCTTCAACAACGCACGCCTCAAGATTCCCAAGGTGACTGAGGAGGCCATCATCTTAGCATTCTCCGACGGCGTGCGCGATGTTAAGATGAAGGAGGAGCTGGCGATGCATGAAGACCTGTGCACTTCCTTGGAGCTATTCAACTTGGCAACCAAGTGCGCCAGGGCTGAGGAAGGGCGTCTCTCCCTCCTCAAGCTGCCTGCCGCAGAGCCAGAAGAGAAGAAGCCCAAGGGCAAGGATGTGAAGTGCAAGGGGGCTGTCGAGCTCGCGGCAGAACCAGACACCAAGCGGGGCAGAGATCAGCCTGAACCTTCCAAGGGTAGCCGGTACTGTGTGTACCACGACCTCCACACCCACAACACTAACGAATGTCAAGAGCTCTAAGCCGTGCAGGAAGGAAGGATCGGTCGTCGCCTCGACTGCGGTGACTGGGGCTACGGTCGAGGAGGAGGAAGGAACGCAGGACGCTGGGAAGACCGTGGCCCGCGCCAAGGGTGGCGCGATCAACCTCGCAAGGATCGCTGGCAAGACCCGCCTCACGAGGGAGACTGGAGGGACCAGCCTCGCGAGGATCGCCCGCAAGGCAACGCAGGCCTCCCTCCGTTGCCGCCGCTGCCAAGGAGAAACGGGGACCGCCACCAAGACGAGGGGGTTGGGGGCTTCCAGGAGCCGCACGCGATCGCCTGCATCCTAGGCGAGGCTCAAGCCCCAGCCTCTCAACGCATCTTCAAGCAGTTCGCCCGCGAAGTGAATGCAGTCCTCCCCAGGCTTGAAGCCACGCGCCCTCTTAGGTGGTCGGCGTGCGCCATCACGTTCAGCTCAGCAGATCAGCTCAAGTGTGCGGCTACAGCCGGAGTCCTCCCAATGCTTTGTTCCCCAATCATCAGCAATGTGGTGGTTACCAGGACCCTCATCGATGGTGGGGCAGGGCTCAACGTCTTGTCCGTGGAAACATTCAACAATCTCCAAGTGCCCTACAGCTAGCTTCAGCCAACCAAGCCTTTCTCCGGAATCACCGACGTCTCCACGGTCCCGATTGGGCAGGTCCGCCTCCCTGTCACCTTCGGGGCACGCGACAACTACCGCACCGAGCTCATCGACTTCGACGTCGCTCACATTCGCCTGTCGTACAATGCCATCCTTGGGTACCCAGTGCTGGCCAAGTTCATGGCCATAAATCACCATGGCTACAACGTCCTCAAGATGCCAAGAAGTGGCGGAGTCATCACGGTGCCCTGTGAAGAGAAAGACGCGGTGTGTTCCCTGGAACGAGCCTTTCAGGCCGCGTCACTGGAAGACCCGGATCACGGAAGCAGGAGGCTTCCCGAGACCGCCTCCAAGAAGAAGACATCGTCCGGCCCAGCCACTCAGGAGGCAGGCCCCTCTGGGCCCGTGCCTGCCCAGGGGGAATCTCCTTCCATCGCATAGGGAAGCGCGCCCGGCGCCCTACACAGGCAGGGCTCGGGGGCTCTCCCCTGGAGGGCCACCGGCCTGGCTAGGGTCATGAGGGAGGCGCTTGGGCACCACATGGAGGCGTGTTTTGAAGCACATTTCCCTCAAGAAGGAGTGAGGCAAGGAGAGCCAGACCCTCAGGAGTTCGTCAGCAAGGCCATTCAGGAGCTACAGGAGTCAAGGGTCATGAAAGGCGGCCGCCTTCTACTAGCAGTGGCTCCCCATCCAGGCGAGGATGGTGGGCTGCGCGTCTACATCGACATACCAGGGCTCAACCGAGTCGCCTCTCTGGAGCACCTCTGGCCCTCGTGAGTGGGGCACTGCGGAGGTCCACCCCACAGCTACATTCGCATGCCTTACGGCTTGCCGAACGCGGCTACCACGTACTAGCGCCTCATGAGGGGCATCATGGAGGCACAAGAGGCCAGGCGTTCCGCAGCCCTGGCGGAGATGGAGATGGTCCGCGGGGAGCCGCCAGCACCTCCGGAGCCTCCAGAGGCCCCCGGGCCTGGGGGCTCGTGAGGATCGGCTTCCGCACCCCACTGAGTCTGCTACACCAACACCCCTTCGTCCTCAACGTCATCAGGTGACATATTTCAAGTTTCACTTCCAGCTGGGAGCGCCCCCCAGGGCTGCATTATTCCCAGGCCGCGTGGGTCCGTCCCTGCGGCATGTATCCCTTTTATTTCATGTTGTTAGCTTACCTTGTTGGGGGCGCCCCTCGGGCTGCATGATCCCCAAGTCGCTCGGGCCAGACCCATCGGCATGTATCTCATTTGCATTTATTTCCGGTTATGCGTTATACCCACCATGCTTGATTATTTGATGCCAGTCCACGGCACCTCTTCTTCTCCATGCCGACCACTTGCACGTTAAAGGGGGGATACCTGAGCATCGCAACTCAGGGCTCTTACTGGCTCTCCAGCCCTCACCCTCTGGCCTTGTCCACAGCATCACGACCTGGCATACCAGCGACGGCTGAGACCAGCTCGAGGGCCAGGACCCGAGGACGTAGAGTGCCGACATCTAACCAAATTTGCAGGGACACATCACAAGATAAGGCCCAGTGCCAGGTGCAACCCGCCTAGAGGTAGGGCCCCGTGAGTCCCGCGCTGGCTCACGGGTGCCCAGATACACCTCGCCAGGCCCTACCATGCCAGCCACGTGTCAGGGTGGGGCTGTACACGCCCCGGGGGCTCCTCCCGGAGGGGGGCCCCCTCCCACGTACCGGTGGAAGCACCATGCTCCGCGCTGGCTGACAACACTACCGAGGAGCGGCTATGCCCGTACACATACGGAAGCGCTATGCTCCGCGCTGGTGATAAACAACTGAGGGTGGCCCCTGGGCCGCATCAACCTCAGGGAGCCCAGAGCTCAGTGTCTAGCCTCATCGTAACGCCTTCCCCCGGGAGTGCTGCAAGAGGGGGCTGGGCACGGGGGCTGCGCCTGGGTCACGCCCAGACGCACGCCGCCCAGCCAGGCCCCTCCCCCGGGCCTGGTTCGTCACGTGTCTCTCCCCGAGCGGAGCCAAGGTATGAAGGCCGTTTGAGCGTCAAGGGGGACTCCTAAGCATCGCGACTCAGGAGCCTAACTGGTCACGTAGCCCCTCACTCCTTAGTTCCGAAAGGCTAACGGCGGTTGAGGTATGCGCACGGCCTGGCTCTGCAGACGTAGAACGGTAGATCCACCCACATCACACGTCCCTACTTGTTGTTCGTGCGCCAAGGGGCACTCCTGAGCATCGCGACTCAGGAGCCTAACCTGTCACGTAGCCCCTCACTCCTTGGCCCTGTCCTGGTTTCCGGTCGGGACTAACGCTGGGTGAGGTATGCGCGGGGCTGGGCTCTGCCGGCATAGAACATAAGCAAGTAGGAAGGAAAAGCGCAAATTTCAAGGAATTCAAAAGCAAATATTACAGTCCACACTGTTATCTCAATGCCAAACACAAGTTTAAACGCCTCCCCAAGGCATGATACATGTGCAGGAATTAAAGGCAGGACAGGAGCCACAACGGAGTCACTTGTCGGCGGTGGAGCAGCGCGGAGTGGGTTCGCCTTATGGAGTAGTGGGGTCGGTAGCGCCTTGCTTCGGCTTGGTGCTGAACGCCCGGAACTTCCCCAGCAGAGCCTCCGCGCGACCCTTCACGGCCTCGGCAGGGGCAGCGGCACGCTCGCCGCTTACTGGCTCCAGCAGGCTGTCGAGGTCGACGTCGGGATCGCGAAGGTAGATGTGGGTGAGCACCCACGTGAGTGCTGCAGAAGACAGGGCAGGCGCCTCGGCCTTAGCCGTGGGGCCAAGGCCAAGGGCAACATCTTCAAGAGCATGAACCAGGAAGGGAAGCAGCTTGGCAGGGCCGTCCTCGGCGCCAGCCAGCGGGCTCTCCAGGCCACTGTCATAAAGCGTCCACAGCGAGGAGCGAGCCTTCGCCTCCATCTCCGTGAAGGCCACGCGGTCCTCAGCGAGAACCAGGGCCTTGTCGTCCAGCTCGGCCTTCCTTGCCCCCAACTCCTGCTCCAGCGCGCCTAGGCGGTCGCGGCGCTTCCTGAGCTTGACCTCCATCTCCTTGACGGCTGCCTCGCGAGCCTTCACGCTTTCTTCCTGCTCTTGGCGAAGGCGGGCCTCTTTCTTGAGCTGGTCCCGCAGGCCTTGCAGCTCGTCCTCCAGCGCCTTGCAGCGACCACGGACGTCGACCACCTCCCCCAGGGCTGCGTCACGAGCAGCCTTCGCCTCAAGGACGGCCTGCTTCTCCTCGTCGCAAGCCGTCGAGGCCTGGACTAGCGCCGCCCGAATTGAAGCGTCGGAGCGAACCCATCCTGAAGCCAGCTCCAAGCGCCCGGCCACCAAGCGAGGTCGGCGCCAAGAAGATCCTGCCGCAGCCGGTCCAGCTCAGCAACAGCACGATCCAGAATGGCAGAAGGAGTCGGAGAGACAGCAGCCAGTGGAGTAGGAGGAAAAGGAGGCAGCGCGGCCACAGCATCCTGAGGCGGAGTCTGCTGCGCCCCAACGGCTGTAGTGGCGGCAGCAGGCAAAGGCACCTCGGGAGTCACTTGGGCCATGGGGGCTGAGCTCGCCCCAGCCAGCTCAGCCAGGCCCTACGAGGACGACCAGGCAGGAGAAGCCCGTGCGCCGCGGTCACCCTCCTTCATGGGCAGAGGCGCTGCCAAGGATGGAACCTCGGGAGCTCCCTTCGACTTCTTTGCTGCGGGCGCCAGCCTATCCAAGAGATGCGGACGTAAAGCCTCAGAAGCAGAACAAGAAATAAAGACAAGAATCAAATGCTTACGGGTCATCGCCAGTGAGCTCGAGCGGCCTCCGGCCAAATTTGAAGCGTGAAAGCCGGCTGGAAGGGTCAACCTCGGGGAGCTTGGAAGCGGAAGGTGCGTCTGCGGTCCGCCTCGGGGCCGGGGCAGACCCGCGGGAGATCATCCCGGTCCTGTCCTTCTTCGGGATCGGGGGCAAGCTCCCGCCGTCCTGCTCGTCGTCATCCTCGTCGTCATCCTCGTCGTCATCGCTCGGAGAGAGGCGGAGAATGCGGGACCTGCGCCGGGGGAGGGGAGCCCTCGACTCTCCTCAGTCGCTTTGGAGTCAGGCCCCTTTTCCCGCTCCCCTCCTTCCTCCTCTTCGCTGGAGTCGTCGGAGGGCACGTCCACCGGTTCCTCGGGAGTTTCCATGGGCACGGGCCCATCCCTGTTGAAGACGGGCATGGACTCCACTACCTGCTCCCAGTCGTCACGGAGGAACAAGGGCGTAGGAGCGCCCTCCAACCTCGCCACATCGCCCACGACCAGAGATTGGAGGACCGCAGCCAGATCTCCGTCGGCCAAGGCCGCGGGGCTCGGATGGGACCTCCACATCGAAAGTGAGTACTGTCGAAGCGGAGCCAGCTGGTGCTCCAGGAATTCCCTCAGCAGCGACGCGCCGGTCAGCTTCGCCGCCGCCATGTTGGCCGGCCTTAGATCCGCGTCCATCTTCTCCAACACCAGCTTCGCATGAGGGTCCGCGAGCTCCGCTCGACCCCAATCGCTGGAGCTCGTGGGCTGCTCCGTGGGCAAGATCAGCCGAGGGTGGATGCGCCCAGCATCTGCCAAGACCCACTTGCTCCTAAAGCCCTCAATCCTTTTCCCTGGGTTCGAGATGGCAATGGTGCCACCGTACGTGATGAAGCTCGCGCACGCGGAAGCAGGACCGCGAGAGGTCCAGAGGTAGAAGTAGTGGCGCAGCAAGGCCACTGAGGGATGCACCCCTACGTGAGCCTCGCAGTAATAGGCGAAGATTGCCAGGAGAAGGACGGAGTTGGGGTGGAGATTCAGAGCCTGTAGCTTATAATGGCGGAGGACAGAGAAGAAGAACTCGGAGAAGGGAGGCACCAGGCCAGCAGCAATGGCACTTACGAAGAACGGATAGAAGGTGCTCCCTTGACCCTCAGGGGTGGCGGAGCCGGCCTTGAACACCTTCGCCCCGTCGATGCCCCGCGCTGCCGCCATCCGGCGCAACCGGGCGAGGCTCGCCTCCGACACGTTCGGCGAGTCCAGGGCAGACGAGTACCAAGCTACGGCCGGGGGCTGACGAGGCGCCATGGCTTCCTAGGTCTCACGGTCGGAGTAGATCTAGAAATTTTGGAGGAAGGAAGGAGAGGCGCAAGAAAGGGGATCTGAGCAGCAACCGGAGAAAGCAAAAAAGCAAAGCCTAGGCAGATGCCGCTCCTTTATCAACTCACGCGGTTGCTAAGGCGCCCATGTCCAATCAACCGCCACGCGGCGCCCAAGGCCGCAGGCTGTTAGGGCCCGCGGCGCTTCGCCCTCGCCCTTCCGCCTCCCTGCACGGCCAAGTCCGGGCGCGCCTCGGGCCCGGGGGCTACTGTCGGCGTTCTGGGAATGGGGGTCCCCGGACTTGCCTGCCTGCGGCCTGCGGCATGGCTCAAAGGGGGGCCCAGCACGGCCCATCTTCACCAACACAGACCCAAGACCCTCGCGAGGGGCCAAGCCTCGCGGGGCGGACGACACGGAGCTTCCTCAGGCACGGCCTCACCAAGCTGGCTCGCGAGGAGGCGGAGAGATCAAGGCGGGGTACCTCACGAGGTGCCCGTGACGCAAGCCATGATGACCAAAGGCGCCAGGCGGGTGCCAGCCCGCGCAGTGTCCTCCTTTCCTCTTTGGTGCAAAGGGAGCAAGCGCAGCCGCGAAGTACCGAGGCATCGGGCAAAGGTTGCCATTTCGGTGCAACAAGACCAAGACCAGGAGGACTGCAAGATGGAGGTCATCGTGGAGCCCAAGACGGCGTCACCACCAGAGCTTTGTGCAGGCAAAGACTACTTTTTTCAGGATAGCTAGTACTAGCTGTCCCCCTTCAAATTAGCCCGCCATTGTTGGCTCCCTTCCCGCTCGATATTTGGGAAGAGGACCAGGGCCCCTATAAATAGGACCAGCCCCCTAAAGGAGGGGAGAGAATCGGGATCGAGAAGAACAAGAGCAGAGAGGGAGAGAGAGAGAGAGAGGCTAGAGGTTGGAGATCAACAATCGGAGAGGGAGAGAGAGAAGGGTGACTGACGAAATCTCCGTGCGCACCCCAGTGTTCGAACATCAAGGGTCTGCCGGAACCCGAAATGTGACAAAATCTTTGACCCCCTTTTCTTTTACAATCCTACCTAATTATACCCTAACTAGATAGGATTGTAAAACAAATGGGGCTCAAAGATGCTAGGAGAATCTGGGTAGGGTCAGATTCTGGGAGAATCTAGCAAAAGAACTAGGCCTCCACTGCAATCATCGTGACATGTTATTTGTATGTCATTTCTATTGGCCAAGTTTCTTAGGGATAGTTATTTCGAGTTATCCTAAGGAAATAAGCACCTTTGAATATAAGCTCCAGATAATAAGCCAACCAGTTCTTTTCATTGCCTGCCTTTTCAGCTTATCTGTGGTATGATTAGTGAAAAGTCTAGATTGCATTATATTTTGTCATTTTGCTGCCCATATGAAAATTAATTTGACTTGCAAACATCACAAATTGAACCAAGTGTAGTAATTAATGTGATGGGAAAATAGACAATCAATATTTGTTCAAAATGCAAACACAAAGATATCATCTACTTGGCAAAATCTACTTTGGTCAATGTCTTCCATAGAGATCCCATTGCCTAATTTAAAAACGGATGACCTAAATTTAAATGAAGAACAATTATTTATCAAAATTCGATGGTCCAAGTGGCTGGTTATTATCATATAGCAGCACCACCTAAAAGCATCATATAGCAGCAGTTCATAGCAACTCATCATACATCAACAACATGCAATTCATCATATACCAGCAGCAGCTCATAGCAATTCATCATATAGCAGCAGTAGGAGAAGCTCATAGCAATTTATCATATAGCAGCAGCTCATAGCAATTCATCGTATAGCAGCAGCAGGAGCACCTTATAGCAACTCATCATATAGCAGCAGCAGCTCATAGCAATTCATCATATAAAAATAGCAGCTCATAGCAATTCATCATATAGTAGCAGCAGGAGCAACTCATAGCAATGCACCATATAGCAGCAGCAGAAGCAGCTCATAGCAATTCATCGTATAGCGAACAAGAATGAAAATTTGGCAAAAAATTAGAGGAGATCCTTACCTTGTTGGATGAGCTCATCCTTTAATAGCACCTCAAGGCCACGGCTGGGAGGAGGGGAGGGGGAACGAGGTGCCTTCTGTCGTAGTGGGGCATCGGCCGTAGTTGTGCGGTGCTTGCCGGAGTAGTGCATTGGACGGACCACAAAGATTCAGTTGCTGGAGACCATGAGAATGAGGGGCGGCGCTAGAGGGAGGGGCGGCACCAGAGGGAGGACCAGCCAGGGAGATTTGGCCCTACCCGCCGGTCATGCATCCTAGCTGGATAGAGCATCGTCGAGGACCAAGCCAGATGGGACCAGTGGTGACAGCTCGCTGGAGGAACCCTAGCGCTGCAGCCAGGGGATCGAGGTAGAGGGAAAGGGGAGAGGAGATGCAAGTGGGCAGGGCAATGAACGATTGTTTGTTTGTTTTTACTTGAGGGTTAGGTGTGACACAGGCGTGAGCAGTGGCATTTTGAGTGTAATATAGGTAGACAACATAGTCATTTCACTATTCCCCTTCCCTTCAACTTTTAGTGAGTTTCTACCCGAAACACCGCCCTCCAAAGAGAAATAAGTTAAGCCTAAGCCCATAACTCAAAAATGACTTCTTTACATCTTTTATGGCTTAGTTTGACAATAAGCTCTGAAAAGGCGGAATAGAACTAGCCCTTAACCTGCAATTCAATTGTGCGTGCAATGATGAATCACTCCTGCCTGCTATAGTGTACATTTAGGCATCATCATACATGGCATAACCTAATACATGTGCATTTCATTATAGAATCTGAAATATGCAATGTTTATGTTAGTTCATATGTTGCATGTGATGTTTAAATGCCCCTTAAATTTGGTCATTCAAGTGATGGTATTTAAGCCTCCTTCTATGCTTCTTTTCTTGATATGTAAGATTTGCTCACACATCTATTCAATTGCTTGTTTGTATCAACCAGCCATACTAGGACTGTTTGCTTTGATTACTTGTTGTTCTTGACCTAGCAGATCTTGTCAACAATTTAAACACTAAGGGCCACTATAGTGGGGGCTTGTCTAACTCATAGGTGACATAAAGGTTTGGCTGTACACTAAAGTAGGCTCTCCAAGAGTACCTGGAGATCCAGTTCAAAGGCATGCCTAGTTTTTACATAGTGCACACATAGTAAATGCTCATTTCATTGTGTGGAAGAGTTGTGGCATGTTTCATTATGTGGTGTTGTTTTGTTATAATCTCATCCTTTTGTGTTATTCACAGACTGGAAAGTATGCATATTTATCTTCCAAGGAGACTAGTAACTAGTTTGTGTCACCTTGCAGAGGGGGTGCAATGAAGATAAGATTGTGGATTTCCGAGTACAAGATGTTAGGAAGAAGCCTTGCAAGAGAAGGAGGAGCAGCGCTGAGCCAGTTCAACCATTTAAGGTAAGTCACTGTATTACAATTACCAGGACATCCTATTTGTCTGACATTGTGCTTGTGTAGGGTTCTTCACCTGTAACCCAATCATTGGGCCATTGATTAAAAAAACCCTCCACTCACTACTATATAATGTTCTAACTTTTTTGTAAATCAAATGTATGTAAACACATTCTAATGTGTCTGTTCACTCATTATGGATGTAGTCTACTTTTAAATATCTAAATCATCTTATAGTAGTGAACAGTGTGAAACTGCTTCCTGCCATGGTAGAGTTGTCAATGTCATAAATGTCATAACCAAACGCATACACTACAAAAAAAGACACATCCGTGACATTTTGGGCCGAACGAAAAAAAATTATGTCATACATATGACACTTCTATGACGATAATTGTGACAAAACCCGGTATCATCATAGATGTGGTGGGCTCCTACTTCTATGACAGAAAAAGGGCTTTTCGTCCTGGGCGGGCTGGAGACGCAGCTTCATGACATTCTTTGGGTCGTCCATGACAGACAAAACTGTGGTAGAAGCGAGGGGGAGGAAAATTTCGGGGAGTTCCCGGTTACGGTGGGAGGTCGAGGGCCGAGCGATGCGCGTTTCTCTCGTACATGTACGCGCGTGTGTGCGAGGCGTTGGCTCTAACTGAACCCGAGCGAGGCGTTGGGCTCTAACTGAACCCGAGCGATTGCACTGCAGGCTACGCGTTACTGAACCCGAGCGATCGATCGATGGATGTTAACTGAACCCGATCGAGCGATTCCTTCGCTACTGCTGCTAACTGAAGC
>NC_041388.1:297331233-297347423 GCF_002162155.2 Triticum dicoccoides | reverse complement strand
GGTGTGGAGGGCTGGATGAATAGTAGAAGGTGGAGGGGTGCCCGTGGAGGGGTGGTTGAATAGGACCCTGTGGTGTGGAGGGCTGGATGAGCAGTAGACGGTGGAGGGGTGATAGAACAGTAGCCGATGGAGTAGCATGCGGTGTAGGCTAGATGAACAGGAGCCTGTGGAGGCTGGATGAACAGGAGCCTGTGGAGGCTGGATGAACAGGAGCCCGTGGAGGCTGGAGGAGGTCAACGGTGGAGATGAACAGTATACCGTGGAGTCCCGTTTTGCGGTACGCCACACCCCTCCCAATGAACATGACCCCCGTTTCGACCGTAGCATTCCAACACAAGTCTGTTTCGTCCGTTTTGCGGTACGCCACACCGCTCCCAATTAACGGGACCCCCGTTTCGACCGTAGGAGGCCCGTTTCCTCCGTTTTGCGGTACGCCAGACCCCTCCCGATGAACAGGATCCCGTTTCGAACATGGCCGGTTGAACACAAGGTTGTTTCCTTCGTTCTGCGGTACGCCAGGCCTCGTTTCCATCTCCTGTTCCGTCCAAGCCCTCCTGATGAACACGACGCATTCCGTTGCCTCCCGATGAACATGACGCATTCCATTGCCTCCCCATGAACACGACGACGACGCTGTTTCTCCGTTCCGACCCAGCCATGTACACAAGTCATTGTCGTACGTATGCGCGAGTAGGCGTTCGAGACCCCGCCCGTATGTACACATACGTGGCCGTATTTTCTTTCTTGCACCTTGGTCGTTATACGTACGTGTAAATGCTACGTGTGCGCCTCTACTACGACACGTGCGCGCCTCTACTACGACACATGCGCACCTCTACATCGACCAGTATGTACGTACACGTTCGCGACCAGAATGACAACGCTACGTACGCTTCGATCAGGTGGGTCCCGACTGTCAGGCACTTCCTTGCCTGCGAAGATGTAGCTGGTCGGTCCCAGCAGTCAGGGGGCGAATCGTTTTGTTTTTTTTTTTGCCCGGACTCACTTCCTTGCGTGCGAAGATGTACCTGGTGAGTCCCAGCAGTCAGGGGGAATCGTTTTTTCGCGAAATACGGTGGCCCGTTCGATGGGTCGCGCTGTCAGGTGGAGGAATAATTATTTTGCATGTAATAAGGAGGCACTTCCTTGCTGCGGCCGTGGACCCAGATGTCAGCCTCTCCACGTACAGTCCACGTCCGATGGAAGCCGTTCCTTGACCATGTTGACCACGCCGCGTCGAGAGCACTAGGGCAGTGGACGACGGCAAGGCCTAGGAAGGGGACGACGCGGAGCCGGGGAAGACGCGGCAGTGGATGCCCACGCGTAGAGGAGTATGAGGGTTCACTGGTTCGCTGCGGTGTGAGGCTGCCATCACCGTAGAATAACAGGGGGTGTGGGTGAGTAGAGGGATGGCTTGGCCAGTGGTGGGAGTAGTAGGGGGCGGTGAGGCCTCCGCCGCATCGCAGCCGGCCACGGGAGGCAGGAGCACGAGGCACGACCGGCACTGGTTTGGGTGGCCGGAGCAAGAAGACCAGAGGTTGAAGAAGCACTACGGCCATTGGATGGACATCGTATGGTCACTGGAGCTAGAATCGTGCATATTGACTAAGTTGACAAAGCCCTCCGTCCCCGTCAACTTAGTAGGCCCACAAGTTAGCCTGCCACTATACTGGGTCCCAGCTAACAGGGGGAGTATTCATTTTTTTTGTGCGTAATAAGGAGGCACTTCCTTGCGTGCGAAGATATAGCTGGTGGGTCCGAGCTGTCAGCGGCGGTAACATTTTTTCGCGAAATACAGAGGCCCTTTCGATGGGTCCCTAATGTCAGGTGGAGGAATCATTATTTTGTGCATAACAAGGAGGCATTTCCTTGCGTGCGGCCGTGGACCCAGCTGTCGGCCTCTCCATGTAAAGTCCACTTCAGATGCATGTCAGTCGTTGACCACGTTGACCAGGCCGCGCCGAGAGCACCAGGGTGGTGGACGACGGCGAGGCCTAGGAAGGGAACGGCACGGAGGCAGGGAAGACTCGGCAGTTGTTTCCCATGCGGAGGGGAGTACGACTGTATGAGGGTTTACTGGTTCGTCTGCCGTCGCCGGAGAATAATAGCAGGTGTGGGTGAGTAGAGGGATGGCAAGCCAGCGATGGGAGTACGGTGGGGCTGTGAGGCCTGCGCGGCAGCAGAGCCAGACGCGGGGAGGAGGGAGCAGGCAGTCCCGTCGGCGCCTGTTTGAGCGGCTAGAGCAGGAAGAGCAGAGATTGAAGAAGCACGACGGCCGTTGGATGGCCATCCAACAGTCACTGCTTGTGCGTCAACCTTTTTTTTAGGGAAGCCTCAAATCTGTGGAAAACAGCATACAACCCATTTGCTAATTCTTCAGGTTTTTTTGGAGCCCATATTCTTTTTGTTAGCATTACAGCCCATATTGTGGCCATGGTTAAAAAATTATACGAAACTTTGCATATTTCGGTGCGGTCCGAACTATTTTTAATCCCGAAATTTCGACTCACATTCAAACTGATTTTAAAAATAAATGTATATCAATATAGAATCCAACAAATTCTCCACGCATAAAAATTAATGTAATTTAAAATCTCGAAATGAAAAAAAAGATATTTGAAACTAATTGCCGGTTGGATGTGTTTAAAAATGTACGTCCCATTTCTCCTTACTGATGGGCCATTTTCTCGGCCAGCTGAATGAAAGCTCTCCTCGTCTTGAAAGATTTGCAGCCCAACAGGCCTCACAAAGCGACTTACTTGACAAATCACAAAAAAACTGGGTTGTGGCCGTGGACCTAGCTATTAGTCCATTTGTTTTTTAGTCCATTTGGTGGGCTGGGTGAAACAATGATGTAGCATCTATGCAGCTCATTTAAATCCCATTTGCGTTTTTCTCGAAAGTCGCAGACTTGCTGGGCTAGGTGAAAATATCATGTTGGGCAAGACGGAGAAATGTTGTAAAAACATAAACACATGATTGCACGTCAGTAAAATCTTTGCAAGCTTATGTACGCAATCACTAGGAGTTAGCTTGCCAAGTTATATATAAACAATTATTATTATTATTTTGTAAGAACTTTCAACTTACGAAATAAAATATAATTTTAATTTGATTAGATAATAGTACGTGGGGTATTATTATTTTTTAGGCTAGACGTGAGACAGTTGAGTTGGTTCTAGGGAAAGTACTGGGAGAAAACTCAGTTTACATCGAAAAAGAAAGTGGGAGAAAATTCAAAGACCTGCTGGGTCCACCTGAGGAGGGGAATATGTTGGGAGGAAGGAGATTCAAAGCACGGCAGCCGAGTGAACTAGTTTTTTTTACGGACAAGTGAACTAGTTTACATACATAAGCAAATTGCCACTAAAAAAGCAATCAGGATAATGGGTTCTTAAAAGAAATATTTCAGACAAAACAGATAATTACGACACATAGGCTAATGCATGAAACACTCACATGATAAAGGTGCTTATAAACAGATAAAGTACAACATCTAGACCTTCCTGGCATGCTTGATCATGACGCTGCGGCTATCCGTGTACTCGTCGGTTACGGGAAGCAGACACGCCCTCATGTCCAAGATCTGCATGTACATGTCGTAGCATGTGTATGCGCCCTTGGCCGCATAGGTTATGTAGGCTAGATTCAGAGGTACCTCCCTCGTGTTCAGGTCGTCTTCTTTCATGTTGGCGTATCAGGAGTCGATGATGGTCTCAGCGAGGTCAACCACGGAATCCTTCTCCTGCCCGTTGCTGATGATCTTGTATTGCTTCTGGATGTCGACAAGCTTGTTGCACCTGATGGCCGAATCATCGCGTTCTTCCTCCTCTCCACCGTAGCGAAGGTGCAGTCAGTGCTGCCGATAAAACGAGTGAATGCTCCAGAACCTAGTGCAGCCATAGGACTGAGGCGAGGCAGAGCTTCACCGAGTCCGTATCATTGGTGTACATCACATTCAACATGGTCCAGCCATAGGACTGAACGGCGAACTCAAAGGGGAACTCCTTGCTGAAGTCCATATCCAGCAGGCTCACCCCTCGGATCGCCATTGCAGTCTCTTCGAGTGAACGAGTGTGTAGGCGGCAGCAGTAGTTCATTTTTCAGCTCTTGGGGAACTGGATTCAACAGTAAGCTGAGTGTGTACATGCGACAACAGTTACTACCCCTCCCTCGTCTGCTACACGCCCGACAGAAGATGCACCCTCGGCCACACGTCGGTTCACGAGCGGGTCTGTATTGGTACTATAATAACAGGAGTTAGTGGTCACTTTACTTAAATTTAATTAGCTTTAATAGAAATTCATACTTAAAACAAGCAATGCATTCGCTCGTTCTATCAGTGCCACAGGATCAACATGCACAATAATTAGAATTATTATTCTCAGGACGCACATGATCATCACATTTGTCGCACTTTCACAAAAGATAATACTACCGAGTTTGAACTGTTTGTTATGGTTGTTGTCCTCTGCATCATCATGTCGTGTTTTCCAGCTTGCAAGATTCAGAACCAACAAATAAGATCCAAATAATAAGTACAACAAAGATGCCTACACATCTCATTGATTCCTAGCTTGCAAGATTCAGAACCAACAAATAAGATCATAATAAGTACAACAAAGATGCCTACACATCTCACTGATTCCCAGCTTGCAAGATTCAGAACCAACCCATTAGAGCCTTTTGATAAAGTGAATATCGGGATTAAATCCATCTTGGCTAGCCATGGCATACAATCGAAGAACTAGGAGAATGCTCTTGACCATCACAACATCTGTAGTTGAGTATTCCTGTTTGCACAGCATGTTTGCACAGCACAAACAAGGAGACAGGAGAGCATGATTTCGCTTTAATAGCGGCCTCCTTGAACTCAACCTCCAGCTCTACTTGGATGAGGTCTGACTCGAGTTCCATGATTCAATTCATGCGCCTTTTTCTGCAGTTCACCTGAAATGAAGCAAAGATTGCATCATTCAGCTAGCAAGAAGTACTTGCTCTTGTGAGCTGGCAGGTTCTTCTTTAGGCTGGTTGTAATGGGGAGTATCATATACTAGTATCATGCATATGATACTAGTGTTTGATACTAACTCCGTAATGCATAGTATCATAAGTTAGTATCTTAGATTGCCTTATTAATTACCATGCATGACACAAACTAGCGGAGCATTTAATATGATATAGTATCATGATATGATACTACATCCTCTCTTTCCTCATTTAATTGTGTGCCACATCATCCAAAACATCTAGTTGGCATGCATGATAGTAGTTATGATACTCCCACTACAACCAGCCTTAGTAGTTGCACTAAAATTGAGGAACATTAAGGTTGGCTGTCCGGCTCATGTAAGGTGCAACTATAATTTTCTTATCCTTTTGTGTAGTTCCACTAAAATAAAGTGCCATTGTGGTGACAGTGACGGCTCCATCTTGCAAAGGCTAATAAAATGTTGCACGAGATTACCAGCAGAACTTGACGGAGATTTTGGAAACTCCAATCACCATTTTGTGCAGTTCCACCAAAATAGAGAGATGTTGCCACGTGACATTTTAGTTGAACTGCACAAGACACTCATTCCAAAAAAAGTGTTTTCTGCAGTTCACCAAAAGGTCACAATAGCAACAAGGTGAAATGGATTTTCGAAAGATAGAAAGTAAACAGTTGCTGGTCAATAAGAATTTTTGAAACATATACAAAATGAAAAGAAGCATCTTAATTATGTTCATGGCAATCACGCAAGGACAATAGAAATTTTAAAACGTCAGTGATTACCAGAAGCATTACGATCAACAATGATATTCCTCAAATATGGGATTACTTTAATGGTGCATTGCTTGTTTACCAGACACAGTAAATCAACAGCAGCTAAAGAGTTGGTTTAAGGGCATGGGACCGTGGGGACACCAGGACACTCAGCAGTGTAAAGGAGCAACTTACTTATCATACTGGGGAAAACAGCAGGAGTGCCGTTGTACTATGTGAGGGCAGCAAATCTAATCCTGGAGACCTTTTACTATGTGAGGGCAGCAAATCTAATCCTGGAGACCTTTTACTATGTGAGGGCAGCAAATCTAATCCTAGAGACCTTTTACTATGTGATGGTAGCAAATCTAATCCTGGACATACTCTGTTGACTTGTCCACCAGCCGCCACTTTCTATGCTTTTTTCAATCAATAATAGATATGTTCCTTATCCAGTTTGTACTGCGTTTTCCCATTATTTCCCTTTTCAACCAAGAGACCGGTTGGGTATCCGGTCTCTACTACTTTCACCATATTATTTCCTCTTTGAATCAGGTCCTAGATTCATGCTACAACTTTCCCCCTTTCTTCGTTGTTTGAACAAAGCCCTAGATTCGAATGCATGAAGTAGCTTTACCTCTACTAATACAAAAAATTTAGGTGGCTTTGGAAGAGCTGATGGGAGTAGAAAAAGATGCACATGCAGACACGTGGGGAGCTGGGGCAGTAGAGCAAGGCTGCTTTCGAAGTACTTATACCAGAGGGTCGCCGGGATGTCGGCGGCGGTAGGTCGGATCTGCGGACAATACGGCAAGGAGGAAGAAGGGTCGGAGGACCTCCCGAGCCGGCCATGTGTCAAAGAGAACGGCACGGGCAGAGGATCGGGCCCCTCCGGCAGCTGTGGGTTTCCTCCCTCAGCGGCGATGACCGCGTGAACGATGCACCTTTTAGTCCTCTACACACACCGGCCGAAGGGATCCGACCGGATCTGTGACCAGCGGTGAGCAGAGAGAAAATGTCGCTACCGCTGTCTTGTTTATATCTGGAGAGGATGAGAGCAACCCTAGTAAAGCAAGCGCTCAGGCCCCTGCGTCCATATATAGTGGAGTGATTATCTTTTTTCTCTCCACAACAACCGTTTCAATTTGTGTACGTGGCATTAAAGAAAAGAAACTCTCTATTTAAGGTGACTACTGCACGACTCCTACTTACTACTAGTAGTACTACAGAATTTTTCACTTGTGCTCCCCGCCCCTCCATTCATTGAACAACCCCATAGGTGAATAAACATACAGTAAGTACTGTATTTATATAGAACGAACAAGCTCGAACTGTTTTCGCGTAGTTAAAAGTTGAGGGCGGGGCTTTTCCCGGGCAGTACGCGCGGCAGTTTTCAGGTAGGGCCAGAAGACTATTTTAAATTTTAAAAAAAAACTTCGAGACAGCCACATAGCATGGAGCTGACCCCAACGATTTTAAGCTTACAGGCACGGTACATGCTATCCTAGACTACTATACACAAGAAACTGCCACACGAGCGTCCAGGCTGCGCTTTGTTCTTTGCCTCTTCGGGAAGTCGAACAATGATGGAATACTACTGCACTGGAGGAGTACTATAGTACGCTTCTAGCCATCTGACACCGATTGAACTGCTGCATGTCCACCGCGTGCGGGAGGGAGAGCGTGTAGCGAAAGCTTCTCCTAGTCTTGCCAGCCACCAAACTCATGGGCGAGGGAGGGACGCTCCTGCCTTTGCGTGTATGACAGGTGGGCCCTACAGGTGTGTGGCCAACCTGTCATATAGCCAAAGGCATGTGTAGTTAAGTCCTCGAGGGAGAGGATAATCAAACTTCTAGTTGATGTACGAGTTGACGCGACACATCAAAGCACTGCTCTCGATATATTTCAATAATTTGCGTGTGTGACTCCGTGATGCAGAGGCCGGGGGTCATCATCCTCCCTTTCGAGAAAAAATAGACGCGTGTGTGAGAGGACGAGTGTGTGCGTGCACCTCTTCTCTTCCTGTATAACATACTACTAAACTCAGAGTACAAGTTTTTGTGGGTGGCACGATGGTGCGTGCGAGAAGTCCCGAGAGATAGGTTTAATGCATTAATTGCAATGCATGCATGCATAAAGTACATGCATTGGTAAATTTTGTCTTAATACTTGCATGCAATGATTTAATGCACCTTGGAATCTGAACATGTGTTGGGGACAACCAAATTGAGCCTTATAAAATGGAAAAACTAAAATTTTGAGATAAGCCCTATAAAACCGGAAAGGAGGGAGTAGAAAAAGAAGTACTCCATCCGGGAATAGTACCGCACTTCGAAACTAGAACCGTCAATAAATTTTGAGCTTGCATCTCGTCACATTCCAAATTACTCCATGCTATATTGAATTGCAAACCTGCTCACACCTATCACAACCTAAACGGTTTCCCACTTAGGAGCGTATTAGTACTCGGTTATAAATACTAGTATGCCAAGATGACTGCACATTCCTCCTCAACTCCTCATCCACAAAAACAAACAAGTCATTCAGCATCCTTCCCTTGCGTCTGCCATGGCCAGCGTGAGTTCTGGGTCGAGAGATTGCCACTAAGGAGAGGCGAGCATGGAAGCGGAAGCACGAGAGTGTCCCGCCTCGCTGCGAGAGCAGCCGACATGTCCCGCCGCATGGAAGTAGCAGCACAGAGGTACCGCTGTGCCGCTGAAGCAGCACAGAGGTCCCGCCGCGCCGTCGATGTAGCAGACTGGTCCGGCCGCGCCGCGGAAGCAGCGGAGATGTCCCGCCGCACCACGAATGCAGTAGAGATGTCCCGCCACGCCGCGGCGGCCTTTGAAAATTTCTCGCGGGCACGCGATGACTGTTACAGGCGCATGCATGCGATCATCCATAACCAGACGGATCAGATCTCCCGCTCGGCGAGGTTGTAGGACGACATGATAGCCTCGTTTGAACAGGCTACCGGCTCATCCGGCAACTAAGGGAGGGCAATGAGAGGCTCCGGGCCGAGCGCGGCCTGCTGAGGGAGAAGATCGTCCGAAGTGCAGACCTGCAGGAGGAGACTAGTGCCTTGTTGAGGAAACTTATGGACGAGATTGACATGCTCTGCAACGAGCGCCAAAGGCTGGTGGAGGAATCCGTGGATGTTCTCAAGCAGCGTCTTGAGGACACGAAAGAGCTCATTGCTGCTCGCCGCGGAGACTAGTTTCCTGGTTTCTTTTGATGTAATAATCGGTTTAGGATGTGGATTGTGTCGTCGGTTGTGAAATGTTGGGTTCTAGCACGGATGTTTGGCCTTTGTTGGCCTCTTGGGATGTTGCGATTTCAATCTGGTAGCTTTTAGTCCTTTCGTGTTAGGCTAGAGTTGTGCTGAACTTCTTGTGAATTGTGGTGGTTTTCAGTAATGAAAATCGGAAGGGGCAAGCCCTTCTTTGATCAAAAAAAAAATTAATCGTCCTTATATATTCATCAGTCTTGCTATAAGTCGCAGTAGATGCTATATAGGTCCGTCGGATCTTACATCAAGATCCATGCTTTCAGATTTTCTTTTTTCCCTCTTAAATCTCAGTCGAGTGAGACATAGCCACGCCATTAAATAGAGGCTCGGGCGGCATTAATGGATACCTTGGGAGAGAGGTGGACGGCAGATGGAGGTCAAAGGGCTCTCCTCCCGATAAGCACGCGCAGGGGTCTGATTGCATGCCTCTCGTACTCAAATAGCTACCCTGCATGTCGCCTCCTAGCTAATAAAAAAGGGGACGCGTGGCGGCACGTAAATGGTACTAGTAAGTAGAACGCCCACGGTTTCAATAATACTTGTGTTTCCGATTGTAACATGGCAGCACTTCTTCCAAAATGACTTTGTTGATTGTTAATGTGTGCGCCTTCGCAAATCGGACTGCAAATTTACCACAGCATGTTGGTGCCACGTCATGGCACCAAGCCAAGTTTCATTATTTTCATGCGTGTTTTGGATTTACAGGAATTAAAAAACTAAGTTTCTCAATGTTTCCAACGCAGCCACGACGCCCAGAATTTTGAATTTCATTCCCATTTCTTGCATGGAACCTAGAAATTTACCCAAGGACGCACATGTGATTTTTCAACCAACTTTGGTGCACTGGAACATGTGCTTGTATTTCAAATTTGAATTATGCACACAAAGGTGACACGTTCCCTCCCAGAACCACGAGCCTTCTTGAGAGAAGCTCCGATTTGCAAGAAGCTTATACCAAAATTTGTTCCTATTCGGCCAATTTTTTTACCACGGCATGGTACTACCATGACATGACACCATGCCAAGTTTCATGATTTTAAAACCAAGTTTCTCAATGTTATCGACCGAGCCACGATGCCCAGATGTTTGAATTTTATTCTCATTTTTTGCATGGGACCTACTCCCTCCTTCCATCTATATAGGGCCTAATGTGTTTTTCAAGACAGCCTTTGACTATTGACAAGATTAATAGAACATGAGATGTATACTATGCAAATTATATTATTGGAAGCTCCTTTGACATACAAAATTGAAGGTATGCTTTGTGTAAGTTGCATGTCATATATTATTGCTCTAACGTTTGGTCAAAGTTAGCCTCGAAAAACGCATTAGGACCTATATGCATGAGAGGAGTCGACTTCGAGAGAACGTGTTTGTTCGAGAGAGACACCGAGGAAGACTACTATATATCGATGGTGCATGTAGGCGGGAATTAAACTAAGGGATGGTCTTATTGGTTTCGGGGATATAGGGGAAGAGTGAGAGGCGGGGGGTAGCTAGAAGGAGATTGTTAAGTGTGAGTGTGTGTTTTACCCATCTAGGCGGAAGTTATGTGCACAAAAGAGGAGAATGATTCGATGTGGCGTCAGGATTGAGGGTAATTAACTACGTATGGAGACATAGAGACCTTGAACGTCATGTGTGAGAGGTATACATGTATACGTGGGATGTGTGTGTGTGCGCGCGCGCATGATCGAGATAAAAGAAAGAAGACATAAGTTATAAGATCAACAACATGGGAGAGACAGATCGGTATGACAATATGCATGCATGTGAGAATGCATGGAAGAAGTCCCGACAATTGAGCATGTGTTTTTGTCTTTAACAGAGAGTGGCGTGGGCTAGAACATGCATCTATGGCGAGCAGAGGGAGTGAGGCACAACGATTGTGCAAAAGAGACCAACCTATAAATGCATATGTATGGAGAGACATATATAGTGTGGGTGATAGGAAGCAAGACTCCGTGCGAGAAAGAAATGTTGACGGAGAAACTATAGATAGATACAGAGATGGAGATGCTAGCTAGAGGGACATCCGCTAGTTTGGGTGTTGGAGATGACCATCGGGTGGTTCAAAGGGTGAAGTCATATATGTGTGTGAGAGGGCACTTGACTGCATGTAGAGAGAAACATATGTAGTGTGCGTGATAGGAATCAAGAGTGAGGGCGAGAAAGAAGGTTGATGGAGATATAGATAAATAGAAAGATAAAGATGCTAGCTAGTGTGCGTTAGAGATAGGAGTCGAGTGGATCAGAAGGCTGGGTTATGTGTGTGGGTGTGAGAGAGATAGAGAGAGGGTGCGTGTGAGTCACATACAAACAGATATCAGACAGAAATGAGATCCAGAGAGACGGAGTTTTGTGTTTGCGAGAGAGAAAGATATTTCACAACGAGAGTGATAGCTAGAGAGACATACGAGGGAACGCAAGATATCTCTAGGGAGAGAGGGTGTGTGTGAGCGACATACAATAGAACAATGGAGAAATATGAGACCCTGGGAGATAGAGTTTGTGTTTGTGTGTGAGAAAGAGATATTAATGAGGAAGAGTCGTAGGTTCTCATATCTAAGGAGCGAAAGACATCTCTGTATGAGGGGTGTGCGAGTGGCACACATGGGAATAGTAGATAGAAATGAGACCCCGGAAAAAAAGTTTTGTGTTTGTGTGAGAGAAAGAGATTCCACATGGAGAATCATAGTTAGAGACACATAACAGGCAGCAAGATATACTTAGAGAGAGATAGAGTGATGAAGGTCGAGGGAGAGAGTACCGTCAGTGTGTTACGAAGATAAAAGATAATTGTCGACATACAGGTAGCACGAGAGATACCTGAGAGACGATGAACGCGTATAGGTCCAGAGAGATAGTCCTATATAAGCATGAGTGATAGCTATATGAGACGAATATCTGGATTAAAGGGGATTCAAATATTTAAACTGGAGATCACGACATCGATAATATCATAACGCAAATTGGTGTATCAAACATGCATATTCATTTGAATTTGGGCACATGTGTAATGTTATATAGTTTATCAATATTGGTGATCCATAGATTCTTCAATTATAAACAATGCATGGTTTATATGCATTTAATGTCTAAACGGGATTACACTATATGTTGCGTGTGTGAAACACATTATACATGTTTGAGAAGTAAAAAAGACCCGCATGAAACACACATTAATTGGAGACAGTTAGCGAGGAATGCATACATTGGATTTCAACATAACATGGTTTCAAATATTTGAAAATCCAAATTGATGGATACAACCTTATGAATCTGAGATCATGCCATTTGTAAACCATATATATGTATAAATGTTGTTGTGCTTTTGAAAGTATATATAAAAAATGATGTATATAGAATGTAATTCCAATTGAAAATGGATCCCGCCCGAAAAAAAATAGAATACAAACGGGATTCGCATTGAGTTGGCACGGTAAACGTGCACTCTACAAAATTTGAACGAAGCGGGGAAAGTCACAGTAATAGCCCGGAACCAAAATCTGAGAGATGGAAATCACTGCTGCCTATCCTTGCCACGCAAAGCCTATATGCTGGATTTCTATAGGTTTCGATAGGGGTAGGTTTGTAATTTCACCCAAATGTGACGTACCTCTCACCCAGATTCATACACGGTGGGTGCCAAAACACAGTGTGTCCTCGGCCAAAATCGACTCCCTCCCTGATTCATATTCATACACGGTGGACGCCAAAAACAAACTCTCGTCGGCAAATATTCGGTGTATGCGAGATTACCGTCCTATCCCCGGCCGACTAGTGTTGCTGTGATGTAGTAGAAATTTGAAACGGGGGCTAAGTTTGTAAATTTCCTCGCATTTGAGACATGCGCACCCTGAATACATGGTTCCTCCCTTCCTCTCTACCTCCCTTTTCCCCATTCGTACTCTGTGGGCGCCAAAACACCCTCTCCACCCCACCCTCCTCCGTCCGCCGCCATCCGCCACCCCATCCACCGCCGTCCTCCTCCACCATGTCGGAGCTGATACCCTGACGCCGCCATCCATTACAAGAGATTGACCTCTCTCATCCACGGCTTCGGACCGGGAACCTTGCATCTCGTCCTCTCGCTTCATCCCCGCCGTCGTCCACCTTGCCGGCGCCGCTCCTACGACCATCTCGCTCCACCGTGCCCCGCCGCCACCGTCTACCCTCCTAGATCTGCTTCCACGCCGCCGACAGCCATCGCTACCGCAGCATCGTCAAATTCTCAGCAGATGCCTACACGGCGCCGCACCAGAGGCGGTACTCTTTCGTATCTGCTCAACTTATTTATCGCAGCAAGAAAATAGATCGCCACTGCTTTACTCTGATTTCTTGTCTTGGTTGTGAAGTTGCCTTTGTCCGGTTTGCACCTTCAGATCCGCCATGGCACACTCAACACCATACTCACAATGCTTATGGTTTTCCCCTTTTATATTCCACACTAGTTAAATCACAATAGACTAAATTTCAAAATTGGGTCAGTCGATTTTTCAGAGCTCGCCGGAGTTCGCCGGTGCGATCGAAGGGGCTCGGGTGGTTGTGGGGCCTCGCCGAACGAAGAAAACGCGACGCGGGTAGGGGTTGGGGTGGGGTGGCGGAGGAACACAGGCGGTGGGGGCTGGTGGTCCGGCCGGCGGCCCGTGCGGTGTTCTGTATGGGAAGAATCAGAGACGAGGAAGAAGAAGGGTTAGGAGACGTAGGATCTTCATCCAACCGCCTGAAATGGTCGAGAGACAGCTAGGAGTAGCATTCTTAATGCGCTCTGGTTCATCATGTGTGGGCACTGCGCAACCAACATTTTATTATCCAAAATCTGCTTGCTCCTCTTTACCATGTTCCTCTTCCGTTCTTCTTTAATATGTACTCTCTCCGTTCCTAAATACAAGTCTTTGTATAGATTCCACCATGGACTACATATGGAGCAAAATGAGTGAATCTACACTCTAAAATGTACCTGGATACATCTGTATGTGATCCATAGTGGAAATCTCTACCAAGACTTATATTTTGGAATGGAGGGAGTATGATAGTAGTACAGTATGTTCCTTGTACTGAAGATGAGCAGGGACATTTGCAGTGTAGAGGTCTATACGGTCGGTTGTGATGGACACTTTGAGCCTCTTTGATTCGTAGGATCTTGTAAACATAGGAAGAGGATTTGTAGTGGCCTACCCACTTGAATCCTATAAGAATAGCAAGGAAATGCAGGGAGCAGTGTCGCCTTTGAGAGTTACATTGATATTAACAGTACCGCACCTTCACTTGAAGAGAGCTGGTATCCGAAGCCTTTCTAGCCGTACCGGCAATACTAGCACATATATTCCAGCAAGTTCCACTTTGCTGATTTTACTCTGATGCTTAAGGTTTTCCCATTATATCTACACTATGATATGTGTAGCTGCTTTGTGTCACACTAGCAGCAGTCCACTCTTGAAGCTAAACACTGCAATGACTTACAAAATTGGCACCAAGGCATTGAGTGCCATTCTGGATGCAATGAAACTCATACGCTCCCCACCTGTTGATTCTTGTTCAGAATATCATCCTAATGACTATTCTAACCTCGAGGAGTCAATGTTCACTCATCACGGTGCTTGTTCTAATTTGGCAATGTTTTATTGATTGCGGGTATCTTGCATATGTTGTCTTGCATTTCTTCTACTTTGTTGCACCGCCATCTGCTTAGTTTACTCATCATATATGTCGAGATGCCATGCCCATCCATTATCAATACATATTCCATCTGTCATCATACCATGTTTTTTCACTCAAATGATGTTCTTGTGCATCAGACATCAAAAAGGAAGAAGGTGATTGCCGAACCTGAAGGAGCACTAGCAAAGTCCTTGAAAACGTGGTGGTGCCGGAGAAATCAGACAGCACCCCACTTATACTAGATGTACAACCAGTGACACAAAACGTAGGACCGACTCCAGTAGACTGTATCCCTACTTCACTGGCCACACCACTAGCCCCACCACATAGGACCTGCACTCTAGCAAAAGGTATACCGATTTCATTTGCCATAGCACTAGCTGTACCATAGAAAAATCCCACTCCAGCAAAAAGTACAGCAAGTCCACTGGCCGAAGACCTATCCCAACTGCAGAGACGGCCAATTCCTGCAGATTGGAACCCCATTCCATTTCTTCCCATTTTAAAAGACAATGCTTTCAATGTTGTTAGGGACTACGTGCATATATTCCCATCATGGAAAGATTATTGTGAAGACAAACACCATTTTCACATCTTCCTGTCCAACTTATGTGTAAGTGCTATTATTCATGGTTATTATTTTCCTATTTTCTGCTGATTGAACACATGAATGATTTACATTACATTGTTGTAACTAGGCGAGGGTCAATTTGGATAGTCATGACGAGCAAAGCTTGCTTGTGCTTTTCAAGGAAGCATTGCAGCAGTATCGGTGTTACCTGAGGAAATCACACTTTGATGGCAAGTCTGTAAACGAATTTCCGGTGAAGTCTCCTGTGCTAAATTTAGAAGACATTGAATGGGAAAACCTTTTTATGCACTGGTCTCGTTCCCAGGATGAGGTACTGTCTATGAAATCACATGACAATTTGAACTTCTACTTTTCCGCATGTGCCTTTTGGATCTTTTTTGCGGGAAATCTGCTCGAAGAAGAATTCCGATTTGACAAGAACGACAGGATATCGCAAATATGCTGCCCGCTGCTTTGCTCTTGTTAGTACTTGTTGTCCTGTATCACTGTACTTGCATACATACCCGGTTCATTATGTGACAGCAGTGTGCATGATAGCTTGCTTATCAATTGTTCGCTCCAAATTATCTGATCTGTATGAATGGTTACATTAGTGTAGAATATATCCAATACCAATGTTTTTTAGCTCTGCATTGTTCTTGTAAGTACATGTTGTCCTTTATCAGTGTACTTATAATGACAGGAGTTGTTCATGTACCATCACTTTGCAGCTTATTTTCCTTTGCCCTCCATTTTCTACACATTAGATCTATATTTACTCTTACCATAAGGTTGGTACTAAAGAAGTTTAGCTGTGCATTGCTCTTGGCTGTATCTTTTTCCTGTATCGCTGCACTTACATTTATAGCTACTTGGTTATGTAGCATCACTCTTCATCTTATCTTAAATATTCTCCATTT
>NC_041388.1:297281118-297330760 GCF_002162155.2 Triticum dicoccoides | reverse complement strand
GGCCTTTATAGAGTCTGTCTTCACCAATAATGTAAGTTTATCCATCTCAAGCCTTCAAACTTTGTTGTATATATTTGGTTAGGCATGACTGCAACAGTTGTTTATTTTTGGTGTTTGCATCAAATTGCTTGTTTAAAGTTTATTATGTAGTTCATAAACAAAAGTTTGTCCTTTCTCAATATAAGTTTTCAGTTGTACAACCAACTTCCTTCTTCATACCATGTAAATTAAACTATACAGAGCAAATGATCTTCTTTTGCACTGCATGTATGCTTCTGTTCTTCATCCGGAATCCAGTGGTGTGGTGAACCTACCCACCACAGCACAATGTCATATTCTGCAATGTCTTAACTATGAACAATGTCATATCATTCTACTAGTATTTAAACCGTCTCTTTATTTGCCAATCTGAAATGGTATAAATTGACAGCACACTAACCATTGATACTTATGAGTTCTTGATCTATAATCCAGTGGTGTCGTGAAGCTGCCAACTCCTTCACAATGTCATTTCCTGCCATCTTGACCTGAACAATACCATATTGTGTTAATGCAAATTTAAAATGTGTCACTTTATTCGTCGGTAAGAAATGTGATGAATTGTCAGCACTGATACTTTTATGTGCAAAACCTATCATCTGTCTGCTTGTTTATCTTTCAGAGTGAGGAAGATATAAGTGTTGAACAAGCATAGTCTCATCATCTTGCTCAGCTGCTTGCGCTGCAGCTCCCCAGTAGGGCTAACCTTTCTTGAACTCTATTAAGTGATGTCGGTTTTGTATATTATTTTGTCGGCGTGTTTATTTGCACTGGTGGCGATCTTTGATGCCCAGTGTATGTAATCTGCTGTCTGCTTGTGCTTTATTATCATAGTGGCGAACTTTGATGCCCAGTGGATGTAATATGCCGTAATTTCTTTATTGTATAGTATAGGTTTTTTCTTATTCACGATGCTATAGTTATTTTACTGTATATATATATATATATATATATATATATATATATATATATATATATATATATATATATATATATATATATATATATATATATATCTTGTCTTCGCAGTAAACCGGCCAAACCGTAAAATTATGGTACATAATCGGGCCGTCATGCAATAACGATGTAGGTTGGGCCTGAAACATGCCGATCAGCTCACGGGCCGGCAGCAGCCCGAAATGAACCCCGGCCCATGATTGTGCGAATCAAATCACGGGCTTTTAACAGGCCGAAAAATTGTCTCGGTCCTTGTTTGGCCCAATCAGATATCGGCTACGAGCAGGCCGGATGCAAACCGGGCCGTAGTTAGGCCCAACTATATGACGGGCTTTTAACAGGCTGAAATTAATATAGGGTCGACATGTTAAACGGGCCCTTAACAGGCCAAAACTAATATCAGGCCGAATTACTAAGTGGGCCTTTAGCAAGTGGGCCCAAAAGCATAGTGTCCAGTTGACGGGCCGAATCCGATATGTGTCATAATTAGGCCCAAAACCTCTTAAAGGGCCAGACCTGATCTGGGCCGTAATTTGGCCCAGAACGTGGTAGGCTTTTAACGGGCCGGATCTCATATGGGCCACTATTAGGCCCAGAGTGTGGCAGGCCATTAATTGACCGGATCAAATATGGGCCGGCATTTGGCCCAAAACATGGCAACCAGTTAACGGGCCGGCCTACTAGGGTCCACAAAATCTTGTGGGCCTACAGCTGGGCCGGCCCATTAATGTCGGTGAAATCTCGTGGGCCTTTAGCTGGGCCGGCCCATTATGATCCGCAAGAATTTTGTGGGCCTTTACCTGGGCCGGCCTATTATGGCACACGAAAATCTTATGGGCCTTTACCTGGGCCGGCCCATTATGGCCCGCGAAATCTTGTGGGCCTTTAGCTGGGCCAGCCCATTATGGTCCGCAAAATCTCATGGGCCTTTAGCTGGGCCAGCCCATATGGTCTGCAAAATCTTGTGGGCCTTTAGGTGGGCCGGCCCATTTAAACTTGTTGGGCCATGCCACGTGTCGACGTATCATAGGCGCATTCTGTCCAGTGAGTGGATGGCATATGTCCTGACGATGAGCCGACACGTGTTTCCTCTAGCCAATGATGATTTTACACGTGGAAAATCCCCATTGGTCGGGGCTGTTAACGGGTTATCGGATCCAAAACCCGGCCCGATAGCTTATCGGCATTCCGTTACGGTGGATGCCACGTGTCGGTCACCCTTGACGAAAGCACTTCTGTGATCCACGATTTATCGTCATGGAAGTGCACACTTCTGTGATGATAATTTTGGTAATGTCATGGAACACTTCTACGACAGCACAGGTATGACTATCTTGATTCTGTCATAAATTGGTCATGGATGTACATGCATGACAAAAAAGCGACCTACTGTGACAAACACGTATCATCACGGAAGTGTATTTTTTTGTAGTGATATTCACATCATTAGCCTCCCTATCATTACTAGGATATTGATTACATACTAGTCGAGATACTTCATAGGTAAACAATATTACATTACTTGTTCCTTTATATAGTAAATGTAGCTAGGCCATGGATGTTACTGAGGCGTGCATGCATGCATGCTGCCAACTCAACAGTTCAATTGCTTGTTTGTTTCAGGCATAGTGAAATTGATCTTTTCAATTGCTTTATTTTTCCTCGGTTAATGAGATGCCCAAACAATGATGCATGATGTTGGGTACTTGTATAACTATTAGTTGACATGATTAAAGGCCTTACCATTTAATTACTCTGGCAAAGTGTGCTTGAAGCTTTGAAGTCTATTAACCAACTATTACTGCATGAGGCTCGCAATCTAGTTCATACTAGGCTAATGATTGCATAGTTTTGCTTGTTGTAGTAGGTTTGTATGAATCCCTCTGCTGTTCATTATGCTCCCTAAGACTTTAATTGAGCTACAGAATGGACAAGTGCTTGCTTACTTATATGCAACGTGCTGTCTCAATTTGTAACATGTCTGTGTTTTGGATTTGGCCCCGACATCATGCTCCTCTGGTGAGCTAAGAGAGCTTTCTGTATGCGGGCTGCATAGACTACCATTTTTATAATTTTTAAAATATCAACTGCTTATGCTTCATGACGTGTAACATTATTGTTAGTCTTGTTTCGCCATGTACAAAATAGTCTATCTTGCTCGCTTCACTGTTTTAACTATAATTTTGCCCTAGTCATGTGTACTTACTGAAACATTTCAGGATGAAGTGACATCAACACAAAGATCTGTGAGCAGTGCAGCATGGTCGTTACCAAATGATTATGGATTGGAATTGGAATGTGCTGATGTTCTCGAGCATCAACTAGAGGTGGTAAGACAATGTGTACATGATTCTCAATGTGCAATCAACAAGTTGAGACTGAACATGCAGGTATTAGATGCAGGAGCCAAAAAATGAAACGAGACACTGAGGTAACCACGAAGGAATTGGAGATTTTGCAGACTAAAAATGGTTCTATCTGAATCCGACCAATCCTATTTTCTGAAGAGATTATAGTTTAAATGGTAAGTTATGTTGATGCATGTCCATGATGTATGATCTTTATTTGCCCAGTGTATGTAATTTTTTGTATGTGTATGCTTTATTATCACTGGTGCCAAACTATAATGCCCAGTGGGTATAATCGGCTATAATTTCTTTATTGTATAGTGTAGGATTATTCTACGTTTCTATGCCTTAGTCTCTTTGTTGTATAGTGTATGTTTTCTAGAGGCGATAGTATAGAGTAGGATAATTCTTTGAATATGCTATATCGTTGAAACGGAGGCCAACACGCCCAAACATTTCCTGGACGCCATCCAAATGAACAAATATGTGTAGTCAAAGAGGGCCTTAATTGGGTGATGACCCACAAGCATAGGGGATCTATCATAGTCCTTTCAATAAGTAAGAGTGTCGAACCCAACGAGGAGCAGAAGGAAATGATAAGCAGTTTTCAGTAAGCTATTCTCTGCAAGCACTGAAATTATCAGTAACAGATAGTTTTGTGACAAGGTAATTTGTAACGGGTAACAAGTAATAAAAGTAAATAAGGTGCAGCAAGATGGCCCAATCCTTTTTGTAGCAAAGGAAAAGCCTGTACAAACTCTTATATAAAAGAAAGCACTCCCGAGGACACATGGGAATTATCATCAAGCTAGTTTTCATCACGTTCATATGATTCACGTTCGTTACTTTGATAATTTGATATGTGGGTGGACCGGTGCTTGGGCACTGCCCTTCCTTGTACAAGAATCCCACTTATGATTAACCCCTCTTGCAAGCATCCGCAACTACAAAATAAGTATTAAGGTAAACCTAACCATAGCATGAAACATATGGATCCAAATCAGCCCCTTACAAAGCAACGCATAAACTAGGGTTTAAGCTTCTGTCACTCTAGGAACCCATAATCTACTTATTACTTCCCAATGCCTTCCCCTAGGCTCAAACAATGGTGAAGTGTCATGTAGTCGATGTTCACATGACACTACTAGAGAGACAACATACATCTCATCAAAATATCAAACGAATACCAAATTCACATGACTACTTATAGCAAGACTTCTCCCATGTCCTTAGGAACAAACGTAACTACTCACAAATCATATTCATGTTCATAACCAGAGGGGTATTAATATGCATAAAGGATCTGAACATATGATCTTCCACCAAATAAACCAACTAGCATCAACTACAAGGAGTAATCAACACTACTAGCAACCCACAGCTACCAATTTGAGGTTTTGGGACAAAGATTGGATAGAAGAGATGAACTAGGGTTTGAGATGAGATGGTGCTGGTGAAGATGTTGATGGAGATTGACCCCTCCCGATGAGAGAATTGATGGTGTTGACGATGGTGATGCTTTCCCCCTCCTAGAGGGACGTTTCCCCGGCAGAACAGCTCCGCCAGAGCCCTAGATTGGTTCTGCCAAATTTCCGCCTCGTGGCGGCGGAGTTTCGTCCGAGAAGATGGCTTATTATTTTTTCCTCATCGAAAGACTTCATATAGCAGAAGATGGACATCGGAGGGCCACCAGGGGGGCCACGAGGTAGGGGGCACGCCCAGGGGGTAGGGCGCGCCCCCCACCCTCGTGGATAGTGGGTGTCCCCCCTCTGGTGCTTCCTTCGCCCAATAATATATATTTATATATATATATATATATATATTCTAATACTGACTTCCGTGAAGTGTCAGGACTTTTGGAGTTGTGTAGAATAGGTCTCTAATATTTTCTCCTTTTCCAGCCCAGAATTCCAGCTGTCGGCATTCTCCATCTTCGTGCAAACCTTGTAAAATAAGAGAGAATAGGCATAAGATTGTGACATAATGTGTAATAATAGCCCATAATACAATAATTATCGATATAAAAGCATGATGCAAAATGGACGTATCAACTCCCCCAAGATTAGACCTCGCTTGTCCTGAAGCGGAAGCCGATATCAAAAAATATGTCCACATGTTAAGAGATATAGGTGTCGATAAAATAAAATACGAACATGAGGGCATCATGATCATTCTTAGAATAGCAACATATATATATATATATATATATATATATATATATATTGTCATATGATTTCTTATGCTAAAGTAACAATTCATTCACAATTTCAAGTATGTATCAGAAACTTCATTGAAAACTAACAAACTATAATCTCAGTCATTCGAGCAATTGCAATTTATCATAACATCGGAAAGAGTCAATATAAGAGCTTTTCAGCAAGTCCACATACTTAACTATCATTTAGTCTTTCACAATTGCTAACACTCACGCAATACTTATGGGTATGAAGTTTTAATCGGATATAGAGATAGATAGGGGCTTATAGTTTCGCCTCCAAACCTTTTACCTCAAGGGTAATGTCAACAATAATAGTTCATGAAAAATCACATCCAATTAGCTATATATATCAGGATCTTTCCAACACACAGTGCTTGCCAAAGGATAAAACGTAAAAAGTAAAGGTGAAGATCACCATGACTCTTGTCATGTGTTTTTATGGTTGGATGCAGGAAATCTTAATGCAAAAGAACGTCACTTTATATTGCCACTTGTGATATGGACCTTTATTATGCAGTCCGTCGCTTTTATTTCTTCCACATCACAAGATCGTATAAAGCTTATTTTCTCCACACTAATAAATCATACATATTTAGGGAGCAAATTTTCTTGCTTGCAACAATGACAACTTACTTGAAGGATCTTACTCAATCCATAGGTAGATATGGTGGACTCTCATGGCAAAATTGGGTTTAAGGATATTTGGAAGCACAAGTAGTATCTCTACTTGGTGCAGCGAATTTGTCTAGCATGAGAGGGAAAGGCAAGCTCAACATGTTGGATGATCCATGACATATAATTTATTTTGGATGTAAGAAAACATAACCCATTATGTTGTCTTCCTTGTCCAACATCAACTTTTTAGCATGTCATATTTTAATGAGTGCTCACAATCATAAAAGATGTCCAAGATAGTATATTTGTATGTGAAAACCTCTCTTTCTTTATTAATTCCTATTAATTGCAACGATGACCCAAACTATGTTTGTCACTCTCAACAACTTTTATTCATCATACTCTTTATATGTGAAGTCATTACTCTCCATAAGATCCATATGATCTCTTTATTTCTTTTTATTCTTTCTCTTTTCTTTTATTTGTATTCCCTCCATATCATGGCAAGATAAGCAGGCCCTTGACTCATAACGAATCTTTATTATATATAGCTCACGGACTCAATTACATAGAAGGATCATAAAGCAAAACACAAAACTAGATCATACTAAAACTTTATTCTACTAGATCAAGATATTACCAAAAGGATCGAACTAGAAAAATGGTAAAGATAAAAAGGTGTGATGGTGATACGCGGGGCACTCCCCCAAGCTTGGCAGTTGCCAAGGGGAGTGCCCATACCCGATACTCAATTCTCCTTTGGTGGAAGTGATGATGGAGTTGTTGATGATGTAGGCTTGTCGTCCATATTCGAGCGCAGGAGATGCTCCAACTTACGAATAATGCCCTTGAGTGCGATGATATGCTCTTGCAATAGAATATTTTCACAAGTTAGATACTTGTTCTGCACCCGAACTATTTCAATCATCTTGAAAGTTTCAATTTCAGTAGGGGTAAGAAGATTGTACGGAGGTTGAAGGATGTCTTCTTCTTCTGCTGTCGGAGCTTGATCCTCCATGGCCTTCTTGATCCCATCATCCTTGTTGATCTCCCTAGGTTCTTTTCTCTTCAGCTCTATCTTCATTAGCCAAGCATCGTCACCCTCATTGTTGGAGGAGTGGGACGACATGATGCCTGGCATTAACAACTCTGACAGAAAACAGCTCGAAACAAAAACAGAGGATAATTGCGTGGTACGGTGGTCAAAACCTTTGGGAGATTATATAATGAATTTTTACCGACCAAAAGAAGTATCGTGCAAGAAAATGGAGTCCAGAGGGCACATGAGGTGCCCATGAGGCAGGGGGCGCGCCCAGGGGGGTAGGGTGCGCCCTCCACCCTCGTGGACGCCTCGTGTCCTTTCCGGACTGCTTCTTATTTTCCTATTTTCTTAAATATTCCAAAACGGAGAAAAAATGCTATTAGAACTGTTTTGGAGTCGGTTTACTTACCATACCACATACCTCTTCCTTTTCGGAGGCTGAAACATTATGGAAGGTGTCCCTTATATACTCCTCCGGGGTTACAGTTTCAATAACATTAGTTTCAACATTTATAGGGTTACCTGAGATATAATGTTTGATTCTTTGACCGCTCACCACCCTCGGATTTGTGACTTCGAAGTTGTTGATTTTTATGGCACCGAAACGATAAACCTCCTCAATGACGTAAGGACCTTCCCATTTAGAGAGTAGTTTTCCTACAAAAAATCTTAAACGAGAGTTGTATAACAATACATAATCACCTACATTAAACTCACGCTTTTGTATCCTTTTGTCATGCCATCTTTTAACTTTTTCTTTAAACAGTTTGGCATTCTCATAGGCCTGGGTTCTCCACTCATCAAGTGAGCTACTGTCAAATAGTCTCTTCTCACCGGCAAGTTTAAAGTCATAGTTGAGCTCTTTAATGGACCAATATGCCTTGTGTTCTAGTTCGAGAGGTAAGTGACATGCTTTTCCATAAACCATCTTATAAAGAGACATACCCAAAGGATTTTTATATGCAGTTCTATATGCCCATAATGCATCATCAAGTTTCTTGGACCAATTCTTTCTAGATCTATTAACAGTCTTTGGCAAAATTAATTTAAGCCCTCTACTACTCAGTCCTACTTGACCACTAGACTGTGGATGATATGGAGATGCAATTCTACGATTAACATCATACTTAGCAAGCATTTTACGAAAACACCATGAATAAAGTGTGAACCACCATCAGTCATTAAGTATCTAGGGAATCCAAACCTCGGAAAAATAACTTCTTTAAGCATCTTAATAGAGGTGTTATGATCAGCACTACTAGTTGGAATAACTTCTACCCACTTAGTAACATAATCAACAGCAACTAAAATATGTGTATACCCATTAGAGGAAGGAAACGGTCCCATGTAATCAAAGCCCCAAACATCAAATGGTTCAATAACAAGTGAATAATTCATAGGCATTTCTTGACATCTACTAATATTACCAATTCTTTGACATTCATCACAAGACAAGACAAACTTACGGGCATCCTTGAAGAGAGTAGGCCAATAAAAACCGGATTGCAATACCTTATGTGCAGTTCTATCTCCAGCATGGTGTCCTCCATAAGCCTCGGAGTGACACTTGCGTAGGATTTGTTCCTATTCATGCTCAGGTACACAACGTCCAATAACACCATCTACTCCTTCTTTATAGAGATGTGGGTCATCCCAGAAGTAATGTCTTAAATCATAGAAAAACCTTTTCTTTTGTTGGTATGTGAAACTAGGTGGTATAAATTTGGCAACAATGTAATTAGCATAATCAGCATATCATGGAGTAGTACGAGAATCATTTATGAAAGTTAATTGTTCATCAGGAAAGCTATCATCTATAGGTAGTGGGTCATCAAGAACATTCTCTAACCTAGACAAGTTGTCTGCAAGGGGGTTCTCAGCTCCCTTTCTATCAATAATATGCAAATTGAATTCTTGTAAAGAGAACCCATCTAATAATTCTACGTTTAGCATCTTTCTTTTCCATAAGATATTTAATCGCGGCATGGTCAGTGTGAACAGTTACTTTAGAATCAACAATATAAAGTATGAACTTATCACAAGCAAATACAACTGCTAATTTTTTCAGTAGTAGCATAATTTCTCTGGGCACTGTCTAGACTTTTACTAGCATATTGGATAACATTTAATTTCTTATCAACTCTTTGTCCTAGAACAGCACCTACAGCATAATCACTAGCATCACACATAATTTCAAAGGGTAAATTCCAATCAGGAGGCTGAACAATAGGTGCAGAAATCAAAGCTTCCTTAAGTATTATGCTTCTACACAATCATCATTAAATACAAAAGGAACATCTTTTTGTAAAAGATTAGTGAGAGGCCTGGAAATTTTTGAGAAGTCTTTAATGAACCTCCTATAAAAACCGGCATGACCAAGGAAACTTCTTATACCTTTAATGTCCTTTGGACACGGCATCTTTTCAATAGCATCAACTTTAGCTTTATCAACTTCAATACCTCTTTCAGAAATTTTATGCCCCAAAACAATGCCTTCATTAACCATAAAGTGGCACTTCTCCCAATTCAAGACAAGATTAGTTTCTTCACATCTCTGCAAAACTCGATCAAGGTTGCTTAAGCAATCATCAAAAGAAGTTCCATATACGGAAAAATCATCCATGAAAACCTCAATAATCTTTTCACAAAAGTCAAATAATATAGCGGTCATACATCTTTGAAAGGTAGCAGGTGCATTACATGAACCAAAAGGCATACTTCTATAAGCAAAGGTACCAAAAGGGCAAGTAAAGGTGGTATTTTCTTGATCCTCTTTTGACACAGGTATTTGAGAGAAACCAGAATAGCCATCTAGAAAGAAAAAATGTGTATGTTTAGATAATCTTTCTAGCATTTGATCAACAAAAGGTAAAGGGTAATGATCCTTTTTAGTAGCTTTATTTAATTTTCAGAAACCAATTACCATTCTATAACCTGTAACAATTCTTTGTGGGATCAATTCATCTTTATCATTAGGAACAAAAGTAATACCTCCCTTCTTAGGGACACAACAGACAGGACTTACCCACTGACTATCAGCAACCGGATAAATTATACATGCCTCAAGAAGCTTTAGTATTTCCTTTCTTACCACTTCTTTCATTTTAGGATTTAACTGTCGTTGGTGATCAACAACCGGTTTAGAGTCTTTCTCCAATTTTATTTCGTGCTAGCATAGAGTGGGACTAATGCCCTTAAGATCATCAAGAGTATATCCAATAGCAGCACATTGCTTCTTCAGAGTTTTCAATAATTTCTCCTCTTCTTGCTCTGAAAGGTTAGCACTAATAATAACAGGATATATCTTCTTTTCATCAAGATAAGCATATTTAAGAATATCAGGTAATGGTTTAATCTCAAACACGGGATCACCCTTGGGTGGAGGAGGATCCCCTAGGATTTCGACAGGCAAGTTGTGTTTCAAAATAGGTCCCTGTTTAAAGAATAGTTCATCTATTTCCCTTGTTTTATTCATAAACATATCATTTTGATGGTCTAGTAAATATTGTTCTAAAGGATCCTTAGGAGGCACGGCAATAGAAGCAAGACCAATAATTTCATCTTTACTAGGAAATTCTTTATCATGGGGTTGTCTACGAAATTTAGCAAAATTAAAATCACGAGACATGTCCCCTAAACCAATAGTAACAACATCCTTTTTGCAATCTATCTTAGCACTAATAGTATCTAAGAAGGGTCTACCAAATATAATGGGACAAAAGTCATCTTGTGGGGAACCAAGCACAAAAAATCAGCAGGATATTTCACTTTCCCACATAAGACTTAGACATCTCTAACAATCCCAACCGGTGAAATAGTATCTCTATTGGCAAGCTTAATTGTAACATCAATACCTTCTAACTCAGCAGGTGCAATATCATGCCTAATTTCTTCACATAAAGAATGAGGTATTGCACTCGCACTAGCACCCATATCACATAAGCCATGATAGCAATGATCTCCTATTTTGATAGAAATAACAGGCATGCCTACAACAGGTCTATGTTTATTTTTATTATCGGGTCTAGCAATTCTAGCAGCTTCATCACAAAAGTAAATAACATGCCCATCAATATTATCGGACAAGAGATCCTTAACCATAGCAATACTAGGTTCAACTTTAATTTGCTTAGAGGGCGTAGGTGTTCTAGTATTACTCTTACGAACCACAGTTCTAGCTTTAGCATGATCCTTTATTCTACTATAGGGAAAGGTGGTTTCTCAATATAAGCGGTAGGAACAATAGGATCAATATTATAAGTGATAGTCTTTTCTTCAACTTTAATAGGTTCAACTACTTTTACTTCAATGGGAGGATGATATTTAATCCACTTATCCTTAGGGAGATCAACATGAGTAGTAAAGGATTCACAAAAGTAAGCTACTATCTCAGAGTCAAGTCCATATTTAGTGTTAAATTCACGAAAAGCATCGATATCCATAAAAGATTTAACACAATCAAACTTAGGTGTTATACCTGACTCCTTACCTTCATCGAGTTCCCAATCTTCAGAGTTGCGTTTAATTCTTTCCAATAAATCCCATCTAAATTCAATAGTCTTCATCATAAAAGAACTAGTACAAGAAGTATCGAGCATGGAGCGATTATTGAGAGAAAGTCGAGCATAAATTTTTTGAACAATAATTTCTTTTGAGTGCTCATGATTGGGGCATGAATATAACATGGACTTAAGCCTCCCCAAGCTTGAGCGCTGCTTTCTCCTTCACGGGGCCAAAAATTATATATATAATTACGATCACGATGAAGCAGATGCATAGGATAAAACTTCTGCTGAAATTCCAATTTCATCCGGTTGTAGTTCCATGATCCAATATCATCACATAGCCTAAACCATGTCAATGCCTTTCCCTTCAAAGATAAAGGGAAGACCTTTTATTGATAACATCCTCGGGCATACCTGCAAGCTTAAATAATCCACAAACTTCATCCACGTAGATTAGGTGCAAATCGGGATGCAATGTTCCATCTCCTATAAAAGGATTAGCTAGCAGTTTCTCTATCAAACCCAAAGGAATTTCAAAATAAACATTTTCAGTAGGTTCAGTAGGTTGAGGAGAAACTCTTTGCTCTACTAATCGGGGTGAAGATACCCCGAACAAGCCCCTCAAAGGATTACTTTCCATAGAACAAGTGACAGTAAATTTCAGCACACTATATAATTTTTTCCTTACCAGATTCCACCTACAGAAGGCACTTCACTCCCCGGCAACGGCGCCAGAAAAGAGTCTTGATGACCCACAAGTATAGGGGATCTATCGTAGTCCTTTCGATAAGTAAGAGTGTTGAACCCAACGAGGAGCAGAAGGAAATGATAAGCAATTTTCACTAAGGTATTCTCTGCAAGCACTTAAATTATCGGTAACAGATAGTTTTGTGATAAGGTAATTTGTAATGGGTAACAAGTATTAAAAGTAAATAAGGTGCAGCAACATGGCCCAATTCTATTTGTAGCAAAGTACAAGACTGGACAAACTCTTGTATAAAGGAAAGCGCTCCCGAGGACTCAAATTATCGTCAAGCTAGTTTTCATCACATTCATATGATTCGCGTTCGTTACTTTGATAATTTGATATGTGGGTGGACCGGTGCTTGGTTACTGCCCTTCCTTGGACAAGCATCCCACTTATGATTAACCCCTCTTGCAAGCATCCGCAACTACAAAAGAAGTATTAAGGTAAACCTAACCATGTGGATCCAAATCAGCCCCTTACGAAGCAACGCATAAACTAGGGTTTAAGCTTCTGTCACTCTAGCAACCCATCATCTACTTATTACTTCCCAATGCCTTCCCCTAGGCCCAAACAATGGTGAAGTGTCATGTAGTCTACGCTCACCTGACACCACTAGAGGAGAGACAACATACATCTCATCAAAATATCGAACGAATACCAAATTCACATGACTACTTATAGCAAGACTTCTCCCATGTCCTCAGGAACAAATGTAACTACTCACAAATCGTATTCATGTTCATAATCATAGGGGTATTAATATGCATAAAGGATCTGAACATATGATCTTCCACCAAATAAACCAACTAGCATCAACTACAAGGATTAATCAACACTACTAGCAACCCACAGGTACCAATCTGAGGTTTTGGGACAAAGATTAGATACAAGAGATGAACTAGGATTTGAGATGAGATGGTGCTGGTGAAGATGTTGATGGAGATTGACCCCCTCCCGATGAGAGGATTGATGGTGATGACGATGGTGATGATTTCCCCCTCCTAGAGGGATGTTTCCCCGGTAGAACAGCTCCGCTGCAGCCCTAGATTGGTATCGCCAAGGTTCCACCTCGTGGCAGCGGAGTTTCGTCCCGTGAGCTTGATTATGATTTTTTTCCAGGGCGAAAGACTTCATATAACCAAAGATGGGCACCGGAGGCCTGCCAGGGGGCCAACGAGGCAGGGCGCGCGCCCCCACCCTCGTGGATAGTGGGTGGCCCCCCTCTGGTGCTTCCTTCACCCAATATTTTTTACATATTCTAAAACTGACTTCCGTGAAGTTTCAAGACGTTTGGAGTTGTGCAGAATAGGTCTCTAATATTTGCTCCTTTTCCAGCCTAGAATTCCGGCTGCTGGCATTCTCCCTCTTCGTGCAAACCTTGTAAAATAAGAGAGAATAGGCATAAGTATGTGACATAATGGGTAATAACAGCCCATAATTCAATAATTATCAATATAAAAGCATGATGTGAAATGGACGTATCATTGGGCTGGTCAAAATAATATTTAGTGGATCCCAAATGATGTGGCCCACCGTAACAATGGCTCTTAGCAGGTCGTTAATTGGCCGAAAGCTCAATACAGCCATATAAATGGAAATGGCCGCGGGCCTATAGCAGGCTAAAATAAATGTCAATTTTGTCTCGGCCCATTTACTCTATGGGCCACTAAGAGGCCTGATACATCTCCAACGTATCTACTTTTTCTCACGCTTTTCCTCTTGTTTTGGACTCTAATTTGCATGATTTGAATGAAACTAACCCTGGACTAACGTTGTTTTCAGCAGAACTACCATGGTGTTGTTTTTGTGCAGAAATAAAAGTTCTCGGAATTGAATGAAACTTTGCGAGGATTTTTATATCAATAATAAGAATTTTTTGAGCCAAGACCTACCAGGGGCCCCTGGGTGGGCACAACCCACAAGGGCGCGCCCCCCTCTCCTAGCCCGCCCAGGTGGGTTGTACCCACCTGGTGGCCCCGCTGACGACCCCCCTGATACTATAAATTCACATATTTCCGGAAAAAAATCAAGGAGAAAGAATTATCGCGATCCACAAGACAAAGCCTCCGCCAAGCCCTGTTCTTCCTCGGGAGGGCAAATCTGGAGTCCGTTTGGGGCTCCGGAGAGGGGGGTCTTCGTTCTTCGTCATCACCAACCCTTCTCCATCGCCAATTCCAGGATGCTCCCCATCGAGAGTGAGTAATTCCTGCATAGGCTCGCTGGTCGGTGAGGAGTTGGATGAGATTCATCATGTAATCAAGTTAGTTTTGTTAGGGCTTGATCTCTAGTATCCACTATGTTCTTAGATTGATGTTGCTATGACTTTGCTATGCTTAATGCTTGTCACTTTGGGCCCGGGTACCATGATTTCATATCTGAACCATTTATGAATTCATCATTATATCCATGTTTTAGATCCGATCTTGCAAGTTATAGTCACCTACTATGGTTATGATCCGGCAACCCCGGAGTGACATCAACCGGGCCCACTCCCGGTGATGATCGTAGTTTGAGGAGTTCATGTATTCACTATGTGTTAATGCTTTTTTCTGGTTCTCTATTAAAATGAGGCATTAATATCCCTTAGTTTCCAATATGAACCCCGCTGCCACGGGAGGGTAGGACAAAAGATGTCATGCAAGTTCTTTTAATAAAGCATGTATGACTATTTACAGAATACATGCCTACATTATATCGATGAACTGGAGCTAGTGCCATATCGCCCTAGGTTATAACTGTCTCATGATGAATATTATCCAACAAGTCACCGATCCAATGCCTATGAATTTATCCTTATTGATCTTTCTGTGTTACTATTGCTATCATCACTGTTACACTTGCTACAAACTACTGCTATCACTGTTACTATTACCGTTGATGCTGTCACTATTATCAAAATTATCAAACTACTTTGCTACTGATCACTTTGCTGTAGATAATTAATCTCTAGGTGAGGTTGAATTGACAACTCAGCTGCTAATACCTTCAAATATTCTTTGGCTCCCCTTGTGTCGAATCTATAAATTTGGGTTGAATACTCTACCCTCGAAAATTGTTGAGATCCCCTATATTTGTGGGTTATCAAGACCTTTTTCTGGCGTTGTTGCCGGGGAGCATAGCTATATTTGTTGAGTCACTTGGGATTATTATCATATTATCACTATGAAGAATTTGAAGGATCCAAAGACTAAGATATTTCCCTCAAAGACGAGGGGGGGGGGTAAGGAACTACCATCCAGTTCCGCTTTAGATTCACTTTCTGTTATGAATAAACTTGCAACACCACCACATTCTATTAATTCTGATATGTTGCAAGTTATTGATGATGCTACTTCTACTATGAATGATGCTTATGATGATGCTAGTACCTTGCTTGATAATGATGATGTGCCACTTGGTGAATTTATTGATAAACAAATTGCTAGAGTTATACAGCATGATGTTGTTAAATCTGATGATGAGCTTGTGTAGCGACCCGACCTCAAATGGTCAAATCTCTGTGTATACGTGTCATCCTGGATCGGTAATGCTGACACACACAGTACTTGAAGGATTTATAATAGAGTCCAATCACACACTTATTACATCGAATATCTCAAACGAGAGTACCTATTACAATAATATGGGTGAAGGCCATCTAATGAAGATAACAGCGGAAGCTTCGAAGGTAAAATGAGTCCATCAACTCCAACGGCATAACTGAGTGCACGACAACGACCTAGCGCACCTTACTCTTCGTTTGAAAAGTCTACAACATAATACGTTACAGCCCAAAACAGGTCAGCCCATGGAATATGCTGGCAAAATAACACTGTAGAGCAATGAACAAGTAGCAGCTATAACTATATGCATATTTGGCTGGTGGAGGCTCTATGATTATTTTTGCAGAAATCTAATTTTTCCCTACAACAAAGGAATAAATTTTATTTAACTACAAAGTTTGATGAAAACATTGAGAAGGTTCCTCCAACTCAATCCCAAATTAATAATCATCAACCCAGCAAATTAATTAATAGAGTGATGAGATCAAATCAATAATTCAAATACCAGATACTCAAGATGTCCATAATCGGGGACACGGCTAACCATGATTAGTTTATACACTCTGTAGAGGTTTGCACACTTTTCCCCATAAGACTCGATTTCCTCCGTTGTATTTCTCGCACTACATGGTGTTCGAGAAACGGATGATCGAGACACAGTCTTTCAGAAGCATTAACTCTTTACTCTCGGTACACAGTACCACCTACATCCCCTACATCTGCTAGCCTACCACTGAAAGAGGTCACACAACTTACTCAACTATGCCAGAGCCCATAATGGCTTGTGGCTGCACATGGAAGTTTCCAGCATGAATAATCTTATGATCCCTTTGAGCCTGGGTGGCAAACCGTACGATGATCACATGGGTACTCCGGGATATCCGAGGACAACACTGTATTGCTCCAGGTGCCCAGACAACCACTGGGTGCTCCAGGTTGCCTCAACCAATCCACCCAGATGTGTATTAAAGTAGCCACCTTAAGTTTAACCATAAATTAAAACTCTCACATCTGTCATGGATCACTCAAACCCAAACCACGTCTACGAGCATAGCATAGCAGTATAAGCATAACGTAGAAGTAACTCCCAGGGTTTGATAATAAAGGCAATAGGTACTACCTCGTCACTACTTCCCAGTACCCACATGTTAACAAATCCTAACCATGCAATGTTTGAGGGTTGAACTAATGCATAAAAACTGGGTAATAAGGGGTATGATCAAAGTTTTACTTGCCTTGCTGATGTTCTAAAAACCCTAGTGACTCGTAGTAGCACGCTTCGCACTCCGGAAACTCTATCGCAAACAAACATTAGCACACATAAGCACTCAAGCATATATGCAGGGATAAAACACAAGAGAAAATATCCAAATTGAAAGCTCAAGAGAAGAGCTTCGATTTGCAAAAAGAATCAACCAAATCGGAGCTACGAAACTCAAACTATGATCAAAAGAAGTTCGAATTCAAATCTACTTGCAAGCAAATTTTAAATTGTTAAAACCATATTAAAGTTGGTTAAATGGAAAGAGGGGAACAAGACAAAGATTTTGGCGTTGGTTTCACTGGATTTGGACGAGCAAGCAAAACATTGAGGGTTTGAAGATCAGGGGCCGAAAATAGAATAAAACAAAAAACCTACCGAACGAACGTTCGCTATCAGGGACAAACGAACGAATGTGTTCGTTAAAACAAACAGAATAGAGAATGTTCACTAAAAAGATTCGTTCGGAAAAACCGAGAAAACCCTAACCCTAAACCGATCTAAATCGAAAACCGAAAAAAAAACCGTAAACCTAAAAAAATGAATGGTTTATATCGTTTAGCTGGGGTTGACCGGCGGCGAGATCCGGCGGGCGGTGACGGGATTCTGGCGAGGCAGGGCGGCGTGCGATGATGGCGCGCAAGCGGCGGGCGGCGCGGGCTGCAGCGGCTTGCGGCAGTGGCAGCGTGCGGCTCGGCTGCGATGGAGGTGGGCTGCTGCGGCGGGGTGGAGAGGTGGCGGCAGGGCGGGGCGGTATATAAAGGGGGTCGGGGGGCTTCGACTTGGGCACAGGGCGACGCGGGCGGCGTGGCGGCGCCGGACTCCGGTGAGTCCACCTCGGCCACAGATCGGGAAGGCAGCGACGCGCGTGGGCCGGCTGGGCCTTCGGCACAGTGGGGCGAAGACTTTTTTAAAAAAAAACTCACCCGAAGAGAAATCCTAATAAAATATAAAAAAAATTCTAAAAATGCCAAAAACAATTTTCACCGTCTAAACCTAATATTTAGAATAAGGTGAACATTTTCTGGCCTAAAAATGCAATTTTCAAAAATGCATATTTTCTAATTCAAATAAAATAGAAAATAAAATATAAATTTGTTTTTAACATTTCTTCTCCAATATTCCTCTCTTTTTAATAAGTCATATTATCTTCTCTCATTTATTTTTAATATTGGAAATAATTGAGAGGAAAATATTAAAACCAAATTGATCCTCTTTTCAAATTTGAGAAAAATTCAAATATGAAAATAAATGAAATCCCCAACTCTCTCCTTGGATCCTTGAGTTGCTTAGGATTTCTAGGATCACAACCAAAAATGCAAATAAATATGAGATGCATATGATGACCTATGTATAACATCCAAATTGAAAATTGGGATGTTACAACTTGAAACTGAATCTCCTGAAACACATACTAGAACTAGCCTTCCTAGATATGAATTGCCTAAGGTACCGGAAGGTTATGTTATGAGTGAAGAAGCAACTAGAGATATTCTTGCTTGCAATGATAGAGATGATCTAGAGAAATTATTAAACAAGTATAAAGAAAAATCTCTGAATGCTAGAATGAAATGTGATCCTAAGTTTTCTACTTGACCTATCGTTATTGATTATAAGGATTATGAATTCTCTGTCGACCCAGAGCTAATTACTCTGGTTGAATCTGATCCTTTCCATGGTTATGAACCTGAAACTGTTGTGGCACATCTTACTAAGTTGAATGACATAGCCACCCTTTTTAATCATGATGAGAAAACTCTTTATTACTTTATTCCAAATTATTTCCTTTCCCATTAAAGGTGATACTAAAGCTTGGTACAATACTCTTTCTCCTGGTTGTGTGCGTAGTCCCCAGGATATGATTTATTACTTCTCTGAAAAATATTTTCCTTCCCATATGAAACAAGCTGCCTTACAGGAAATATTTAACTTTGCTCAAACTAAAGAAGAGAGTCTCCCACAATCTTGGGGGAGGCTTTGCCAATTATTTAATGCTTTACCTGATCATCCTCTTAAGAAAAATGAAATACTTGATATCTTCTATAATGGACTAACCAATGCTTTTAGGGACTTCCAAGATAGTTGTGCCGGTTGTGTTTTCAGGGAACGAACTATTGCTCAAGCTGAAGATTTATTGAATAACATATTGAAAAATTATGATGATCGGACTACTCCTGAACCACCGCCTAAACCCACTCCGAAGAAGAGGGGTATATTATATCTCAGTCCCGAAGATATGCAAGAGGCAAAGAAATCTATGAAGGAAAAAGGTATTAAAGCTGAGGATGTTAAAATTTTACCTCCTATTGAAGAAATACATGGGCTTAATACACCACCAATGAATAAGGTGGTAGAGGTAAATTCTCTTATGAAGTTCAATGATAATGACAATCCTCACAATATGCATCCTAGTCAATGCCTTTATGGTTTGAAAACTACATTAGGAAACAAGATCACTTCAATGCAAATGTTATGAAAACAATTGAAATATAATTCTGATATGATTGCTTGCTTGAGTGACTTGTTATTTAGAATATCAAATGATGTTAGAGGTGTTGGAAAACATGCTTCTATGGTTCAAACTCAATTAGAACAGGTTTCTAAATCAGAAAGAGAATTGCTTGATGAAATGAATCATAATATGCATGACTTTTCTGTTAGAGTTGCAACTAGAGGAGGTAAAATGACTCAGGAACCACTTTATCCTGAGAGACACCTAAAAGAATTGAACAATATTCACAAAGAGCTAACACTACTGCACCTAGTCCTTCTAGAAAGAAAAAGAAAAGGAAAAATGATAGGACTTTGCACACTTCTAGTGAACCTAAAATAGAAAAACCTCCTGATAATGATAATGAAGTTTCTATCTCTAATGCTGAAACTCAATCTGGTAATGAAAATATAATGATGAGGTTCATGAAGACTCTCAACCAAACAATGAAAAAGAACTAGATAATGATGTTGAGATAGAACCACCTGTTGATCTTGATAACCCACAAGCTAAAAATAAAAGATATGACAAAAGAGGCTTTGTGGCTAGAAAACACGGTAAAGAAAGAGAACCGTGGGTTCAAAAACCTATACCTTTTCCACCCAAGTCAACTAAATAGAATGATGATGAAGAATTTGAACGCTTTGCTGAAATGCTGAGGCCAGTCTTTTTGCGTACTCGCTTGATTGATATCTTGAAAATACCTCCTTATGCAAAGTATATGAAAGACATCATCACAAATAAGAGAAAAATACCGGAAGCTGAAATCTCCCTTATGCTCTCTAATTATACTTTTAAAGATGGATTACCTAAGAAACTTGGAGATCCGGGAATTCCAACTATACCTTGCTCTATCAAAAGAATTATGTGAAAACTGTTTTGTGTGATTTAGGAGCTGGTGTTAGTGTTATGCCTTTCTCTTTATATAAGAGACTTGACTTGAATAAACTCACACCTACTGAAATATCTTTGCAAATGGATGATAAATCAACTGCCATACCTATCGGTATCTGTGAGGATGTGCCTGTTGTTGTTGCTCATGTTACTATTTTGACTGACTTTGTTATACTTGAGATGCCCGAGGACGACAACATGTCGATTATCCTTGGCCGACCCATCTTGAATACTGCATGGGCTGTTATTGATTGCAATAAAAGCAAGGTCACTTTTCATATTAATGGCAATGAGCATACGGTGCACTTTCCGAAGAAACAATTCCAAGTGAATGGTATTAATGTAATTGAAAAATCTCCGACAATCACTATTGGAAGTTTTCAAATACCTCTACCAACTGTCAAAAAGAAATATGAAATGCTTATTGTTGGGGAAATTCATATCCCCATTGAGGTAACTCAGTGATTTATGAAAGTTCTTCGGTTTCATGCTAATCGAAAGTGGTTGTTAATAAGACTTGATCAACCTTATTAATGGATCATTTTTGAACGGTATGAAGTTGATGAATTTAGTAAGCACTACTTACTGTCCCTACTTTTCATTCTCTATTTTATTAGTTAAATACAATAAAATGCCATGTTTTGTCTGTTTTCTGAATTTCCCATGCAATAAAAATTGACCCAAAAATAAAAGTTCTCATAATGCCCTGGAAATTTAATACGATTTTCCTCTGAATATTTGAGAATTTTTGGTGCAATAAACATCAGAGGGAGGTGCACCAGGTGGGCACAACCCACCTGGGCATGCCCTGGTAGGTTGTGGCCCCACGTGGGCCCCCTCACCTACCTCTTGATATCACATCATCCCTTACCTCCATAAAAAATCCCCATTGCTCTCTCTCTCCCGTGTTCTTGAGCCCAAACCCGCGGATTTTGATATCTTTGCTCGAAGCTCCATTTCCGAAACTATTTTGGGGGATTGTTGCTTGGTATGTGACTCCATCATTTGTCCAATTAGTTTTTGTTTTATTTGCTTATACTTTGAATAATTAGCTACTCTTGGTGTTGTTGTAGATGTGCTTGCATGTTGAATTCTTAGTGTTCTAAGTTGTTTGAATGCTTGTTATGGCCTCTATATATCCCTATTAGTAGTTGCTATCAATCTTACAAAGTTTTGTTGACAATTTTTTGTCACTCCAAAATTTTTATTTTCATAAAATTGTACGCGGACATGATGAACCTATTTGGAAGGAGTTCTTCAAGGAGACGATCCTCAGGGGCATCTTCTAGTGACAGTTCTGCCCATCAGTCTTACGTTGAACCAAGTTAAAGTTCCACACGAGATGCCGCCACCAAAACATGTTTATGGCCTAGCGATGAATATATGGTGCATGTGGGCATTAAGGAGGAATTTTAGCAATATGTTCACAATGCCGGCCTCGGTCCCTACCTATCAGATAAGTGTGTACAACACCAACTTCGCACTGAATCATTTGTCAAAGGATTTAAATATTCTCCACGTGAGTCTAGGGTGTCATTTATGCTTTATGATAATCCTTATACTATCCCAGTGGAGAATTTTGCTTACCATTGCAAACTTCCATTTTGGGGTTCGCTTGATGAGCCACCAACGGTTGAGTACGAGTCTTTCTTGACTAGCTTGTGGTACGGTGAAAATAGGGGAGTGAGACAAGGAAGAATAAAGAGCATTCACTTTCCCACAATTCAGTATTTTGCATTATTTAATGCGAAGTGCATAGTAGGCAAGCAAGACTGTAGCATACTTTGTGCGCCAGACTTGAGCCTCCTTCACACCGCTCTCACTGGTGAAAGGAATTATAACCTTGGAGCGGTTGTTGCACGCAGACTTCAGCACAATGCTAAAAGTGGATGGTTCTATGGTGGAATTTATGCCACACGTCTAGCATGAGGGCTGTGTATCTCACCTCTGCCCTTTGATCCTATCCTACCCACTCGGTATTTAGATTTTGATGCTTTGAAAGTTCATAAAATTCTCAAGGGAAGGCCTGATAACTTCACTTATAATTTGTAGTTTAACCAATCACATGTTGTGGACACATATTTGCCTGCGCCTGCTCTCTTTGATTATCACAGCCAGGACAGATATTTTGTCCTTGAGAGCGAGGCCCGGGCTCATAACGCATCAGTGGTGGCGGCACGGCGTGCTGAGGCATCTGCACCAAGAGCCTCTGTGATCTACCACACCGACTACTACCCTCCAGGCTACTGATCGATTACCAACTTGGGCCAAAAGTCTAAGCTTGGGGGAGTACGTGTTCTCACCAACATTATATTCATGTTCACATATCATTCTATTTGTCGGTGCTCACACTTTTTCATTGTATCATCCATGCTTAGATTTATTTTCTTGCTTTCTTCTTGTGTGTTTGAAAAACTTTAGAAAAACCAAAAAAATAGTTGTAGCTAGTTTACTTTCTATGCATTCTTAGTAGTAGTACTAAACAGAAAATCCAAAAAGATTTCCTCGTTCTTCTTTTGCTTGTTGGGAGCTTTCCCGTGTAAATAGTTTTTCTCATTTTTTCCTTATTTGCTTACTATATAAAACCAAAAACTCCAAAAATATTTTAGTGTGTTTCTTTGTATTTCTTTTTTTGAGTTGTACCAAGGAGAAGACCACGATGAAAATGTTGAGTGGCTCCCATATGAATAATTGTTGAACTAATAAAGAGCCCATTTTACCTTGTCTTCTCCTGTTGAATAAAATGTTTGCAGATTCCAGCTTAGTCCATGGCACTCTTGCACTATTATTATTTTCATATCATTCGGCCATGCAAGTGAAAGGCAATAATGACGACATCTAATGAACTGGACGTGGCATAGAGAAACTAGTATGAACTCGACTTGTCCTGTCTTTGTAAATATGTTTAACCTAGCACCCATGATTCAACCCTTTATGATTAAACATGTTTGCAATAACAACTAGAGATTATAGTTTCTCATGCCATGCATAAGTAGCTGAGAGTTAATAATGATTTATCTTGGATATCAACATAGCGCTAAAATGATTATGATGTAGTATGATGATATGGTATCCTCCTCTAAATGTTCAAGTGGCTTGACTCTGTACATGTTCATGCATGTAGTTGAATCAAAACTAACATAGCCTCTATAATGTTTATGTTCATGGTGTTCATATCCTACTCATGCTAGTGTCCAATGTTACTTACGCATAATGCATGGTTATGATCGTTGTTGCTCTCTAGTTGGCTGCTTCTCAAACTTAATTGCTAGCCTTCGCCTGTACTAAGTGGGGATTCTACTTGTACATCAAAACCTTGAACCCAAAGTTATTCCAGATGAGTCCACCATACCTACCTATATACAGTATTACCCTCCCGACCTAACTAAATTTGCATGTGCCACCTCTAAAAACTTCTAAAAAATTGTCTGTTTTGTGTGCCTGGATCGTTCATAGAATGACAGGAGGTGGTCGATATCTTCCGTGCTAAGAGGGTTATTCTTAGGTCGAGTGTTTATTCACTCGCCATCGCACGAGAAAATGGGTGGTAATAGGGATGCCCGGTCCCAAACTGCAAAATACAAAAAGAGTTCATCTCTTAAATAATCAAACAAAATCTCCCAATGGAGTCAAAACCTTTACTTTTACCGCTTGGGAACCGCCACTAGCATGCTTAGCATGGAAGATGTTGATAACTGATGGTCGTGAAGTGAATAAGAAGGGTGCATGTCTCAAAATGTCATTTATCTCTGTTTTAAAAACTGAGCTCTGGCACCTCTGCAAATCACTGCTTCCCTCTGCAAATGGACTGTCTATTTACTTTTAAGTTGTGTCATCACCTTCTAAAAAACAAGCGCCAGAAACTGAGTAGAGCACAGCGGTCATGATTTATGCATTGTGTGTAGCTAATGTTGGGTGCATCATGACTGGATATTTTCTACCATGAATTACAATGTTTAGTCACTACTTGAACTTTGGAGGTGCTCTGCATTTATGTTTTGCGGTCTCAGAAAGTGCTAGCGAGATACCACTATTGTCATATTATATCATGGTTGTTTTGACAATGTGTGTTGCCATTTGAGATATCTTATTATTGCTCGCTAGCTGATTATAATCTTTAAGAGTTATTGTCGACATGGTTAGTTATAATGTTGGCTAAAAACCTGGGTGATGTTTAAGCTTATTTATGCAAACAAGAGGAAAAGAGTTCGTTAAAGTTTTTCTTTCTCACTTTCAGTTTATCAACTGAATTGCTTGAGGACAAGCAAAGGTTTAAGCTTGGGGGGAGTTGATACATCTCCAACGTATCTACTTTTTATCATGCTTTTCCTCTTGTTTTGGACTCTAATTTGCATGATTTGAATGAAACTAACCCCGGACTGATGATGTTTTCAACAGAACTACCATGGTGTTGTTTTTGTGCAGAAATAAAAGTTCTCAGAATGGAACGAAACTTTGCGAGGATTTTTTATACCAATAATAAGAATTTCTGGAGCCAAGACCCACCGGAGAGGAGCCCCTGGGTGGGCACAACCCACCAGGGCGTGCCCTCCTCTCCTAGCGCACCCAGGTGGATAGTACCCACCTAGTGGCCCCGCTGACGACCCCCCTGATACTATAAATTCACATATTTGTAGAAAAAAATCAAGGAGAAAGAACTATCACGATCCACGAGACGAAGCCGCTACCAAGCCCTGTTCTTCCTCAAGAGGGCAGATCTGGAGTCCGTTTGGCGCTCCGGAGAGGGGGATCTTCGTTCTTCGTCATCACCAACCCTTCTTCGTCGCTAATTCCATGATGCTCCCCACAGGGAGCGAGTAATTCCTTCATAGGCTCACTGGTCGGTGAGGAGTTGGATGAGATTCATCATGTAATCGAGTTAGTTTTGTTAGAGCTTGATCCCTAGTATCCACTATGTTCTTAGATTGATGTTGCAACGACTTTGCTATGCTTAATGCTTGTCACTTGATACGTCCATTTTGCATCATGCTTTTATATCGATATTTATTGCATTATGGGATGTTATTACACATTATGTCACAATACTTATGCCTATTCTCTCTTATTCTACAAGGTTTACATAAAGAGGGAGAATGCCGGCAGCTGGGATTCTGGGCTGGAAAGGGAGAAAATATTAGAGACCTATTCTGCACAGCTCCAAAAGTCCTGAAACTCCATGGAAGACATTTTCCAAATATATAAAAAATACTGAGAGCAAGAACTTCACTAGGGGGGCACACCCTACCCACGAGGGTGGGGGTGCGCCCTACCCCCTGGGCACGCCCCCCTACCTCGTGGGTCCCCTGGTGGCCCTCCGGTGACCATCTTCTGCTATATGAAGTCTTTTGATGGGAAAAAAATAGGAAGCCATCTTCTCGGACGAAACTCCGCCGCCATGAGGCGGAACCTTGGCGGAACCAATCTAGGGCTCTGGCGGAGCTGTTCTGCCGGGGAAACTTCCCTCCCGGAGGGGGAAATCATCGCCATCGTCATCACCAACGCTCCTCTCATATGGAGAGGGCAATATCCATCAACATCTTCATCAGCACCATCTCCTCTCAAAACCCTAATTCATCTCTTGTATCCAATCCTTGTCTCCAAGTCCGGGATTGGTGCTAGTAGGTTGCTAGTAGTGTTAACTACTCCTTGTAGTTGATGCTAGTTGGTTTAATTGGTGGAAGATCATATGTTCAGATCCTATATGCATATTAATACCCCTCTGATTATGAAAATGTTTATGCTTTGTGAGTAGTTACTTTTGTTCCCGAGGACATGGGAGAAGTCTTGCTATTAGTAGTCATGTGAATTTGGTATTCATTCGATATTTTGATGAGATGTATGTTGTCTCTCCTCTAGTGGTGTTATGTGAACGTCGACTACATGACACTTCACCATTGTTTGGGCCTAGAGGAAGGCATTGGGGAGTAATAAGTAGATGATGGGTTGCTAGAGTGATAGAAGCTTAAACCCTCGTTTATGCGTTGCTTCGTAAGGGGATGATTTGGATCCATATGTTTCATGCTATGGTTAGGTTAACCTTAATACTTTTGTTGTAGTTGCGGATGCTTGCAATAGAGGTTAATCATAAGTGGGATGCTTGTCCAAGTAAGGGCAGTACCCAAGCACCGGTCCACCCACATACCAGATTATCAAAGTACCAAACGAGAATCATATGAGCATGATGAAAACTAGCTTGACGATATTCCCATGTGTCCTCGAGAGCGCTTTTCTCTATATAAGAGTTTGTCCAGGCTTGTCCTTTGCTACAAAAAGGATTGGGCCACCTTGCTACACTTTATTTACTTTTGTTACTTGTTGCTCCTTACAAATTATCCTATCACAAAACTATCTGTTACCACTTATTTCAGTACTTGCAGAGAATACTTTGCTGAAAACCGCTTATCATTTCCTTCTGCTCCTCGTTGGGTTCGACACTCTTACTTAACGAAAGGACTACGATAGATCCCCTATACTTGTGGGTCATCAAGACTCTTTTCTGGCGTTGTTGCCGGGGAGTGAAGCACCTTTGGTATGTGGAATTTGGTAAGGAAAAATTTATATAGTGTGCTGAAATTTATTGTCACTTGTTATTATGGAAAGTCATCCTCTGAGGGGCTTGTTTGGGGTATCTTCACCCCGACCAGTAGAGCAAATAGTTGCTCCTCAACCTACTGAACCTACTAAAAATGAAAATGACTGCTTTGAAATTCCTTCGGGTATGATAGAAAAACTGCTAGCTAATCCCTTTTTAGGAGATGGAACAAAACATCCTGATGAGCATCTAATATATGTGGATGAAGTTTGTGGACTATTTAAGCTTGCAGGTGTACCCGGAGATGTTGTTAAGAAGAAGGTCTTCCCTGTATCTTTGAAGGGAGACGCATCGATATGGTATGGGCTATGTGATGATATGGGGTCTTGGAATTACAAACGATTGAAATTGGAATTTCATCAAAAGTTTTATCCTATGCATCCTGTCATCATGATCGCAATTACATATATAATTTTTGGCCTCGCGAAGGAGAAAGCATCGCTCAAGCTTGGGGAGGCTTAAATCAATGTTATATTCATGCCCCAATCATGAGCTCTCGAGAAAAATGATTATTCAAAATTTCTATGCTCGGCTTTCTGATAACAATCGCACCATGCTTGATACTTCTTGTGCTGGCTCTTTTATGATGAAGACTATTGAATTCAAATGGGATTTATTGGAAAGAATTAAACGCAACTCTAAAGATTGGGACCTCGACAAAGGTAAGGAGTCAGGTATAACACCTAGTTTTGATTGTGTTAAATCTTTTATGGATACCGATATTTTTCGTAAATTTTGCACTAAATATGGACTTGACTCTGAGATAGTAGCTTCTTTCTGTGAATCTTTTGCTACTTATGTTGATCTCCCCATGGAGAAGTGGTTTAAATATCATCCTCCCATAGAAGTAAAAGTAGCTGCACCTATAAAGTTGAAGAAAATATTGTCACTTATAATGATCCTATTGTTCCTACTTCTTATGTTGAGAAACCACCTTTCCGTGTTAGGATAGAGGATCATGCTAAAGCTTCAACTGTAGTTCATAAAAGCAATATTAAAACATATACACCTCCTGAGCAAGTTAAAGTTGAACCTAATATTGCTATTGTTAAAGATCTCTTGTCTGATAATATTCATGGGCATGTTATTTATTTCTATGATGAAACTGCTAGAATTGCTAAACCCTGTGCTAAAGATAAACCTAGACCTGTGGTAGGCATGCCTGTTATTTCTGTTAAAATAGGAGATCATTGTTATCATGGCTTATGTGATATGGGTGCCAGTGCTAGCGCAATACCTCATTCCTTATACAAAGAAATTATGCATGAGATTGCACCTGCTGAAATAGAAGATATTGATGTCACAATTAAACTTGCCAATAGAGATACTATTTCACCAATGGGAATTGTTAGAGATGTTGAAGTCTTGTGTAGGAAAACTAAATATCCTGCTGATTTTCTTATTCTTGGTTCCCCACAAGATAGCTTTTGTCCCATTATATTTGGTAGACCCTTCTTGAACACTGTTAATGCTACCATAGATTGCAAAAGGGGTGTTGTTACTGTCGGTTTAGATGATATGACTCATAAATTTAATTTCTCTAAATTTAGTAGACAACACCGTGAAGAAGAATTATCTAGTAAGGATGAAATTATTGGTCTTGCTTCTATTGCCGTACCTCCTAGTGATCCTTTAGAACAATATTTGCTAGACCATGAAAATGATATGTTTATGAATGAAAGAAGGGAAATAGATGAAGTATTCTATAAACAGGAACCTATTCTGAAAAACAATTTACCTGTTGAAATCCTAGGGGATCCTCCTCCACCCAAGGGTGATCCCGTGTTTGAGCTTAAACCATTACCTGATACTCTTAAATATGCTTATCTTGATGAGAAAAAGATATATCATGTTATTATTAGTGCTAACCTTTCAGAGCATGAGGAAGAGAGATTATTGAAAACTCTAAGAAGCACTGTGCTGCTATTGTGTATACTCTTGATGATCTTAAGGGCATTAGTCCCACTCTATGTCAACATAAAATCAATTTGGAAGAAGATGCTAAACCAGTTCGTGACCATCAACGACGGTTGAATCCAAAAATGAAAGAAGTGGTAAGAAAGGAAATACTAAAGCTCCTTGAGGCAGGTATAATCTATCCCGTTGCTAATAGTCAGTGGGTAAGTCATGTCCATTGTGTCCCTAAGAAGGGAGGTATTACTGTCATTCCTAATGATGAAGATGAATTGATTCCTCAAAGAATTATTACGTGTTATAGGATGGTAATTGATTTCCGCAAATAAAATAAGGCAACTAAAAAGGATCATTGCCCCTTACCTTTTATCGATCAAATGCTAGAAAGATTATCCAAACATACACATTTTTGATTTCTAGATGGTTATTCTGGTTTCTCTCAAATACCTGTGTCAGCCAAAGAACAATCAAAGACTACTTTTACATGCCCTTTTGGTACTTTTGCTTATAGATGTATGCCTTTTGGTTTATGTAATGCACCTGCTACCTTTCAAAAATGCATGATGGCTATATTCTCTGACTTTTGTGAAAAGATTTGTGAGGTTTTCATGGACGACTTTTCCATCTATGGATCTTCTTTTGATGATTGCTTAAGCAACCTTAATCGAGTTTTGCAGAGATGCGAAGAAACTAATCTTGTCTTGAATTGGGAAAAGTGCCACTTTATGGTCAATGAAGGTATTGTCTTGGGGAATAAAGTTTCTGAAATAGGTATTGAAGTTGATAAAGCCAAGGTTGATGCTATTGAAAAGATGCCATGTCCCAAGGACATCAAAGGTATAAGAAGTTTCCTTGGTCATGTCGGATTTTATAGGAGGTTCATTAAGGACTTCTCAAAAATTTCTCGGCCTCTGACTAATTTATTACAAAAAGATATACCATTTGTTTTTTATGATGATTGTGTAGAAGCATTTGAAATACTTAAGAAAGCATTGATTTCTGCACCTATTGTTCAGCCACCTGATTGGAATTTACCCTTTGAAATAATGTGTGATGCTAGTTATTATGCTGTAGGTGCTGTTCTAGGACAAAGAGTTGATAAGAAATTAAATGTTATTCATATGCTAGTAAAACCCTAGACAATGCTCAAAGAAATTATGCTACCACTGAAAAAGAATTCTTAGCAGTTGTATTTGCTTGTGATAAGTTCAGACCTTATATTGTCGATTCTAAAGTAACTATTCACACTGATCACGCCGCTATTAAATATCTCATGGAAAAGAAAGATGCTAAACCTAGACTTATTAGATGGGTTCTCTTGCTACAAGAATTTTATTTACATATTGTTGATAGAAAAGGAGCTGAGAACCCTATTGCAGACAACTTGTCTAGGTTAGAAAATGTGCTTGATGACCCACTTCCTATTGATGATAGCTTTCCGGATGAGCAATTAAATGTCATAAATGCTTCTCATACTGCTCCATGGTATGTTGATTATGCTAATTACATTGTTGCTAAGTTTATACCACCTAGTTTCACATACCAGCAAAAGAAAAAATTCCTCTATGATTTGAGGCATTACTTTTGGGATGACCCACATCTTTATAAAGAAGGAGTAGATGGTGTTATTAGACATTGTGTACCTGAGCATGAACAGGAACAGATCCTACGCAAGTGTCACTCCGAAGCTTATGGAGGGCACCATGATGGAGATAGAACTGCACATAAGGTATTGCAATCTGGTTTTTATTGGCCTACTCTCTTCAAGGATGCACGTAAGTTCGTCTTATCTTGTGATGAATGTCAAAGAATTGGTAATATTAGTAGACGTCAAGAAATTCCTATGAACTATTCACTCGTTATTGAACCATTTGATGTTTGGGGCTTTAACTATATGTGACTCTTTCCTTCCTCTAATGGATATACACATATTTTAGTTGCTGTTGATTATGTTACTAAGTGGGTAGAAGCTATTCCAACTAGTAGTGCTGATCATAACACTTCTATTAAAATGCTTAAAGAAGTTATTTTTCCAAGATTTGGAGTCCCTAGATATTTAATGACTGATGGTGATTCACATTTTATTCATGGTGCTTTCCATAAAATGCTTGCTAAGTATGATATTAATCATAGAATTGCATCTCCTTATCACCCACAGTCGAGTGGTCAAGTAGAATTGAGTAATAGAGAGCTCAAAATAATTTTGCAAAAGACTGTTAATAGATCTAGAAAGAATTGGTCCAAGAAACTTGATGATGTATTATGGGCCTATAGATCTGCATATAAAAATCCTATGGGTATGTCTCCGTATAAAATGGTTTATGGAAAAGCATGTCACTTACCTCTCGAACTAGAACACAAGGCATATTGGGCTAGTAAAGAGCTCAATTATGATTTCAAACTTGCCAGTGAGAAGCTATTTGATATTAGCTCACTTGATGAATGAAGAACCCAAGCCTACGAAAATGCCAAGTTGTTTGAAGAAAAAGTTAAAAGATGGCATGACAAAAGAATACAAAAGCGCGAGTTTAATGTAGGTGATTATGTATTGCTATACAACTCTAGTTTAAGATTTTTTGCAGGAAACTTCTCTGTAAATGAGAAGATCCTTACGTTATCGAGGAGGTCTATCGTTCCGATGCCATAAAAAACAACAGCTTTGAAGGCACAAATCCGAAGGTGGTGAACGGTCAAAGAATCAAACATTATATCTCAGGTAATCCCATAAATATTGAAACCAATATTGTTAAAATCGTAACCCCAGAGGAATACGTAAGGGACACTTTCCAGAACATTTCAGACTCCGAAAATGAATAGGTATGTGGTACGGTAAGTAAATCGACTCCAAAACAGTTTTTAAGGCAATATTTCTCCGTTTTGGAATATTTAGAAAAATAGAAAAATAAGAAGCAGTCCGGGAAGGACACGAGGGCTCCACGAGGGTGGAGGGCGTGCCTTACCCTATTGGGCGCGCCCCCCTACCTCGTGGGCACCTCGTGCGCTTTCCGGACTCCATTTTCGTACACGACATGTATTTTGGTTGGTAAAAATTCATTATATAATCTCCGGGGGTTTTGAATCCTGTATCACGCAAAAATCTCCTGTCTTTGTTTCGAGCTGTTTTCTGTCAGGGTTGTCAAGGCCAGGCACTATGTTGTCTCCCTCCTCCTCCAACCATGAGGGCAATGATGCTTGGCTAATGAAGATAGAGCTGAAGAGAGAAGAACCCATGGAGATCAGCAAGGATGAAGGGATCAAGAAGGCAATGGAGGACCAAGTTCCGGCAATAGCAGACATCCTTCAACATGATCACAATCTTCTTACCCCAACTGAGACCGAAGCTTTCAAGATGATTGAGTTAGCTCGTATACAAAATAAGTATCTCACACATGAAAAAAATTTGTTGAAGGAGCATATCATTGCACTCAAAGGCATTATCCGCAAGTTATAAGACCTCCCACGCTCGATGTGTGACTATCCATCATCAACAACTCCGCCTTCTTCACCAACAAAGAAGAACTGACCATCGGGTATGGGCACTCCCCTTGGCAACTGCCAAGCTTGGGGGAGTGCCCCGATATCGTATCACCATCACTTTTATCTTTACTGATTTTCTTAGTTCGATCCTTTTGGTAATATCTTGATCTAGTAGAATAAAAGTTCTTAGTATGATCTAGTTGTGAGTTTTGCTTTATTATCCTTCTATGTAATCGAGTTCGTGAGCTATATATAATAAAGATTAGTGTTGAGTCAAGGGCTTGATTATTTTGCCATGATCCTAAGTGAATAAAAGAAAAGAGAAAGGAATAAAAAGAAACAAAGAGATCATATGGATCTTATGGAGAGTAATGAGCTCACATAGAAAAAAGTATGATGAATAAAAGTTGTTGAGAGTTGACAAACATAGTTTTGGTCATCGTTGCAATTAATAGGAAGTAATAAAGAAAGAGAGGTCTTCACATATAAATATACTATCTTGGATATCTTTTATGATTGTGAGCACTCATTAAAATATGACATGTTAAAGAGTTGATGTTGGACAAGTAAGACAACGTAATGGGTTATGTTTTCTTACATCTGAGATAATTATATTGTCATGGATCATCCAACATGGTTGAGCTTGCCTTTCCCCCTCATTCTAGCCAAATTCATCGCACCAAGTAGAGATACTACTTGTGCTTCCAAATACCCTTAAGCCAGTTTTGCCATGAGAGTCCACCATACCTACCGATGGATTGAGTAAGATCCTCCAAGTAAGTTGTCATCGGTGCAAGCAATAAAAATTGCTCTCTAAATATGTATGCCCTATTAGTGTGGGAGAAAATAAGCTTTATACGATCGTGTGATATGGAAGAAATAAAAGCGACAGACTGCATAATAAAGGTCGATATCACAAGTGGCAATATAAAGTGACGTTCTTTCGCATTAAGATTTTGTGCATCCAACCATAAAAGCGCATGACAACCTCTGCTTCCCTTTGCGAAGGACCTATCTTTTACTTTTATCTCCTACCTTGCATAAGAGTCATGGTGATCTTCACCCTTCCTTTTTACATTGTATCCTTTGGCAAACATAGTATGTTGGAAAGATCCTGGTATATATGGCTAATTGGATGTGAGTTTTCATGAACTATTATTGTTGACATCACCCTTGAGGTAAAACGTTGGGAGGCAAAACTATAAGCCCCTATCTTTCTTTGTGTCTGATTAGAACTCCATACCCATAAGTATTGCGTGAGTGTCAGCAATTGTGAAAGACTATATGATAGTTGAGTATGTGGACTTGCTGAAAAGCTCTTATATGTTGACTCTTTCCTATGTTATGATAAATTGCAATTGCTCCAATGACTGAGATTATAGTTTGTTAGTTTTCAATGAAGTTTACGATTCATACTTGAAATTGTGATTGAATTATTACTCTAGCATAAGAAATCATATGACAAGAATTATATAAGTTGATGTTCTAAAAATGATCATGATGCCCTCATGTCCGTATTTTATTTTAATCGACACCTCTATCTCTAAACATGTGCACATATTGTTCGATTTCGGCTTTTCGCTTGAGGACAAGCGAGGTCTAAGCTTGGGGGAGTTGATACGTCCATTTTGCATCATGCTTTTATATCGATATTTATTGCATTATGGGCTGTTATTACACATTATGTCACAATACTTATGCCTATTCTCTCTTATTTTACAAGGTTTACATAAAGAGCGAGAATGCCGGCAGCTGGGATTCTGGGCTGGAAATGGAGCAAATATTAGAGACCTATTCTGCATAGCTCCAAAAGTCCTGAAACTCCACGGAAGACATTTTAAAAATATATAAAAAATACTGAGAGCAAGAACTTCACCAGGGGGGCCACACCCTGCCCATGAGGGTGGGGGCACGCCTTACCCCCTGGGCGCGCCCCCCTACCTCGTGGGCCCCTGGTGGCCCTCCGGTGACCATCTTCTGCTATATGAAGTCTTTCGATGGGAAAAAAAATAGGAAGCCATCTTCTCGGACGAAACTCCGCCGCCACGAGGCGAAACCTTGGCGGAACCAATCTAGGGCTCTGGCGGAGCTGTTCTGCCGGGGAAACTTCCCTTCTGGAGGGGGAAATCATCGCCATCGACATCACCAACGCTCCTCTCATCTGGAGAGGGAAATCTCCATCAACATCTTCATCAGCACCATCTCCTCTCAAAACCCTAGTTCATGTCTTATATCCAATCCTTATCTCCAAGTCCAGGATTGGTGCTAGTAGGTTGCTAGTAGTGTTAATTACTCCTTGTAGTTGATGCTAGTTAGTTTAATTGGTGGAAGATCATATGTTCAGATCCTATATGCATATTAATACCCCTCTGATTATGAAAATGTTTATGCTTTGTGAGTAGTTACTTTTGTTCCTGAGGACATGGGAGAAGTCTTGCTATTAGTAGTCATGTGAATTTGGTATTCGTTCGATATTTTGATGAGATGTATGTTGTCTCTCCTCTAGTGGTGTTATGTGAACATAGACTATATGACACATCACCATTGTTTGGGCCTAGAGGAAGGCATTGGGGAGTAATAAGTAGATGATGGGTTGCTAGAGTGACAGAAGCTTAAACCCTAGTTTATGCGTTGCTTCGTAAGGGGCTGATTTGGATCCATATGTTTCATGCTATGGTTAGGTTTACCTTAAAACTTTTGTTGTAGTTGCGGATGCTTGCAATGGAGGTTAATCATAAGTGGGATGCTTGTCCAAGTAAGGGCAGTACCCAAGCACCGGTCCACCCACATACCAGATTATCAAAGTACCGAACGCGAATCATATGAGCATGATGAAAACTAGCTTGAGGATATTCCCATGTGTCCTCGGGAGCGCTTTTCTCTATATAAGAGTTTTCCCAGGCTTGTCCTTTGCTACAAAAAGGATTGGGCCACCTTGCTACACTTTATTTACTTTTGTTACATGTTGCTCGTTACAAATTATCCTATCACAAAACTATCTGTTACACTTATTTCAGTACTTGCAGAGAATACCTTGCTGGAAACCGCTTATCATTTCCTTCTGCTCCTCGTTGGGTTCGACACTCTTACTTATCGAAAGGACTACGATAGATCCCCTATACTTGTGGGTCATCATCACTTTGGGCCCGGGTTCCATGATTTCAGATCTGAACCGTTTATGAATTCATCATTATATCCATGTTTTAGATCTGATCTTGAAAGTTATAGTCACCTACTACGGTTATGATCCAGCAACCCCGGAGTGACAACAATCGGGCCCACTCCCGGTGATGACCGTAGTTTGAGGAGTTCATGTATTCACTATGTGTTAATGCTTTGTTCCAGTTCTCTATTAAAAGGAGGCCTTAATATCCCTTAGTTTCCAATATGGACCCCGCTGCCATGGGAGGGTAGGACAAAAGATGCCATGCAAGTTCTTTTAATAAAGCATGTATAACTATTTACGGAATACATGCCTACATTATATCGATGAACTGGAGCTAGTGTCGTATCGCCCTAGGTTATAACTGTCTCATGATGAATATTATCCAACAAGTCATCGATCCAATGCCTACGAATTTATCCTTATTTATCTTGTTGTGTTACTATTGCTATCATCACTGTTACACTTGCTACAAACTAATGCTATCATTGTTACTGTTACCATTGCTGCTGTCACTATTATCAAAACTGTCAAACTACTTTGCTACTGATCACTTTGCTGTAGATAATTAATCTCCAGGTGTGGTTGAATTGACAACTCAACTGCTAATACCTTCAAATATTCTTTGGCTCCCCTTGTGTCGATTCTATAAATTTGGGTTGAATACTCTACCCTCAAAAACTGTTGCGGTCCCCTATACTTGTGGGTTATCAAGGTCGTAAGTGTTTTGGGCCAGAGGAGGCCCAATTTGCAAACTAGGCTTTTAAAAGGCCGAAAGTCGCGTCGGGCTAAAATTTTGCCCTGCGGAACATGGGCCGCTAATGGACCCAAAATTAGGTTGCATAGTCAAAGGCCCAACTGTTGTGCGGGCCATTAATAGGCCGAAAGACAAAATGGGCTAGGCATTGGCCCATTTACCGAATGGGCCGAGGACAGGCCTAAAGTCACAATAGGCTAGAAGTTGGCACAACTGCAGAATGGACAGAGAAAAGGCCAAAAGATGTTCTGGGCCGTTAACAGGCTGGAACTGGCGATGGGCTGCTAACAGGCCGAAAGAAGTTCGGGTCGTAATTGGGCCCAAAGACGTAGTGGGCTGTTAACAGATTGGAACTAACGATGGCTGGAAATTGTCAAATCTAGAATGGGCCTTTGATGTGCCTATTTTGCGTAACTTTTATGGGTCGTGCTTGTGAATGGGCCTGACTCAAGTAGGCCGCTAATGGGCCGGCCCGCTTATTTTGACAGGCCCGACCTTTTAACCTGAATGGGCCACTGTTGGGCCGAGACGCGTGTCGACATATCATAGGAGTGTCCCGTCCATTCGCCGGATGACCACCGTCCGAACGCTGGGCCAACACGTGGATCTGCCAGCGAATGAGAATTTTACACGTGGAAAATCCCCATTTGTCTGGGCTGTTAACGGGTTATCGGATCCAAATCGGAACCCGATAGCTTAACGGCGACCCTTTACGGTGGATGCCACGTGTCGGTTACCCTTGACGAAAGCACTTCTATGACGCGCAATTATCGTTATGGAAGTGGACACTTCTGTGATGATAATTTTGGTAATGTCATGGAACACTTCTACGACAGCACAAGTATGACTATCTTGATTCTGTCATAAAACCGTCATGGATGTACATGCATGATAGAAAACGTGACCTACTATGACAAACACGTATCATCACGGAAGTGGTTTTTTGTAGTGAAGGTTGATGAAGATGGCTCCAATGATGGCTTCCTCCTCTAGCAAGGCTCCAGAACAGGGCTCCAGATTGGATCTCTTCCCCGCAGAGGCTTGCGAAGGCGATAAAATTCTTATGGAGGCACAGATGGTTTCAGCATTTATAGGAATTTATGGGGGTGAAATTGGCCTAAGGTGGTTGTTATGAGCCCCACATGGACGAGGGGCGCTACCACCTATCCATGTGGGTCCCTCGTGGCTCGTCTCGATCTCTTCCGAAGCTTCTTGTGTTTTTTGTCGCCAGAATCAATATCAACAACATATTTTGACCTTCGTAGATATTGATTTTTTGCGAAACCAAAAACAAGCAGAAAATAGGAACTGGCACTGGGCACTAAATTAATAGGTTAGTCCATAAAAATGATATAAATTGCCATAAAGTATATAAAAGTGATAACATAATAGCATGAAACAATCAAAATTATAGATACGTTTGAGATGTATAAACATCCCTAAGCTTAATTCCTGCTCTTCTCGAGTAGGTAAATGATAAACAAGGATAAGTTTTTATGTTGAATGCTACCTATCATAAGCTAGATCAAATGATGTAACAATGGTGTGAACTTAGGACAAAAGATATTCAAAGCAATAATCTTATAACCGATAACAAGCAAGTAACATCAAATGTGTCAACGAGATTACTATTGCTTTTCAAGGATTAATGCTTTGATGTATTACCAGTTAATACTCTTGAATACACGCCAAGTTTTATAACGTAAACATCCCACTAGTATATGAAATGAACCATATGGAAACTCTCTATATGAAATACATGGTGCTACTTGGAAGCACTAGTGTGGTAAAGGATAGCATATGGAGACACAAAGGACGATGTACTAGAGTCCCATATGGAGGGGAGTATGAGGGTTGACCGGTTAGCATACGGGGTAAGGCTCCCATTGCTGGAGAATAGCAAAAAAGTTTGGAGACGAAATGAAAGATATGGAAGGTGGGGTGAGTGGAGGATGCAACTCTGCCAAAATTTGCACGCATGCGGCCCATCTATGGTGGGGCTAAAAAACATGCAAATGACCAAACTACTTTACGAATCTTGATGCAAATGGGTCGCTACATGCATGTGTGCCCTTCCTTGCATGCCCCTACGCATTTCCGTCCATATACCGCTCACACTCAGCACTCGTACTCCTTCCATTTCATTGAAATTTTTCACACACAAAACTATGTATCAAATTTCCTTTTATTTTTGGACTCAAAAGGCATTTTATATCTAATAATTATCAAATAAAATAAAAGAACGACCAGTAAAAAAACAAAACTACATTGAAAATCATAATATCCTTCTTCTTCTCACGATTGTACACCGGTCCTTGGATATTAAAAATAGTACTGAACCAACGGTAAAGGAAACACATCTTGCAACAACCACTCATCACTTAAGGTGAGATCTTAATAATATCACTGAAAAAGCATCGATTCAAGCATCACCTCATGCAATACAGGCTTGCAATACATCACCATAGGTCCGTAGGGTTGGAGAAACCAAACCATGTCTGAGAACAACATAGGAGAAGATGTCGAAGTCATCGTACCAATAGCCAGCCAGTTGCTCTTTACGAAAGATAGATCAATTTTCAATAGTTTTTGGCAATTCTCCAGCGACAAAAACTCTCACTAGCCCCTTGCCAGTGCCAGGTCAAATGTCGTTTGGATAGGAAGAGGACGGAGAGACCTTATATGACCATGTCATCGCCGCTACCATCTCGATGATGTTGCCAGAGAAACAAACCTAAAGAAAGAAAACAAAACAAACGGGTCATCATTCCTCTTGCCCTAATGAGATCGCCATTTGGGGGGAGGAGGGGCCGAGATGGCGGCATGGAGGAGACCTTAGCCGGCATCACCCAATGTTGGCAAACGAATGATCTATCAAATTCCTTTCTTTCTATAAAAAACCATAAAAGCATCTACAGCCGGACTGGTCATATTTGACCCCCTATAGCTCCACGAACGCTTCCAAAAAAATTGCGGATAGGAGCCGGTCACGCCTTATTTTGGCGGCGCTACAACCACAATCATCAAATCCAAACCCCTATTCCATACTACACCATGAATCTACGACTAGGTCATGCATTATCAAAAGAGCTACCTTGAAAAGAAACTACCCTACTTCTACTCTACTCATCGTTTTAGGTGTCGATGACCCTCGTGCCGGACGGATTAGCCTTGTGGTCATTGGCGGTGGGACACACTGATACATCTCCGACGTATCTATAATTTTTTATTATTTCATGCTATTCTATTATCATTGTTGTAAGCTTTATATGTCATTTTATATTATTTTTATGGACTAGCCTATTAATTTAGTGCCCAGTGTCAGTTCATGTTTTTTGCTTATTTCTTAGTTTTGCAGAAAACCATACCAAACAAAGTCCAAACACGATGAAACTTCTCTTTTGGACTACAAGAGACCCTAGAAGCTTTGGGGGAGACCAGAAGACGTAAGAGGAAGCCACAAGATCACATGGAGCGCCCCCCGAGGGGGCGCCATCAACACTTGTGAGCCCCACATGGCTCTTTTTACCCTAATCTCTGGCCTATAAATTTCCTAATATTCTAAAAAATGAAGTGAGATCCGAAACAATTTGATCGCCACCACAAGCCTCTATTCTTCTACGATCCCATCTAGAGGCCTTTTTCGGTACTCTGCCGGAGGGGGAAACCATTGGGGAGGCAATCGCTACTTGTGAGCTGCGTTGGGCTTTTTCCCGAAGAGGAAGGGTTAAGCAGTACAACAGAGATAAGTATTTCCCTCAGTGAGAACCAAGGTTATCGAACCAATAGGAGAATCACACAAACCCAAGTGAACAACACATGCACACACAAAAGCAAATACTTGCACCCAACGCGGGCAAGAGGGTTGTCAACCCCCTATGGCCCCGGATCCATTTTCCATTATTACAAAAGACCTACAATTGCTCGTTTTTTTATTTCCTTTGTTTTTTATTACCTATCACTATCAGATTTAAAACTTGCAATTGACAAGAGCAAGGGGATTGACAACCCCCTTGCCTTCATTGGGTGCAAGCATTTGCTTTGCGTGTGTGCAAGTATGGTTCACGTTGTTTGTGTGTTGTCTCCTTTTGGTTCGATAAACCTTGGTTCTTAACTGAGGGAAATACTATCTACTACTATCCTACTTCACCCTTATGCTTCAGGGAAGCCCAAAAACTCTATAGGGAGTAGCACGCACCTCCTGCTTCTCCTTGCCATCAGCGGCAGAGAGGGACACACACAACTTGTCCAACACCACCTCCGCAAGGTGGATATGGCGGTAGTTGGGTGCCACCTTCCGCTCGAACTGAATCAAGTCGAGGATGGCGGCCTACTTTGCCTAAAATGCAGTTGTTGCATCTGTGTCTTGGGGTTTTTGGAACTCTGCCTATGCCATGGCAAAGCCGCCAGGCTCCATGCCTGATGCCTTCTTCGTTTTCTCATCCTCGGCGCCTTCCTCGTCCTACTTGGCACCTTTCTCCAAGCAGCTCCCCCTTCTCCTCCATTGCCACAAGCTCAACGACACGACGTGCCTTCTCCATGGCATGCATCTCGGCTTGGATCTCCACCCGGCGTTCGGGCATGAGCATCTTATAATACACAATCTTCTGTTGGACTATGGTGGACGGCGACGAGCTTTGATTGAAAGTGGAAGAGGGAGATGAGGGAGCAGTGGCAATGAAGGACAGACGAACATAAGGGGAATGGGGAGGGGGCTAGGGTTGCCTTGGAGTCCAGCCTAAATAGTTGGATTTAGCCCCTCGGGCAATGCCCCAAACCGACGCCATGACAGACGCTTGGCTTTCCATGTGGATCCCCTCATCAATCCGACACGACCTTCCCATCAACTTTTTGCCCAGAACTTTCCATTTCTACCACAGATATAAGCTGAGTTTTTAGGGGTATCGGACAATCGAGACGTATAGGGCCAGTTGGGTCATATTTTCACGATGAACCGATGACCGAGCCTTTCATTTGGGCGTATAGGGTGATTTGAGGGGTCTCACCGTAGATGCTCTAATGCTCATGAGTCTATGGACTGGACTAGATGCTCCTGTCTATTGGAAACGAGAGTTTTGGTAATGCTACATGATGTATTGATCGGTGCATAGCGCACGTATATATGGAGTACAAAGTGGGCCACAATCTCAACTATGCAATGACTAGGAGGTGGGCCGAGGTATACAATATACATGCACAAACCATATGTTCAACACCCCCCCCCCCTCGACAGTCGAAGTGTCGCCGAAGACGCAAATACTGGACCTGAACTCCTCGAAAATAGAAGTAGGCAGTCCTTTCGTCATGACATCGGCAAACTGTTGCACCGTCGGGACGTGGAGGTCTCAGATGCACCCAAGAGCCAACTGCTCACGAACAAAGTGTATGTCGAGCTCAATGTGCTTCGTTCTATGATGGTGGACCGGGTTGGCAGAGAGGTGCGCGGCGGAGACGTTGTCGCAGTAGACGAGCGTGGCCTTGTGAACATCACAAAGCAACTCCTGGATCAGCTGACGAAGCCACAAGCATCAGGCAACGGCGTTAGCCACTGCCCGATACTCGGCCTCGGCACTCGAGCGAGATACGGTGGGTTGCCATTTGGATGACCACGAGATCAGCGATGGCCCAAGGTAAACACAGTACCCTGAGGTGGAGCGCCGTGTGTCCAGGCAGCCATCCCAGTCCGTGTCAGAGTAGGCGACGAGGTCGATGGAGGCGGAGGCCGTCAGCGTGAGTCCCATGGACGGGGTGCCCCGTATGTAACGGAGGATACGCTTCACCAGGGTCCAGTGAGAGTCACACGGAGCATGCATGTGAAGACAGACCTGCTGAACAGCATACTACAAATCAGGGCTCGTCCGAGTCAGGTACTGCAGCGCGCCCACGATGGAGCGATAGAAGGCCGCATCGGATGCGGGAGAACCCTCCAGAGCAGAAACCATGGCCTTGGTACCGACAGGCATGGGAGCGGGCTTGCAGTTAAGCATGCCAGCGCGATCAAGAAGCTCATGAGCATACCAGTGCTGATGCAGGAAGAACCCATCTAGCCGTCGGACCACCTCAATGCCAAGGAAGTAGTGCAGGGGCCCCAAGTCCTTGAGGGTAAACTCATCATGAAGACGAGCAGTTAGCAGCTGAAGGAGCTTGGCAGTGGATGCCGTCAGGATGATGTCATCGACATAGAGCAGCAAGTAGGCCGTGTCAACTCCATGATGGTACATGAATAGGGACGCATCGAAGCGAGTGGATGTAAATCTGAGCGTCTGCAGGAATGCATCGATGCGCTGGTACCAGGCCCGAGGCGCCTACTTCAACCCGTAAAGGGAACGGGAGAGCAAGCCCACATGGTCTGGATGTGTGGCGTCGACAAAGCCGGTGGGTTGCTCACAGAATACCTGCTCAACGAGGAGACCGTGCAAGATAGCGTTGGAAATGGCCAAGTGATGCACAGGCCAAGCTCGGGAAACGGCTAACTAAAGCACGGTGCGGATCGTGCCCGGTTTAACAACCGGGGCAAAAGTGTCGATGAAGTCCACGCCCGCATGTTGCCGAAAGCCCCGAAGCACCCATTGAGCTTTGTAGTGCTCGAGAGTGCCATTCGGACGAGTCTTGTGCCGAAAGACCCACTTGCCCATGATGATGTAGGCACGAGGCGGCTAAGGGATGAGCTGCTGGGTGCGGTTTCGCTGGAGAGCGTTGAACTCTTCCTGCATCCCAACGAGCCAATGAAGATCCCCGAGGGTGGCTCGAGCTGACGATGGGAGAGGGGACGGCTCAGAGACGAAAGCAGCAAGAAGGTACTCATCGCTGGTATACCGCGTACTCGGGCAGAGAGTGCCAACCCGAGAGCGAGTCATCGGGCGGGGCCGCGGGTCCGGGGTCGTGGCGGGCGATGATGAAGAAGAGCCCACTGCCTCCGAGGCCGCTGGCGAGGCCGCAGGGGACGCCAAGAGGGGCGCCGTGGATGCCTGAGGCGTCGCGGGCGCCGGGGACGCCGATGGTGTGGCGGGGACCGGGGACACCGAGGGTGGGGCGGGCGCCAGGGGCGGTGCGGCCCCTGAGGCAATCGAACAGGGAGAAACTCGACCCGTGGCGCGGGGGCACCCTCAAAGCCGGGAGGCAGCCCAAGAGAAGCACGCGGGCGGCCGTCACTGGGAGCGGGCAATGCCGCAACATCCGAAGGTACCTGCTGAAATGGAAAAACCATCTCATCAAAGTAAACATGTCGGGAAGTGATCATCCGATGTGAGATAGGATCATAGCAGCGGTAGCCTTTGGTGTTGGGGGGATAGCCGAGAAAGATGCAGGCCAAGGACCTAGGTGCGAGCTTATGCGAAGTAGTGGAAGCCATGCTAGGGTAGCACAAGCAACCGAAGATGCGCAGCTCAGCATAGGAGGGTGGCGTGCTGAACAAAAGATGATGAGGTGCAAAATTCCCGCGAGTGCAAGAGGGACGGATGTTGATAGGTAGTGATGCGGTGGCAAGCGCGTCGGGCCAAAAATGTGGTGGCGCATTGGTGTGAAAGAGAAGTGTGCGGACACAGTCATTAAGAGTGCGAAGCACGCGGTCAGCGCGGCCATTCTATTACGAAGTGTACGGGCAAGTGAGATGAAAAATCGTGTCGTGTGTGGCGAGAAGGTTGCGGATCACAAGATTATCAAACTCCTTCCCGTTGTCTGTTTGCAACGCATGGGTGGGACGCCCAAACTGCATGGAGACATAAGAGTAGAAAGCGGTGAGAGTGGCAATAGCATCCGATTTTCGCCGCAACGGGAAGGTCCACACATAGTGCGAAAAATCATCAAGTATAACAAGATAATAGAGATAGCCCGTGTTACTTGCAACAGGAGAGGTCCAAACATCACTATGAATTAACTCAAACGGGTATGATGCAACATACGATGAAGTACTAAAAGGAAGACAAACATGTTTGCCGAGCCGACAAGCATGACAAGTGTGATCGTTGATCTTATTACATGTGAACAAAAAACTCCGAAGAATATGACGAAGGGTGGTGGTGTTGGGATGGCCGAGACAAGCATGCCAAAGGTCCACTCCGGTGGAAAGCGACATGGGTGCAGCGATGGAGGAGGTGGATGAGTGGACCGAGTAGAGCTCGCCGGGGCTGTCACATCGGTGGAGCACCATCCGGGTATGGGCATCCTTAATAGAAAAGGCCAAACATGTCAAATTCAACGGTGATGGGATTTTCACGTGTAAGAGAACGAACGGAAACAAGGTTTTTAATGATGTTAGGAGAGACAAGTACGTTAGAAAGATATAATGGCATGGAGTTAGATGGAAAAGCAGCATGACCGACATGAGTAATGGGCATGGAGGAACCGTCACCCATGGTAATGCGAGCAGCAGTGTGAACAGGGTGAGCAGCAAGAAGGTTACCGGGGTTGGCGGCCATGTAAGCCCTGGCTCCGGTGTCCATGTACCAGTCGCCACCGCTAGTGTACTGCTGCAGCGTGGGGGCAGTGCACTAGTAGAAAAAGGGACATTTTTCCTAGTTTGTAAGGGCCTTCTGTCCCGGTTTTGGAATCGGGACAAAGAGGTCGTTGCTAATGCCCTTGGCCTTTAGTCCCAGTTCTTACACGAACCGGGACAGATGGGCCTCCACGTGGCCGCTGCGGTCAGCCCAGGCAGGGGGGCCTTTGGTCCCGGTTGGTGACACCAACCGGGACCAGAAGGCATCCACGCATTACTAGCTGGCTGGAGCTGAGGTTTTTATTGAAAGGAGCTGGTTTTGGGGTTTTGGGGGTTAATTTAGCTTGTTATTAGCTATCTAATAGAGAGAAGTGTCCTCTCTCTTATATCTCTGTGCTTGGTTTACCAACGCTACTGCTATGCCTAAACAAGGCTTATATTGAAGTGACCAGGCAACATGTGGTGCATGTCGAAAGTAATACTAATCCTAACTTGATCAAGTTTGGATTGTACTACTTTCGACATGCACCACATGCATGTTGCCTTCACTTCAATCCAATCCATGTTCATTTCACCCGCTGATATATAATAACTCTTCATGCTTGCGTCATGCATCATCATATATAATAACAAGTCCTACTAATCATCATCATACAACTTTAATAACAAGTCATACGATCATCATCCTCATAGTCATCGAACCAACCCTACTTAATTGTTCTTAGCACATGATCATCGGTATTTGTAGGACCTAAATACCCTCTTTAAGGTAAAATAGCATAAAACAATATAGACCCTGACTCTCCATTATGGAGAATGAAGATCATCCTGTCTCCAATTCTTGCGCTTCGCTTCCTTTTGCTTCCAAGAACCTCCTTACGACTGTCCATACATTTTTTCCATCCTTTCATTAGCATGTCTCCACTTCTTTGAGAAATCCGGTATGGATAGTTGAGATTCGTAGGATGACCTGGATGTATGTTCAAAACACGAAGGCTGCCATTCTGATACATCAAATGAGGCACACAATCCGTCGGGATTCTCTATTGAAAAACATAGTAATAACTTCATAGTTAGCAATGATGTACTAGTTTTAGAAGTATGCAAAATATGCACGGATGTCGTAATAGTAAAAAATCTTACCAGGGTATCTCCATGGTAGTTACCATAGTTCAACACGTGCACTAGTGGCACATATTGACCATAATGTTGAGGAGTTTGATTGTAGATATTGTAATTCTCAATACCAGTACAAAATCCGACCAGATGATTTTTCTCCTGATAAGTTAATTCGGAGCCATCGGTGTAGTGGGTTTTGTCTACCATCTTCTGCACATTCTTTGAAGAATGAAAATAAGCTGTCAATGGAAATAAGTTGTCAACTATTTTGAAATAAACAATATAAATTAGTTAATAACTATGTTTGAGAAACTCACATAGCAGTAGAACTAGAAGCGTATCAACAAGGACCCAAATGTCCATATTGTCTTGGTCGATGTCAGGATCACCAAGATCCATGGTGATAAGCATACCCTCATGAAAACCATACATCTTGCAAAGTTCTTCCCAATTTTTGGAACCAAAATGGGTTACACTCTCAGAATTATACAGATTTACTTCAAAATCCACATCATGATGAGTCCTTAGGTGAATTTTCTTTGTTTCATAATTTTCATGGTCTTCAAAATCCATCCTCTCCAAGACATAGCATCTTGCATGGCATGGGATAAGCTACTAGAATTGTAAAAGATGAAAATTACACGTTGAAATAGTTGAAGTCATGCTTAATTACGAAAAAACACTTGTCGTTGTTGTGTACCATTTCAACATCGAAGGTCTCCTCGAGCTTAATGTTGAAGCGCCGATCATCATCCAGGTGAGGCCTGTCGCACAGACCTCGATCGTCGTGGCACCAGCTGCACTCCCCCAGGAGACTTTCGTCGTCTGATGACGACATTTCCTACGTTCATAATTCAAAGATTAAACTTGTACAATTAAATATATGTACTACAAAAACTAAATTAGATCATTATTATTCATCACGGGTTAACTATTGGTCTGTCGAGTCTTTTCTTGAAAACTCTCAGCTCACGTGGTGTATATATTCGACTCTCGGTGATGGTCGCTCCTCCCTTCGTCCCCAAGTGCATTACACCAAAATGTCTAGCACACGGGAACGAAGGAGAAGCGACCCCCACGACAAGAGTCGGGATTCTTCGTCCTCTCATATATATATGGTGGAACTCTCCCTCACTGATTCCTCTCTGACATTTGCGACCGTCGGTGATGGTCGTTACTCCTTCTTCCCCTAGTGCATAACAAAGGTCTAGCACCCAGAGAAGAAGGAGAAACAACCCCCACAACAACAGTCGGGCTTCTTCGTCCTCTCTCATATATTCATCTCTGACATTGCAACCGTCGGTGATGGTAGCTCCTCCTTTCGTTCCCGAGTGCATTACACAAAATTGTCTAGCACACGGGGACGAAGGAGAAGCTACCCCCACGACAACAGTCGGGATTCTTCGTCCTCTCATATATGGTGGAGACTCGACAGACTTAAAGTCAACCTGAAGTATCATTTAATTATCTTTCTAGAAGGATTTGGATGGTCTCACCTTGAGGTCAGAGGGGGTCGGTGAAGGGACAACGGCAGGGATGATGGAGGGGAGCTCCTAGATTTCTGCGAAAACAAAAACCCTATAAGCTATCAACTAATCATATGCATACGCCTTGCATAGTGCTCTCCAATTTTAGCATTCAAAGTAGGAGTAGTTTTCCAATTTGAGCATTCAATAAGCAAAATCAAATCGCAAAATAAAGTAGTATTCAAATTAGGATGCATTCAATTATAAGCAAAACTACATCATCTCTTGCATCCGTACATCATCGAATATTACCACTAATACACCTCGAATACTATCATACATATAACATCGCTAGTACAGCTAGAACCGTAGCGCCCGGCGGGTATCGACATGGGCGGTGCGCACCCAAAGAGAAGGAACCATCACAGGATCATAGCTCCCGTGAAATCCCTGAAGAACCTGCCAGGTATTGTCGAACCTGCCCTCCAACGCAACCATGTAGCGACGGACGTGCTCGTCCTCCTCGCTGACACAGTGACGTACCACCTCCGCGGTGTCCGGAAGCCTCGGCACTGTCACTGGCCCACGCGACCGCCGCCAAACAAGGATCGGGTCAACGATGGGCTGGCTCCTCACCAACCTACGCCCCCCGGAAGGAAGCACCTCCCAAAACCAGCCCGGCGGAGCCCAGTCCCGGACATGGCCCCTCTGATCAAGCCGGCCTCCTCCGCCGAGTCGATGACGAGGATGCGGGATAGGCATTGTCGATGTCGATGCGGGAATAATTGCTTTAACTAAAAAAATAAACTAGTTCTATTAATTTTCTTGCTAAAAATAAACTACTTCTATAGTAAAATAAACTAGTTTTATTAAATCAAGTAGTTCAACTACTAAGCACTTACTACAAATAGAATAAAGTAGTACTTACTAAAAATAAACTAGTTTGACTAGTTCTATTATTTTTCTAACTAATTCTATTAAACACTTTCTAAGTAGTACTTACTAAAAGTTATCGGGGAGGGGGTATATCGACAACGACATACCCGATAAAAAATAAGAAGAGGAAGAAGAAGAAGAAAAGAGGAGAAGAAGAAAGGAATAGAGGAGGAGATCGAAGAAAAAAAAGAAAAAGAGAGGAGAAGAAGAAGGAATAGAGGAGAAGAAGAAATAGAATAATATATTATTCTATTTCTTCTTCTTATCCTCTATTCCTTCTTCTTCTCCTCTTTTTTTCTTCTTTTTCATCTTCTTATTTATTTCTCCTCTTCTTCCACTCCTCTTCTTCTTCTTATTCTTCTTCTTCGTCTTCTCCTTCTTCCTCTTCTTATTTTCCTTTTTTCTCTCCTTCTTTTTCTTCTAAATATGACCATATACATAAATGACTTTGATCATACACAATTTTCCTATACATACACAATATAAACATATACATAAATTGACAAAGAAAATTCTATGAACAAAACAATCATCAAAATTCTATGAATAAAATAAATTAGTACTTACTAAAAATAAACTACTTCTATATATAGTACAATAAAGTAGTTTTATTTAATCAACTAGTTCAACTACTAATTAAGCACTTACTATAAATAAAGTAGTTTTATTAAATCAACTAGTTCAACTACTAATTAAGCATTTACTATAAATAAACTAGTTTAACTAGTTCAACTACTAATTAACCACCTCCGCGGTGTCCGGAAGAAGAAGAAAAGGAGGAGAAGATCGAAGAAAAAAAGAAGAAGAAAAATAGGAGAAGAAGAAGAAAAAAATATTTCTTCTTCTCCTCTATTCCTTTCTTCTTCTCCTCTTTTTTCCTCTTCTTCCTCTTCTGCTCCTTCTTCTTCTCCTTCTTCCTCTCCTTCTTTTTCTTCTTCTTCTTCCTTCTTTCCTTCTTCATCTTTTCTTCCTTTTCCTTATTTCACTTTTTCCTCTACACTAACCTAAAATCGATATCTACTAAAAACCTAAATAAAAAATTAATACATATATGAAAAAATGGGGGCTCACATCGGGGCAGCCGGCGAGGGCGACGGCGGGGGCGGCGGGGGGCGGAGGGCGAC
>NC_041388.1:297263937-297280634 GCF_002162155.2 Triticum dicoccoides | reverse complement strand
GACGGGGGCGGCTCGGGTGCGGCCGAGGGTGACGGCGACGGCGGAGTAGGGCGATGGCGACGGCGGCGAAGGGCGAAGGGCGACGACGACGGGCGACGGCGTGGGCTTGGGGGCACGGGCGACGGCGACGGCGGCGGGATAGCTTGGCGGTGTCGAGCTCGTAGCGTCGTCAGGTGGGGGGCAACTGGCGATGAAAACTGAAAATTTTCACAAGTGTTTCTTATTTAGTCAAAGCATTGGTCCCGATTCGTGGCACCAAACGGGACCAATGCTACCCTTTAGTCTCGGTTGGTGACACAAATCGGGACCAAAGGTCTCTTTTTAGCAGCCCAAATGGCGGGAAGCAGAGGCCTTTGGTCCCAGTTGGTGGCACCAACCGGGACTAAAGGGTGGGAATTGGTTTCGGTTGATACACGAACGGGTACCAATGCGCCCCTTTAGTCTTGGTTGGTGCCACCAATCGGGACCAAAGGCCTTGCACAGCGGCGTGGTGGTGGGAGTTTAGTCCCACCTCGCTAGTTGAGAGGGGCGCGCAGTGGTTTATAAGCCCCACTGTCACACCCCTCTCGAGCTCCTCTCCATTGCAGGCTTACGGGCCTAATTATGTCTGCTATCCCTGATGGGCCTACTTGGCCTTCTGCGGGCCTGAATCCTGGCCCATGGATGGGTTTCTAGTCGTATCCAGGCCATGGTGGCCCAGTAGGTGGCAATTTTTTATTTTTTTCCCTGTTTTTTGTTTTATTTTTTTAATTTATTTTTTTTGTTTCTACTTACAACAAAAAACTTATTTATTTTTATTTTGTTTCTAATTACTTATTTATTTTACTTTATGATAATTCTTTGTGCTATTAAAGTTTCTAACAAAAAAGTTCTTTATGAAAATTCTTTTTGCTTTTAATGATTTTTTACAGAAAATACTTTGATAATTTTAGTTGCATCAATTTTATATAATTTTAGTTTCAATAATACTAGAGGTTGCTTATAATGTTTTGAACAGAAAATACTTTGATAATTTTAGTTTCATAAATTTTATTTATGTTATTAAAGTTTATTTTATTTTATTTATTTTGTTTCTACTTATATATTTTATTAAAGTTTATATTATTTTGTTTCTAATTACTTATTTATATTATTTTATGATAATTCTTTTTGCTATTAAAGTTTGTAACAAAAAAGTTCTTTATGAAAATTCTGTGAACTCCTGACTTTTTATGTGTTCAAAATGCACCATTCAAAGCCACATCATCAATTTTCAACCCTTTCTGACTTCATTTGTTATTTTCCATGCATTTACTGATTATTTTGAGCTATAAAGCCCTGAAGTTGAAAAGCATTTCAAATGAAATCTGAAAAGGTTGAAAGTTGGCATGGTATCATCATTTCATCCACATAGCACGTGCAAGAAAGTTGAGAGGGTTACGGCAAAAACTGGATGCACTTTGTGTAGAAAACGGACAATCTCTTTCGAAGTATCAGGATTTCATACGGAAACTTGTCTGTTACAATAGGCATTTCAAATGAACTACGAAAAGGTTGAAAGTTGGCATGGTATCATCATAATAGTTGTGGAGAGAAAGTCTTCACTTTTTCTTCGCTTGTGTCATTTCCTTATTGCGCCGTAACCATGGATAATCTTCATCATTTATCAGGATGCTTGGGTCAGCCTTGACTTTGAAGGGAGGAATTTCATGAAACTTTTCATAATCTTTGGACATGTCTGTCTTGCCCTCCACTCCCACGATGTCCCTTTTTCCTGAAAGAACTATGTGGCGCTTTGGCTCATCGTATGATGTATTCGCTTCCTTATCTTTTCTTTTTCTCGTTTTGGTAGACATGTCCTTTCACATAGATAACCTGTGCCACATCATTAGCTAGGACGAACGGTTCGTCAGTGTACCCAAGATTATTTAGATCCACTGTTTTCATTCCGTACTTTGGGTCTACCTGTACCCCGCCTCCTGACAGATTGACCCATTTGCACTTAAACAAAGGGACCTTAAAATCATGTACGTAGTCAAGTTCCCATATGTCCACTATGTAACCATAATATGTGTCCTTTCCCCTCTCGGTTGCTGCATCAAAGCGGACACCGCTATTTTGGTCGGTGCTCTTTTGATCTTGGGCGATTATGTAAAATGTATTCCTATTTATCTCGTATCCTTTGTAAGTCAATACAGTCGAAGATGGTCCCCTAGACAACGAGTACAGCTCATCATAAACAGTGTTGTCACCTCTAAGACGTGTTTCCAACCAACTGCTGAAAGTCCTGATGTGTTCACATGTAATCCAGTCGTCGCACTGCTCCGGATGTTTGGAGCGTAGACTGTTCTTGTGTTCATTGACATACGGGGTCACCAAGGTAGAGTTCTGTAGAACTGTGTACTGTGCTTGAGACCAAGAATATCCGTCCCTGCATATTATTGAGTCCCCTCCAAGCGTGCCTTTTCTAGCCAGTCTCCCCTCATACCACGATTTAGGGAGACCTGTCTTCTTAAGGCCAGGAATGAACTCAACACAAAAGCCAATGACATCCTCTATTTGATGGCCCATGGAGATGCTTCCTTCTGGCCTAGCGCGGTTACGGACATATTTCTTTAGGACTCCCATGAACCTCTCAAAGGGGTACATATTGTGTAGAAATACGGGGCCCAGAATGACAATCTCGTCAACTAGATGAACTAGGACGTGCATCATGATATTGAAGAAGGATGGTGGGAACACCAGCTCGAAACTGACAAGACATTGCGCCACATCACTCCTTAGCCTTGGTATGATTTCTGGATCGATCACCTTCTGAGAGATTGCATTGAGGAATGCACATAGCTTCACAATGGCTAATCGGACGTTTTCCGGTAGAAGCTCCATCAATGCAACCGGAAGCAGTTGGGTCATAATCACGTGGCAGTCATGAGACTTTAGGTTCTGGAACTTTTTCTCTGAAATATTTATTATTCCCTTTATATTCGACGAGAAGCCAGTCGGGACCTTCATTCTAAGCAGGCATTCAAAGAAGATTTCCTTCTCTTCTTTGGTAAGAGCATAGCTGGCAGGACCTTCATACCGCTTTGGAGGCATGCCGTCTTTTTCGTGCAAACATTGCAGGCCCTCCCGTGCCTTAGCTGTATCTTTTGTCTTCCCATACACGCCCAAGAAGCCTAGCAGGTTCACGCAAACGTTCTTCATCACGTGCATCACGTCGATCAAAGAGCGGACCTCTAGGTCTTTCTAGTAGGGTAGGTCCCAAAATACAGATTTCTTCTTCCACATGGGTGTGCGCCCCTCGGCGTCATTCGGAACAGCTAGTCCGCCGGGACCCTTTCCAAAGATTGCGTGTAAATCATTGACCATAGAAAGTATGTGATCACCGGTACGCATGGCGGGCTTCTTCCGGTGATCTGCCTCGCCTTTGAAATGCTTGCCTTTCTTTTGACATTGATGGTTGGTCGGAAGAAATCGACGATGGCCTAGGTACACATTCTTCCTGCATTTGTCCAGGTATATACTTTCGGTGTCAGCTAAACAGTGCGTGCATGCGTGGTATCCCTTGTTCGTCTGTCCTGAAAGGTTACTGAGAGCGGGCCAATCGTTGATGGTTACAAACAGCAACGTGTGCAGGTTAAATTCCTGTTGTTTGTGCTCATCCCACACATGTACACCGTTTCCATTCCACAGTTGTAAAAGTTTTTCAACTAATGGCCTTAGGTACACATCAATGTCGTTGCCGGGTTGCTTAAGGCCTTGGATGAGAACTGGCATCATAATGAACTTCCGCTTCATGCACATCCAAGGAGGAAGGTTATACATACATAGAGTCACGGGCCAGGTGTTGTGATTGCTGCTCTGCTCCCCGAAAGGATTAATGCCATCCGCGCTTAAAGCAAACCATATGTTCCTTGGTTCACCTGCAAACTTAGCCCAGTACTTTCTCTCGATTTTTCTCCACTGCGACCCGTCAGCGGGTGCTCTCAACTTCCCGTCTTTCTTACGGTCCTCACTGTGCCATCGCATCAACTTGGCATGCTCTTTGTTTCTGAATAGTCGTTTCAACCGTGGTATTATAGGAGCATACCACATCACCCTCGCAGGAACCCTCTTCCTACGGGGCTCGCCGTCAACATAATCAGGGTCATCTCGTCTGATCTTATACCGCAATGCACCGCATACCGGGCATGCATTCAAATCCTTGTACGCACCGCGGTAGAGGATGCAGTCATTAGGGCATGCATGTATCTTCTGCACCTCCAATCCTAGAGGGCATACGACCTTCTTTGCTGCGTACGTACTGTCGGGCAATTCGTTATCCTTTGGAAGCTTCTTCTTCAATATTTTTAGTAGTTTCTCAAATCCTTTGTCAGGCACATCATTCTCTGCCTTCCACTGCAGCAATTCCAGTACGGTACCGAGATTTGTGTTGTCATCTTCGCAATTGGGGTACAACCCTTTTTTGTGATCCTCTAACATGCAATCGAACTTCAGCTTCTCCTTTTGACTTTCGCATTGCGTCCTTGCATCAACAATGACCCGACGGAGATCATCATCATCGGGCACATCGTCTGGTTCCTCTTGATCTTCAGCAGCTTCCCCGTTGCAGCATCATCGAGCACATTGTCTGGTTCATCTTGATCTTCAGCAGCTCCCCCCGTTGCAGCATCACCGTATTCAGGGGGCACATAGTTGTCACCGTCCTCTTCTTCTTCGCCGTCTTCCATCATAACCCCTATTTCTCCGTGCCTCGTCCAAACATTATAGTGTGGCATGAAACCCTTGTAAAGCAGGTGGGTGTGCAGGATTTTTCGGTTAGAGTAAGACATCGTATTCCCACATTTAGGGCATGGACAACACATAAAACCATTCTGCTTGTTTGCCTCGGTCACTTCGAGAAATTCATGCACGCCCTTAATGTACTCAGAGGTGTGTCTGTCACCGTACATCTATTGCCGGTTCATCTGCGTGCATTATATATAATTATGTGTGTCAAAAGTAAGAAAATCAGACAAGTATCTATCTAAAGTAAGAATTTTTTTTCTTTCAGAAATAAGATAAGAACAAGAGGCTCAACATGGTGGTGTCGGCGACAAGATCGGCGGGGCGATTGACGGTGGTGAGGATGGGGACGGGGCGTGAAGGACCGCTAAACCTAGACAAATCTCGGGAAAAATGGAGCTCGGAGGTCGAGCTTCGAAAGGAAAAAACTTAACTAGCGTGGCTCGGGCATTTCATCGAACACCTCATGTGCATATGAGGTGAGCTAGAGCACGCAAATGCCCTCCCCTCGCCGGCCAAAAAAACAGAGCAGTGTGGACTGCTCTGCTCGCCGGCGAGGGGGTATATATAGGCAACTCATTTGTCCCAGTTTGCGGCAGGAACCGGGACTAAAGGCCCCCCTTTTGTCCCAGTTCTAGGCACGAACTGGGACCAATGGCTGTGGGCCAGGAGCGAGGCTCATTGGTCCCGGTTCGTGCCTAGAACCGGGATAAATGGGTCCACATAAACCGGGACAAATGCCTCCCGAGGCCCGGCCGGGCCCCTGGGCGCACGAACCGGAACGCATGCCCCCCATGGGTCCCGGTTCGTGACTGAACCGGGACTAATGGGCTTGGCAGGCTCAAACCAAAGCCATGTTTTCGACTAGTGTGTAGAGGGCCGCTAGAAGCGCGGGGTCCCAAGGCGCCGACGGCTGCGGCTGTGGAGGCGGCGCCGCGAGGAGCGGTGGGTACCCACCGGCCGAAGGCACCCCATAGGCCGCGGAGGGGCCGTAGGGCAGCGTGGGCGCGTACGACTGAGGAGCCGCGTGGAGCGCCTGATGAGAGGTCGGGCGTGCGCAGAAGAAGCCGGGGACGGGGGCGCGCGGTACGGGCATGGAGTACGCATAAACGACCCCTGTCCAGGGGTTCTGGCCGGCCTGCCAGGGCACCGGCGGGAGCTGCTGCTGCGGGTGGCGCGGCGCACCGCCTTGGGCGGCCGGCTACTGCTACTGTTGCTTGTGGCTGTCGCGGCCACAACGGCCACTGCAACCCTCGGCGGGGGCGGTGGCGGAGCCTGCTGCTACTGCGGGTAGGGGAACCAGCGCGGCGGTGGCGCATGGAAGGGGCCGGTCCAGGCCGCGGCTGAGGGGCCGGGGCGGTGGGCGGCGTGCCGCCACGGGTACCGTTGGTGAGGGCCGTGTGAGTGGCCCGTGTACGCGACATCCGCATCCTCCTCTCCTCCAGCTTCAGGTACGCCACGATCTTGGGAAAGTCGGGTTGGTGATGAGGGGGATGCTGGAGGTGGCGTTCCCGAAATCGTCGTTCGGGCCGGCGATGAGTGTGTTGAGAAGGAGCTCGTCGGAGACCTTCTCACCGAGGTCACGGAGCTCGTCAACAAGCTTTTTGAGGCACATGCAATAATCGTCAACGGGCGAGTCGTGCTGCTGGCACCCAAAAAACTCGCAGTGCAAGAAAACCTTTCGCTGGAGCGTGTTGTCAGTGAAGAGGCCGTTGAGCTTGGTCCATACGACGTGAGCATCATCCTCGGCAGAGACCACCGTGTGGAAGAGGTCCTTCGAGATGGTGGTGTAGAACAAACAGGTGAGAGTGGTGTCGATGGCCATCCACTCCTCATCGTCCTCCATGAACCGGGAATCCATGGAGCCATCAATGTGATCCCGGAGATTGTACTCACGAAACACAAGGGACAAGTACGTCTTCCAGGCATAGTAGGTGGATGTGAGATGATCGAGGACAACGGGAACCCGCCCGAGGATGTTGAGATCGCGGATGATGACGGGGTCGGGGCCAGCGAATGGGTTGGTGCGGTTGGTGCGGGTGGTGCCGGAGGAACCGGGGGAAGCCATGGGTCCGAGGGGGGAGGGGGGAGGTGGTGCGGCGGCACGCGGGGAGGGCGGCGCGGCGTGGCAGAGGCGGCGCGGTGAGGGGCGGCGTTGCAAGGGCGGCGGCGAGGTTAGGTTAGGGAGGGAAGGCGGAAATGTGTGGAGGAGGCCGCGGCGCAGCGGCGTGGAGATGCGGCGGCGTGGTGCGGCAGCGGCGATGAGATCGCAGCGGCGGCAGCGGCGATGAGTTCGCGGCGGCGGTGGCGGCAGAGGGTTAGGGTTTGGGATCCAAGGTATGATACCATGTTAAAAACGAGAGTTTTGGCAATGCTACACGATGTATTGATTGATGCATAATCTTAACTATACAATGATTAGGAGGTGGGCGGAGGTATACAATATACATGGACAAACCAACCATATGTTCAACACTGTCTATTATCATCCCGGGTAATCCGTTATCCTCGGTGGAAGGGAGAAAAGCTGATGGGAACTTCACACTGGTAGTGGGCACGCGCACGCATGTAACAACGACCCACCCAATCGCATCGCACCACCCCACTTGCGCATTCATATTTCATCATGTCCACACCCACACGGAAGCGCCGCCCGTACGATGATTTTACGTGGGCGACGTCTTGACATGTGTGTCAGCCGAAAGCCGCCCCTCGCTGAACCTTCTTCAACACTCGACATGATGATGTTGCCGGAACGGGTAAAGCAAAGCGCGCCACTGGCACCGGCGGTGCGCCTGCCAGGCTGCCACTCACGCAATTTTATACGGCTTCATTCATGCCTTGCTTTTCTTGTGATCGCAACAAAGGACGCCGTGTTTTCTATTTCAGCTTATCAAAAGGGGATGGAGAACAGCTCACGAGCCATGAGCACAGCAAGGCTGGGAGCACACCGGCTGATGATTAGAGTAGCATTATCGTAAACAAATCCCGGAGAAAACAAATGGCTTAAGCTGGCGGAAAGATCGGCAGCAGTCAGCACTCACACCAGTGAAGTGGAATAAATTCTCTACTGCTACCAATATACAAGCACAGGTGGATGTCACCAAAGCCTAACTCTGTCCCTCTCCCTCACTCACTAAACTCGAGAGGGTCGTACTAAAAAAAGCCAAAAACAAGTTATTAATACCCCAAGCTGAAAGAGAAGAGAAAACAATGCACCAATTAACTCCAACTGGATTAGCTTCTGACACTCTGATGACGGCTGCTCTGCTAGCTAGCCATGCTCTGATCGATCCAGCCTTTTCCAGCCAGCCCCAGGGTCCAATCTTGGCTCAGAGAATCCAACCACGCCCGGATTACCAGGCCCGAATCTATCGTCTGGAGTTAAATTAAATCAAATCCGTACTCCAACTCGACGCAAGGAGCTGGTTGCATCTGTGATAGTACCACCGGCATCGGCATGTTGCCTAGTTGCAGTCGGGCTGAGTTCAGTAGGCCGGCATGAGGTGTGAGATCTTGCCCTCCTCGCCAGGCGTGGCGGCCGTGCGGTCGGTGGACCGGAGCCAGATGCAGACGGCGGAGAAGCTGAGCACGAGGCTGAGCAGCCCGCTGCCGAGGCCGATGCCGACGATGGCCAGCACGGAGAGCCCGTGCCCTCGCATTGGCGGCAGAGGGTACCCGTACAGGTCCTTGTTCCCGGCGAACGAGCTGGCATTGAACCTCGCCGTCGTCCCCGCAGCTACCGCCCCGCCGCCGCCGGCGATGCTGCGGTTCGCGAGGAGCACGGGGATGGGGCCGGACAGCCGGTTGTACGAGACGTCGAAGGTGGAGAGACGGACGAGGAGGCCCAGCTCGTCGGGGATGGGCCCGGAGAGCTGGTTGCCGTGGAGATCTATGACGTTGAGGTAGGCGCAGCTCGCGAGCTCCCGCGGGATGGCACCGGAGAGGGCGTTGGCGGAGAGGTTGAGCACGGCCAGGTTGAGCAGCTTGGATAGCTCCGTCGGGATGGCCCCGGACAGCGCGTTGGAGGACAGGTCCAGCGACTGGAGGTTGGTGCAGTTGGAGAGCTCCGGCGGGATGGAGCCTGCGAGGGAGAGCCCGGGGAGGGAGAGCTTGTAGACGCGGCCGTTGTTGCAGGTGACGCCCTGGAGCTTGGAGATGAAGCCGTCACAGGGGTCGGTGAAGAACGACTTGGTCCAGTTGCGGAGGGAGAGGGACTCCTGGAGGCTCGACAGGCAAAGCTCGTCGTTCGGGTCGGCGGCAGACGGCGGTGAGAGCAGGACTAGCACGGCCGCGACGGCGACGGCGACGGCAAACGGCGGGAAGTGGTGGTGTTGGCTTGGTTGGGACATTTGGGGACGATGGGGGTGGTGAAAGGGGGAACTTCGGCGGTAGTGGGGATTTGGGGGAGCGTGTCACCCTAGCAATAAAAATGTTATAAGGCGGCTGTCTGTTTAGCTGGTTTTGCAACAGGACCCGTGGCTTTAGGCTGATCTCATTTGCTTTTTTCTGCTCCCTCCTCCGCCCTGGTTGATTAGTCCCTCTGTATTTAGGTCATAATTTAAATTAATAATAAAATAAAGATTATACATAGCAAAATAATAATATATTAAAACTATATTCAAATACGAATCCAACAATGTAATTTTTCGTGACACACATTAATTATTTTTTAGTTAAATCCCTGGTCCAAATTTATCACAAAATACAAACGAACTATTGGGGTAACCCATTATAGGTAGAGTTAAGAGAGGTACATTCTGAATCATACGTGGGACCCGCAACGCCAGACACTAAGGCATATGGGTCTCAAATCCATTCGGGCATCAGTCAAGGTTCCTTCCATTCGGACACCACCCATCCACTTGGCTGCACTAAGCTCATTCGGTTACCTCATAGTGATTCGGTCAGAGGGAGATAGACGGTCCGAGCGAACACTAAAGCGCTAAGAGGTGCACGCCTTCGTGCATTACTAGCACTCAATACATCAGTTACCATGCGTAACACCTGTAATAATTCATGTTAATCGAATCCCTCTTTGTAACGTATCTAGCTCAAGGGGCGGTGCACTCTATATAAGTCGCCCCGTAGCACAGTAAGAGGGGTTCGCATCCATTGTAATCATCAGACACTAGAGAAGAAAACATAGCTCCCAGAGCTCGAGACGCAGTGTTATTACCTCCTCCGAGAGGGGTCCGAACTCGTAAAACCCATGTGTCACGCTTGCACCCTTGCTTGATCTAGCCCTTGTTCATACCCCTAATACTCTCTGTCAGAGTAACCCCCTCCCACGCTACGGACCAATAAATCAGGATGGAGGTAGTATTTGTGTTATAGTTTACAATATCGTTCAAAGATCATGCTCTTAAAAGTGTTGAAAAAAATTATATATCATGCTCTTAAATTGAAACTCTTGTCTTACAAACTACACCCTCCATTTCAAACTATATGAACTTCTATGTTCACTCATGCCACGTGATCGCTCAGTTAGCTTCGGCTTGTTAAGGGATCCACGTGTGTCAGCAATCCAGGCATTACACGCCCGCCCATCATGTGCGGTTTTACACGCTCTTCAAGATTTCTCTCGAAGTTAAGTTCCGCCAAGCTATACTCTAAAATAAACATGGTGTTCAACACATGTCTTGTTTTGAGGAGTTCAAGCATTCTTCATCTTGCATTATGAAGTGCAATTCTTTCTCTCTTATCTTTTGAGGTGGTGTTATTTCACTCTTGACAATTTCCCTTCGTGTTTCATGATTCACAAGTTGTCCGGAATGACATATCTTAAACCCATCATTTTCAATTAATTCATGAGATCCTTTGCAACCCATCATTCTCTTCATTGGAGTTATCTTGGGTTATATTTACCTAAAGCTTTCCCTAAGGATTGTTGCTATTTATGGTGCTCATAAATGACCCAAGTTCTTCATTCATTCTCCCGGTGAAATAAATTTCTCGTCTCCTTGTTGATATCAATCCAATCTATTGATTCCGTTAGTGGCTGGTCTTCACCTCATAATTTTGGGATGTTTTCCATAAGACCACTGAAAATCATATCTTTCGTTGTTGGTTTTCCAACAACTCCGTTATAACCTTCTCGGAAGGGTGCTCCCCGAGTTCATTTGTGGCAGAAGTTGTCATTTTCTTCTTCGTTCCTTTATCCCAACATTCTAGCTTCTATTCTTTCGTTCCGGAGGCATTGTGATGTTACACTCTTTGATCCATCATCCCATTTTTGTCAAAGATCATGTTCTTTCCTTTGCTTATCCATTCAACCGGAGTGTCGTGTCCTTCATTCAAGTTCTCTCATCTTATCAAGTTTTGCCTCCCTTCTCAACTGGAGTGCTGTCTGAAATTTTTCTTACCCCTTGTGCCATTCTTCCAATAGTTCTGAAGGCAGTGTGTTGTTGATTTCATCAAGTATCCTCTCATCTTGTCAAGTTCATGTTAAATTCCTTCCATTTACAGTCGGAGTGCTGTCCAAATTATATCATTCTTATTCCTTCTCTATCTTGTTTTAATCGGAGTCTCATCCAAGTGCTTTCATTTTTCCAAGTTCATATTCTATGCCTCCCATTTTCCAATCGGAGTGTTGTCGTAATTGATATTTATCGTTCCTTGTACATCTCGTTTCAACCGGAGTGCTTGCATGTGCTTCTTGTCCATTGTTCTCGTCATTCATAGCTTTGCAAACTCCAAGGTTCACATGGTGTTCCTTGTTTCTCTTTTCTACCGGTGTGCTTTCATATTCTTTTTGGTCTGTTATGCTCTTGTTTCATGTCCTTCAACCTACAAGGTTCTCGCAATGTTCCTTGTTCCTCTTTTATAACGGAGTGTTTTCAACTTCTTACATCTTTGTTGGATTCCTTATTTCAATTTGTTTAACTTCTCAAGGTTCGTTGGTTTCACTCTTTTATCAAAGAAGCAACTTTGTTGTACCTCTTGCTCTTCCGCTTCTCTCCGGTGCCATCCTTAGATCTCGGGACGAGATCTCTTGTAAGTGGAGGAGTGTTGTGACGACCCGAGACCGACGCTCCAGAAGCCTTCCAGTTATTTTGTTGTTGCCGTGTGTTTTATTTATTTGTTGCATTCATCATGTCATCATCTGCATTGCATCCTCATGTTTTGAAAACTTGCATCCGTCCAGGTCTCCCAGTTCTCTCTGTTGTCTGTTCCGAGCCCAACCACACTCATACGCGCCCCCGACACCTCCGAAATATTACTTTATAAGTGGCATAAAAATGTTCTCGGAATGGGTTGAAAGTTGGCGTGCGGTTTTGTTATAGTGTAGGTAGACCGCCTGCCAAATTTTGTCGCATTCGGAGTCCGTTTGATAGCCCAACCGTTAAACATACAGCTGCAAATATAATCGGTTTATTCGTCAGATGTTTCGGTCTCCAAAACTACCGTTGGGCCTCTCCTTCTCTTCTCTCCTCTCAGCCCAAGGCCTCTCTTCACAGCCCACTCCCACTCTATACCAGCCCACCAACCCCCCCACCCCGACTGGAACCATCGCGATCGGAGGTCCGGAAACCCCTCCTAACCCTAATCCTAGCCCCCTTTCCTATTTAAAACCCTTCCCTTCCATTTTTGGCAGCCACATACCCCTCCTCCTCAATTTCCGCACCGCTAATCATCAGCCGCCTCCACCCTCTTTGTGTTCCGCGCCGACCACCTCCCGCCGCCACTTTGCGCCGTCCCACGGGTCGCGTCATTGCCTCAGCCGTCGGCTCGGCCGGCCACGTCGCCCCGCAGCTCTCCCACCTCCCGCGCCCTGCCAGGCCCATCTGGGGCCCGCTGAGCCCATCGGAGCCTGGATCCCGCCGCTACTTCCGAGAGCCCCGCGCCCTGGTTCCCGTCCAGCCCCGCTACTGGCCGGCGAGCCACCAGAGACGCTCGACGGCGCCGGATCCAGCAGGCCAGTGCGTCCTCGCCTCCTTCCTTTCCCCACTCTCTCCCTCATGCCCTCTCTGTCTCCCTCCAGGGAGCCTCCATGGCGCGCTGTGCTCGGAGCTCCGCCCGCTGTCGTTGTCCATCGTCGTTCCACCGCCAAGCTTCCGGCGTCCGCGCCACCCTGCCCTCTCGGATCTGCCCGCCCCGGCTTCTTCCTCGTCGGTCCTGGCGGATCCCACCTGGATCCGCTCGCGGGTGCTCGTCCCCGGCCTCCCTTCGCATCGGCATCGACTCCTGTCGCCGTCCCGCGCTGTCGGCCGCGTCCAGTCCAGCGCCTGCTCGTGCGCGTTGACCCTGTGTGGGCCGCGAGCTCTCTAGCCCAGCCAGCCTGCCCACCTGGGCCACCGCAGCCTCCAGCAAGGCCCAAGCCAGATCCGGCCTGCCTGGCCTCGTCCACCGACCGGCCCATGAGGCCTGGTGAGCAGCCCCCCAGCTTTCCTGTGCACTTCTGGGCATGCCAGTTTCGGCCCGTTGTTATTTTTTTCCTGCCTCTACGATTTAGCTATTATTCTAGAGAGTGCAGTTTTACAGAAAAGACCCTAGTCATCATGCATTTAATAACTCACCAACCATGCATCACATGTAAAAACTTCATATATGTAAAATTCCTAGAATTTCATCTAGTTTCATAATATCCAAATCTCATCCATGTTTAAAATGTTTAAAATGCCGTTTGATTAAATTTGCTCATATGCCATGTTAAAATGATTTAATTCATAACTAATTAACCGTAGCTCGGATTTAAATAAACTGCATATGTAAATGGGGTAGAAAATGCCTAGTTTAACATGGTGCACTCATCTTGCATGTTTAACAAATCTAAAATATGGTTTAGGGCAGAACAGTACCAAAATCATAATATGCATATGGAGATTTTCCGGAATTGTTGTTTGTTATTTTCCGGCCTCATTTAAACTTGCCTAAATAGTTAGTTTACTTATGCTTCACCTCTTTCCATGTTTAACAACATTTAACATTGTTGAGTACCTAAACGAGAGCGAACTAAATAATTGAATGTGGTGTTTTGTCAATATGCATCTCGTTGCATATTGAGCTCCACTTAACTTGTAGTTTTGTTTGTGCATTTTGCCATGCCATGCATATTTAAACCGGACATGCATCATCCTTGGTTGTGCATCATGCCATGTTTATGCTTGTGTGTTTACCATGTTGCTTGCTTCTTTCCGATTTGCTTCTCTCGTTAGCTTTGGTTTCGTTCCGGAGTTGTGAGGATTCGTTCCACTACATCCGTTTGTCTTCTTCATGGACTTGTTCTTCTTCCTTGCGGGATCTCAGGCAAGATGACCATTACCCTCGATATCACTTCTATCTTTGCTTGCTAGTTGTTCACTCTATCGTTATGTTGCGCTACCTACCTCTTGGTTATCATGCCTCCCATATTGCCATGTCAAGCCTCTAACCCACATTCCTAGAAAACCGTTGTTTGGCTATGTTACCGCTTTTGCTCAACCCCTCTTATAGTGTTGCTAGTTGTAGGTGTCTTGCAGGTTGTTCCATGTTGGAACATGGATATGTTTGGGATATCATATTATCTATTGTTTAATTTAACGCATCTATATACTTGGTAAAGGGTGGAAGACTCGGCTTTTTGCCTGGTGTTTTGTTCCACTCTTGACGCCCTAGTTTCCATCATACCGGTGTTATGTTCCTTGATTTTGTGTTCCTAACGCGGTTGGGGTTATGGGACCCCCTTGACAGTTTGCTTTGAATAAAACTCCTCCAGCAAGGCCCAACCTTGGTTTTAACATTTGCCACCACCACCTATTACTTTTCCCTTGGGAGTCACGCTCCCGAGGGTCATCTTTATTTAACCCCCCGGGCCAGTGCTTCTCTAAGTGTTGGTCCGAACTAAGTAGACTGCAGGGCCACCTCGGGGAAACTTGAGGGCTGGTTTTACTCGTAGGATGTCTCATTTGGTGTGCCCTGAGAACAAGATATGTGCAGCTCCTATCGGGATTTGTCGGCACATTCGAGCAGTCTTGCTGGTCTTGTTTTACCATTGTCAAAATGTCTTCTAACCAGGATTCCGAGACTGATCGGGTCTTCCCGGGAGAAGGAATATCCTTCGTTGATCGTGAGACCTTTTGATGGGCTAAGTTGGGACACCCCTGTAGGGTATAAACTTTCGAGAGCCATGCCCGCGGTTATGTGGCAGATGGGAATTTATTAACATACGGTTGTAGAGAACTTGACACTTGACTTAATTAAAATGCATCAACCGCGTGTGTAGCCGTGATGGTCTCTTTTCGGCGGAGTCCAGGAAGTGAACACGGTCTTGTGTTACGTTTGAACGTAAGTAGTTTCAGGATCACTTATTGATCACTTCTAGCTTCACGACCGATGTGTAGCTTCTCATCTTACTCTTATTTGTGTATGTTAGCCACCATATTTTTCTTAGTGCTTGCTGCAACTCGACCTCATTACCTTACCCTACCCATAAGCTTACATAGTCTTGATCTCGTGGGTTTTGAGATTGCTGAGTCCTCATGACTCACAGATACTTCCAAAACAGTTGCAGGTGCAGATGATACCAGTGCAGGTGACACAACCGAGCTCAAGTGGGACCTCGATGAAGATCTTGGTCATTGTATGTGTCTTTTCTGGATGATCAGTAGTGGTGCCCAGTTGAGATGATCGGGGATCTAGCATTTTCGGTTGTCGTCTTTTATTTTGGTTCCGTAGTCGGACCTTGATTGTACTCTGGATGATGTATGCTTAACTTGTTATTTGTGTGAAGTGGCGATTCTAAGCCAACTCTTTATCCCTTTTCTTATTCAATACATGGGATTGTGTGAAGATTACCCCTCTTGCGACAAAACCACCATGCGATTATGCCTCTAAGTCATGCCTCGGCACGTGGGAGATATAGCCGCATCGTGGGCGTTACATGTATCCTCTTCGAAGGTCTCATCCAGCTTGATGCTGAAGTGCCTACCATCAACTAGGAAATTTCTATCGCACAGGACACGCTTGTCTTCGCAGTATTCACACATACCGAAATCCTTTTCGTCGTCAGACTTTCCTATGTTCATAGTTGAAACACATGCTACTTAAAGTCAACTTGAAATGTCATTTGATTCTCTTACTAGCAAATCCGGGGAACTCGATATTTCCTACATATTCTAGCACAAGTCATGCTTAAATTCACGGAAAAAACCGGCATGACCTTTGCTAAAATAGGACATATCAAGCGCCTGAAATTTGTTGGAACGGAAATGAATCAATAGTCTGGCAACACATAGGCCACTCGGAAATGAATCAACACTTCGCACATGAGCATAAACTGGTGCTCATTGCATTTTAATGGTACAATATTGACAAAAAAATTCAATATATCTTATAACCCGAACACTTCATTTGGTTAAGAAGCATAACTAAATACCCTAGTTTTACTTTATTCAACACCGATGAGTGGAGAAGGAGGAGGTGGACTTTTAGCTCACCGACTCAGGTGTAGAGGAAGTAGAGGTAGCTCGGATGACGATCACTCCAAGGAGACACAACTTTACAAAACCTGCATATTCCACCGAGTAAAATTTTAATTAGATCAACAAATCTCATATAGCATTCTTCGATGACAAAGTGATAATGACGTAAATTCAACTACTTCTATTAATTCAACTAGTTAAACTAAGCACTTACTAAAAATAAACTAGTTCTATTACTTTTCTTACTAAAAATAAACTAGTTCTATACTAAAATTTTAATTAGATCATCAAATCTCATACACCTAAATTTTCTTACTAAAAACAAACTAGTTCTATTAATTCAGATAGTTCAACTAAGCACTTACTATAAATAAAAATAATTATTTTTCTTACTAAAAACAGTAAAAAAAACTACTTTATACAAGAACAATACAAAAAAATTAGCGTTTAGGAGAGATGGAGGGAGGAGGTAGGAGGAGGAGGGAGGAGGGAGGAGGAGGGAGGAGGGGCGACCGGAGGAGGAGTGGAGGG
>NC_041388.1:297252524-297263742 GCF_002162155.2 Triticum dicoccoides | reverse complement strand
CGGCCGGAGGAGGTGGGAGGAGGGGGGAGGAGGGGCGGCCGGAGGTGGAGGGAGTGGCGCGTTAGGGAGGAGGGAGGAGGAGGAGGAAGGAGAGAGGAGGATGGATTACCTCAGTGGAGGAGGAGGAGCGTCGGCAGTGGTGGCCCACGAGGATGGTCGGTGAACGGCGGCGGCACACGGCGGACGACAGGGGGTGTGGGGGAGTGAGAGTGGAGAGGGAGAGTGGGGGCGGCCGGTTGGGGATGGTAAAGTTGAACTTAGCAGTAGTGAGGGATATGATAAACCACTATTGCTAAGTGCAATAGCAATAGCGCGCCTGCAATACAGGCGTTACTACTATACCTAACAGGGTGGCAACGTCGTGGAATTTTTAATGGTAGCGCGTTTTTCAACCACCGCAATGCTGCTACTTGTATAGCAGTAGCGATGTTTATCCACACGCGCTGCTGCTACTTTATTTTAAACCGCACTGCTGGTAATATTCTATGTATATGGTTTTCCCTAGTAGTGGGCGCCTTAGCGGGGATGGAAGATTGGACGATTATGTGCGGACAAAGATAGAGAGGCGAATGTGTGCTGCGGAAAGTGGACAGGTGATGATGACTACAGCATGCCGCTTGACTTACGAGACACATACCAGCATCGTAGGGTCATATCGATGCCAGACAACTTGCTTGAGTGATCACAATACTGGTACTCCCTACAGTACCTACTACTATGCCCTAACTTGCTTGAGTAGAGTAGTAGTGGAGTAGGACTCTACTCTACTACTAGCACCGAAGGATTAGTATATTCTAATCTAAAATAGTTACAAACTTCATTGCCCCAGCATGGAACGACTACGAACCGCCATCGGTGCTAACTCCAATCCCCAGCAAACATTCGCTGGCTGTGGGTGTACAAAAGTAGGGGCTTTGCTGTACCCCTTTACTTGTCCACGGGTAGTCGTAGCCACACCTGCAACCATGCTTGGCGGGGCAGAGGTAGGAAAGATACGAGACTGCCAAGGCAGTACTCAAGCCAGAGGCGTGAGGAGAAAAGGGACAAGGTAGAGTTTCCCCGGCAAGGCCCTAGCCAAGGCGGCCTACATAGCCCCGGCAAGCGCCTTGCCGGGGCGATTCGCCCAATACCAGCAAGGCCGCTGCCCTTGAGCCTGACAGTTTTGACACCATCAACAACATCAAGACCAAGGCTTGGGAGCGCCTACGTGGTGGCATGCAGATCTTTATGAGGACCAGAAGCCTACAAGCCTAGATGAGGACCAGAAGACGAAGACCCCCGACAGGATCCTTGCCGGGGACAGATGAAGGCCCCCGGCAAGGTCCTTGCCGGGGACGACCACGAGGCCCCGGTGAAAGCACAAGTGCTCCCTGGGTGGTTTTGGTAATTAATGTCAACATATCTCTTGTTGGACTAACACTTTTACCTAGTATGTTTCAGATAAGTTCAACAATGGAGTGGCATGTACTAGAGGATGTGGAACCCCTTCAAGATGCTAAGGACAAAGGATTGGCTCAAGCTTCAAGATCAAGACTCTACATTTTTTTATTTTAGTGATCCAAGATTACATTGAGTCTATAGGAAAAGCCAATACTATCAAGAGGGGATGAGGTGTTTCTTAATGGCTTGCTTGCTCAAAGTGCTTAGTGATATGCTCCAAAACCCTCAACTACCTTCCCACATCCACATATGACCTAAACCAAAAGTCAAACTCGGCCCCACCGATTCTTTCTATCTGGAGCCACCGAGTTTCAGATGTCATAGCCACTGCCACAAACCCAAGCAAATCGGTTTCACCGATAGGAATCTCGGTCTCACCGAGATGGGATTGTAATCTCTCTGTGTATGTCCATTACCAAAATCGGTCTCACCGATTTTGAGCAATCGGTACTACCGAGATTACAATGCAAACCCTCTGGTTAGCTTATTACCAAAATCGGTCCCACCGAGTTTGTGTAATCGGTCCCACCGAGTTTGCCTGACCAACTCTTTGGTTAGCTTATTACCAAAATCGGTCCCACCCAGTTTGTGTAATCGGTCACACCGAGATTACGTTATGCCCTAACCCTAACCATATCGGTCCTACCGAGTTGCATCTCAGTCCCACCGAAAATCTGAACGGTCACTAGGTTTGCTGAATCGGTCCGACCGAGTTTAACCATTCGGTCCCACCGAGTTTGGCAAATTGTGTGTAACGGTTAGATTTTGTGTGGAGGCTATATATACCCCTCCACCCACTCTTCATTCGTGGAGAGAGCCATCAGAACATACCTACACTTCCAATACACATTTTCTAAGAGAGAACCACCTACACTTTTGTTGAGGTCAAGATATTCCATTCCAACCATATGAATCTTGATCTCTAGCCTTCCCCAAGTTGCTTTCCACTCAAATATTCTTTCCACCAAATCCAAATCCTATGAGAGAGAGTTGAGTGTTGGGGAGACTATCATTTGAAGCACAAGAGCAAGGAGTTCATCATCAACACACCATTTGTTACTTCTTGGAGAGTGGTGTCTCCTAGATTGGCTAGGTGTCACTTGGGAGCCTCCGACAAGATTGTGGAGTTGAACCAAGGAGTTTGTAAGGGCAAGGAGATTGCCTACTTCGTGAAGATCTACCGCTAGTGAGGCAAGTCCTTCGTGGGCGACGGCCATGATGGAATAGACAAGGTTGCTTCTTCATGGACCCTTCGTGGGTGGAGCCCTCTGTGGACTCGCGCAACCGTTACCCTCCATGGGTTGAAGTCTCCATCAACGTGGATGTACGATAGCACCACCTATCGGAACCATGACAAAAACATCTGTGTCTCCAATTGCGTTTGAATACTCCAAACCCTTCTCTTTACATTCTTGCAAGTTGCATGCTTTACTTTCCGCTATTCATATACTCATTGCATGCTTGCTTGATATGTATTGTGTTTGTTAAACTTGTGCTTAAACTTCACTTAAACTTAATAATATTAAAAACTGCAACTTTTGGCACTTAGTGTCTAATCACCCCCCTCTAGACACCTCTTCTCGATCCTTTCAATTGGTATCAGAGCTTTGGTCTCCATTGTGTTGGTTTAAACACCATTGGAAGAAGATGGATGTGTCTACTTTGAGGAGTGTTAGACATAGAGTGCCTATTCTTGATGGAGAGTATTTTCATGAGTGGAAAAATGAAATGCTTGAGATTTTCAATGAATATCACTTGAACAAGTATATTGCTAGCCCTTGTGCACCTCATGTTGATCCCATGCATCCTACCCTGGATGAATCAATTGACATGATTCGCAATCTTAGAACTGTTAATCTTGTCGCTAGAGGCTTGCCTAGAAACTTGATTGGATGTTTGCTGACTCTTAAGTGTGCCTACACCATATGAAAATTTCTTGAGGAACTCTTTCCTAATTACTCCTTGAAAGATCTAGATGAAATCCTCCATAAGTCTATTGCTTTGATTAAGATGAGTTCCAATGATCCCAAATTTGGTGACTGCTTATTTGAGCTTACTAATCTTACGAGTGCCAAAGGAGATGTTGGAATCATTAGCAATATCATTTCCAGAGCTATTAGAATTCATAAAGATAACTATAGAAATGATCATTTATCTAATGAATTTCCCTCTCTAGGAATTGATCAATCACACGATGATGTTGAACATGAATACTCAGATGATGATGATGATGATGATAGTGACTATGATCTCGATGATGCGATGATACACTTTGGTCTTATGGCAAATCTTCGTGGCTACATGGCTGGAGGAAAGGAATGGGTCCTTGATAGTGGATGTACTGATCATATGACTGGAGATAAATATATGTTCCGTGAGCTTGCTGAAAACGATGGCCCTCGAAAATATGTCACTTTTGGTGATAATTCAAAGGGTAAGGTGGTTGGCCTTGGTAAGATGGCCATCTCACATGATAGCTCCATACAAAATGTCATGCTCATTGAATCCCTTGGATACAATTTACTTTTAGTTTCTAGACTTGCGGATTTCGGTTTCAATGTCTTATTCACTGAAGTAGATTGCCAAGTGTTACGTAGAGACAATCATAAAATGGTCTTTACCGGTATACGTAGAGGAGATCTTTACATTGTTGATTTAACTAAAAAGGCTCAACCTAGAACTTGCTTAATTACCAAATCTTCTAAAGGCTGGTTGTGGCATAGAAGACTAGGTCATGTTGGTATGCGAAATCTTGATAAGCTTATTAAAGGTGATCATATCCTTGGAATAAAAGATGTCATATTTGACAAGGATAGACTTTGTAGTGCTTGTCAAGCAGGGAAACAAGTTGGAGGAAGTCACCGCGCGAAGAACATCATGACCACAAGAAGACCACTCAAGCTACTTCACATGGATCTCTTTGGTCCAAATGCCTACAAGAGTCTCGGTGGTAACTCATTTGCTCTAGTCATAGTTGATGGTTTTTCAAGATTTACGTGGGTGTTCTTTCTTGATGACAAATTGCAGGTCCAAGAGATCTTCAAAAACTTCGCTAGGAAGGCCCAAAATCAGTTTGACGTGAAGATCAAGAAGGTTCGGAGCGACAACGGAACGGAGTTCAAGAACGCAAATGTGGACACCTTTCTTGACGAAGAAGGGATTTCACACGAGTTCTCGGCTACGTACACACGTCAACAAAATGGAGTTGTTGAGAGGAAGAACCAGACTCTTATCGAGATGGCAAGAACGATGCTTGATGAGTACAAAACGCCAAAGCACTTTTGGGTGGAAGCAATTGAGACAACTTGTCATGCAACAAATCGCTTGTATCTTCACAAGCTACTCGGCAAGACGGCATACGAGCTCCTCACTGGTAACAAACCCCAAGTTGGATACTTTCGAGTATTCGGCTCAAAGTGCTACATTCTTGATAAGCATCGTCGTTCTAAATTTGCTCCTAAATCTCATGAAGGTTTCCTACTTGGTTATGGCTCAAACTCTCACACTTACCGTGTCTACAACAATTTCACCCGAAAGGTTGAAGAGACGGTAGATGTGAAGTTTGATGAATCTAATGGCTCGCAAGTAGAGCAATTGCCAATTGATGTAGGAGACAAAGACCCTTCGGAAGCAATTCAAGACTTGTACATTGGCAAGATTCGTCCAACGGAAGTGAAGGAGAATACCTCGTCCATCCAAGTGGAAGCTTCTACCTCATGACAAGGTGAACCAAGAGTTGATACGGAAGCATCCACAAGTGGGACACGCCAAGATGAAGAAAACGAGGAAGTGCACCAAGATGAACATCAACAACCTCCCTCTCCACCACGACAAGAGAACGACAACGTCAACAATGAAGAAGGCCAAGAAGAAGAACCAGATGAAGAGGATGTTCCACCCCGACCCAAGCAAAAGCTTTCACGAGTTCGAGCAAGAATTGTCAAAGATCATCCCGTCGAGCAAATCTACAATGATATCCAAACCGGGAGAATCACTCGCTCTAAAACTCGTTTTGCTAACTTTTGTGAACATTACTCATTCATCTCTAGCATTGAACCTATGAAGGTTGAAGAAGCATTGGAGGATCCGGACTGGATAAACACTATGCATGAAGAGCTACACAACTTTGAGAGAAATCAAGTGTGGACATTGGTCGAGAAGCCCGACAACAACCACAACATAATTGGTACCAAATGGGTGTTTCGCAAGAAGCAAGATGAAGATGGACAAGTGGTTTGCAACAAAGCACGTCCCGTCGCCCAAGGCTACACACAAGTTGAAGGTATGGACTATGGTGAGACATATGCTCCCGTTGCTAGACTTGAGTCCATTCGCATCTTACTTCCTTATGCTAATCACCATGATATCACCTTGTACCTAATGGACATTAAAAGTGCTTTTCTAAATGGCAAAATTGAGGAAGAAGTTTATGTTAAGCAACCTCCTGGCTTCGTCAATCCTAAGAAACCTAATCATGTTTACAAACTTCACAAAGCACTTTATGGTCTTAAACAAGCTCCTAGAGCATGGTATAAATGCTTGACCAAGTTCCTTATTGAAAAAGGCTTTGAAATTGGTAAAATTGATTCTACCCATTTTACTAAAAGGGTTAATGGAGAACTATTTGTGTGCCAAATTTATGTTGATGATATCATATTTGGTTCAACTAACCCTCATTTTAGTGAGAAGTTTGGAAAGCTAATGTCGGAGAAGTTTGAGATGTCTATGATGAGTGAACTCAAATTCTTTCTCGGTTTGCAAATCAAGCAAACTAAGGAAGGTACCTTTGTCTCTCAAACGAAGTACACCAAGGACTTATTCAAGAAGTTCAATATGCAAGAATGCAAAGGTATGACTACAGCCATGCCTACTAGTGGACATCTTGATTTGACCAAAGATGGTGAACCGGTTGATCAAAAGGTTTATCGCTCTATGATTGGTTCATTGTTATATCTATGTGCCTCTCGTCCCGATATTATGCTAAGTGTGTGCATGTGTGCACGATATCAAGCTGCTCCTAAAGAGTGTCATCTTAAGGCTATGAAAAGGATAGTGAGATACCTAATCCATACACCAAATTTTGGCATTTGGTATCCTAAGAGGTCCTCTTTTGATCTTGTTGGCTACTCCGATTCAGACTATGCCGGAGACAAGGTCGATAGAAAATCCACTTTGGGTACTTGTCAATTCCTTGGTAGATCTCTTGTGTCTTGGTCTTCCAAGAAACAAAACTCGGTATCCTTATCCACCGCCAAAGCGGAATACATTGCCGCTGGTTCATGTTGTGCTCAATTACTTTGGATGACCCAAACTCTTAAAGATTATGGGATATATGTGAAACATGTTCCATTGCTATGTGACAATGAAAGTGCTATTAAGATTGCTCACAATCCCGTGCAACATTCTCGAACTAAGCATATTGAAGTTCGTCATCATTTCATTCGAGATCATGTTGCAAAAGGGGACATTAACCTTAAGCATGTTCGCACCGATAAGCAATTGGCGGATATATTCACTAAACCACTTGATGCGAAAGTGTTTTGCAGGTTGAGAGGTGAATTGAACATCATTGATGCTTCAAACTTGGAGTAGGAACTCCATTTGATACATGCGGGGCATGAGCCTATGACTAATCCTCGATATTTCTCTTATGATGCTATTCATATGTCTTGGATATATTTGTACGTTGCATGGTATATAACCCGTGTAGGTACTTGGATGAATCTAAATCTATGAGATTGCCACACACTCACATCTTGAGCAATTTCTACATCACCAAGTCTCTACACAATGGTGGTTGAAGACAAGGAAGCACGAAACCATTCAAACATATCCTTTGGAAAATTCTATGTTGAGTCTCATGATTGTCATTTTGGATACACAAGTGCTCTTCCTTGCAAAGCTAAACCATGTAGGTAGATGAACTCAAACTCCAAGTGGTGCTCCCAACTCTTGATGAACTACATCAACCTTGAGCAACCCACACAAGTTCAACTACATGATCAAGATCAACACCACCACCCAAGGTATGTTATTCCATCTTAGAGAAGCTTTACTCCAAGTCATGAGCCAAAGCAACTCGACAAGATGTGAATACATCAAGATGCTTAAACGAAAAATGGTAACCCCATTTTGAGCTTAAACGATGAGTATGACCTATGATCAAGTGCTCTCACTTGACTCCTAAGTCAATATACTCTAACATAGGTGACTTTGTCACCGACCATTTCTAGATGAAGTTCTCTAGTTTTTCTCCGTGCTTTTGCATTTTCATATCTGTTTCCCCTTTCGAAAAAAAACTTCATCTAGAACTTTTAGTTTCTTTTATTTCCTTTTTGTTCTGCATTTTCTGCATCCAATTCATTGCAAATCTTTTAGTAAATTCCTTGCATATCCTTGTGAGATCTTACTTGTCTAGTGAGCTGAGGTGACAAGTGGTTTCACTCTGATGAACTCGGTCACACCAGTTTGATCTCTTTGGCCCAACCGAAATCTTTCGGTGCAACCAAAGCACACAACTCGGAGTCACTGATTCCATCATAGGAAAACCAACTTGCCACTTATTCCTGATTTCTGTTTGCTCCAGCTCCACTCAATGATTCTTGTCCTCTACCAGCATCATATTAGACATGCTGCTTTGCTTTGTGACTCAAGGACCAACCCATTTGTATCACATGTCCAGAAGAGCCCTTCTTGGAAATTGATGTCAAAGGGGGAGAGAGAGATCACATCAAAGCTTAATCCTTCCTATATGGGGAGAAAGAGAGAATACTTAGGGGGAGAGAGTTTCTCAACTAGGAGAAAGTAAAATCATCAAAGACCCCAGATGCTTGGTGTTCAAGAGGAGAGATGTCACATGTCTTTAAGAGGGGAAAGACATGTTTGGTTGCTTGCTTTAGCTCAAGCTCTATTGTTTCTTTTTTGTTGCTCTGATTTTCTGTTCCCTATCTTCTCCCAATATCCCATGCAGATTCAGGGGGAGCAAGACATCTAAGGGAAGGAAATCTCTGATTTTATTGCATATCTTTACCTTTGGGGACATGTCTATATCCAATGTGGTACTTAGTACTCACTCTACGTGTCATCCCAGTCTTGGTTCTCTTGTGGTTTCTCTTGCTTGCTCTGGTCAGTAGGTGTATTTGTGTTATTTAACCTTGTTTGTGCAGGTTCATCCCATCCTAAGCCAACTCAAGACCACAAGGTAAGTATATGCATCACAGTCATGTGAATGAGAATTCTTGCTGATGTACATACTGTTTGCAAGAAGGACTCATGAGCATGAAGGTACATTTCTGACATTCACATCATTTGCTCTGATGGATATAGCCAAGATACATGTAACACATTGCTTACTCTGTCATGTTTACGCATTCACATGCTCCTATATTCAATATTCACATGATTGCATACATGTAGGGGGAGCCTATGCATGTTACATGTCTTTCCAAAGCTTTACTTGCTATTCTCTATATCTTTATCTAAAGCTTTGATGTATGTTGTCATCAATTACCAAAAAGGGGGAGATTGAAAGCACAAGTGCTCCCTGGGTGGTTTTGGTAATTAATGTCAGCGTATCTCTTGTTGGACTAACACTTTTACCTAGTATGTTTCAGATAAGTTCAACAATGGAGTGGCATGGACTAGAGGATGTGGAACCCCTTCAAGATGCTAAGGACAAATTGGCTCAAGCTTCAAGATCAAGACTCTACATTTTTTTTATTTTAGTGATCTAAGATCACATTGAGTCTATAGGAAAAGCCAATACTATCAAGTGGGGATGAGGTGTTGCTTAATGGCTTGCTTGCTCAAAGTGCTTAGTGATATGCTCCAAAACCCTCAACTACGTTCCCACATCCACATATGACCTAAACCAAAAGTTAAACTTGGCCCCATCGATTCTATCTATCCGGCGCCACCGAGTTTCAGATGTCATAGCCACTACCACAAACCCTAGCAAATCGGTTTCATCGATAGGGATCTTGGTCTCACCGAGATGGGATTGTAATCTCTCTGTGTATGTCCATTACCAAAATCGGTCTCACCGATTTTGAGCAATCGGTACAACCGAGATTACAATGCAAACCCTTTGGTTACCTTATTACCAAAATCGGTCCCACCGAGTTTGTGTAATCGGTCCCACCAAGTTTGCCTGACCAACTCTCTAGTTAGCTTATTACCAAAATCGGTCCCACGGAGTTTGTGTAATCGGTCACACCGAGATTACGTTATGCCCTAACCCTAGCCATATCGGTCCTACTGAGTTGCATCTCAGTCCCACCAAAAATTCTAACGGTCACTAGGTTTGCTGAATCGGTCCGACCGAGTTTAACCATTCGGTCCCACCGAGTTTGGCAAATTGTGTGTAACGGTTAGATTTTGTGTGGAGGCTATATATACCCCTCCACCCACTCTTCATTCATGGAGAGAGCCATCAGAACATACCTACACTTCCAATACACATTTTCTGAGAGAGAACCACCTACACTTGTGTTGAGGTCAAGATATTCCATTCCAACCATATGAATCTTGATCTCTAGCCTTCCCCAAGTTGCTTTCCACTCAAATCTTCTTTCCACCAAATCCAAATCCTGTGAGAGAGAGTTGAGTGTTGGGGAGACTATCATTTGAAGCACAAGAGCAAGGAGTTCATCATCAACACACCATTTGTTACTTCTTGGAGAGTGGTGACTCCTAGATTGGCTAGGTGTCACTTGGGAGCCTCCGACAAGATTGTGGAGTTGAACCAAGAAGTTTGTAAGGGCAAGGAGATCGCCTACTTCGTGAAGATCTACCGCTAGTGAGGCAAGTCCTTCGTGGGCGACGGCCGTGATGGAATAGACAAGGTTGCTTCTTCATGGACCCTTTGTGGGTGGAGCCCTCCGTGGACTCGCGCAACCGTTACCCTCCATGGGTTGAAGTCTCCATCAACGTGGATGTACGATAGCACCACCTATCGGAACCACGACAAAAACATCCGTGTCTCCAATTGCGTTTGAATACTCCAAACCATTCTCTTTACATTCTTGCAAGTTGCATGCTTTACTTTCCGCTGCTCATATACTCATTGCATGCTTGCTTGATATGTATTGTGTTTGTTAAACTCGTGCTTAAACTTCACTTAAACTTAATAATATTAAAAACTGCAACTTTTGGCACTTAGTGTCTAATCACCCCCCCTCTAGACACCTTTTCTCGATCCTTTCACCCGGCAAGATCCTTGCCGGGGGCATTTGTGGGGCCACGGCTAGGCCCGCACCCACCAACGTTCTGCTGCCCCACGGCCGTGCCGACGTAGAGACCAGCCCGCCAATTAGGGAAGCGCCTCCGTGGCAGCATGCAGCTTCTAGGCCAACTAGTCAAGCACCTGCGTGGTGGCATGCAGATCTTCATGAAGACCATGTCACCGCACCAGCACAACAGTCAGCCAGCCAGCATGGCGCTGCATGCCTTGTCACCTTGGACGCGCGTCGAAGCCAGGCGAGGCGGTGACAGATGGGACGAGGTTCGTTGTCGTCCCCGATAAAGCAAGAGGGCACGTCGGCAGCGCATTAAATGTGTTTGTCATACGGTACCAGGCGATAAACTTGTACACTGTAGATACTTTCCACCTCCTGTGTGCCACTGTGGCGACCCCTTTAACATATAAAAAGAGGCCCGAGGCGTATTGTGGAAGGATTCAGACTTTTTTGGACTGGGCGTGCACCGCAGCTAGTTCAAGAACTCAAGAACACAAAATATACACAAACAAGTAGGACTAGGGTTTTACGGATCGTTTGCG
>NC_041388.1:297236756-297252210 GCF_002162155.2 Triticum dicoccoides | reverse complement strand
ACTGATCTTTTAGACCCATTCTTTGCGCAGTACCGCACCCTGCCAACCGTAGAAAGGGGTTCCCCGGGATCCCATAGGTGTCGTAGCCCCCGACATCTTTGGCACGCCAGGTAGGGGTAGCGAGCTATGAAAATCTGGTCTGATAGTTAGCGCATCGACTTCTTCATCGTCGTGGATCGCAAGAAGAAGAAGGCCTCAGCGGTCGGCTCATCCGGAACCGGTCTGTCCGCACCACTGGGCAGGCAACAGGGTAGACGCTGACGGCGGAGGAGGTCAAAGTCATTTCCATTACTCTGGCGCCATCAGCCGAGCGAGTGGTGTCATCTACAGCCGCAACAACTATCTGCGTGGTGACAGAAAGCTAATTCACCCAAAATGTTGAGCAATTTCCTTTTTTTACATAAGGTTATCTCCCTCGAAAGATCTTGCTCCTTGTATGGAAAACCTGCACACAAGGGAACCCTTCCGCTATGGCAACACCCTTGTTCTGTTTCGAGTCCACTCAACAGTTTGAGCGACTGCGTTGAGAATGGCTAGGTGGCTTGCCCGGCAGCACGCGCCCCTCGGCAGGCTGCTAAGGATCCGTTCCTCAAAGCGCCACAACACGGGTTTACGCGCCGGGAAACCTATCCAACTAAGCATAGGGTGTGTACATACAAAGAAAGATCAAACAGGAAGATAGCACACACTATTTCAAAATACTGCAAAGTTATATTACATCAATGGTCGCCGCGGTTCTAACTTAAGATAAATTTTTCTTGGTCATGAACTTGCAGCGGCAATGAGGAACGGGGTGGCTAGTCCCGGCGCTGGCCCTCCACCCTCTTGACTCCGTTGACGCAGCTGCTGATGGGCCCGATCCGCTCTTCCAGTGCCGTAAGGTCCGCATATCCTCCAGCAAGCTCTCAAGCGCGTTGGTGAAGTCCACACCGGGGTTCCAGAACGCCACCTTGGTGAGCACCTTGGTCAGGGCACCCCAGCAAAGCCTCCGGGACTCATTGGCTAGATAGGCCGCTCGATAGGACCGGAGCTGCTCCAGGGCATCGAGGACGCACTCAAAGAACAAGGTCAACTTGGCATTGGGGCTTGTGTTCGCCTTTTGGGAGAACTTGACGTCCGGCATGCCCATGACGGCTAGCTGCGTGGTGAGCTTCTCTGCGACGTCGATGAGATGGCCGATCCAGAGGTTTATGCTTCCCACATAGTCCTTGTGGGCAGCGGTGTCATCCTTCCGTAGCTGCCTCTCACTCTCAAGGGTTTTGTTCAGGGTCTCCTCACGGGCCCTGACCTCCGAAAGCGTCCTTTCCAAGCCGTCTAGTTTCAGCTTCAGATCGTTGATGGAGCTGTTGGCCTCGGAGAGCAGTTTGGTCTTGTCAGAGATGGCGACCTCCAACTTCGCCAGAGTGCAGTTGGCCGTGTCCCTCTCCCCCGTCAGCTCTGAGATCTCCTTCTTCAGCCCCTCCCGCTCCAGCTCCAGCTTCTCCACCTTGCTGGCCTGGTCCAGGGCCAGAGCATCAAGTGTGTCCTTATGCTTCTGCTCCAGCTCCTGGGTCCGCTACGCGACGATCTTCCCAATCTCCTCGTCCTTTCCAAGGAGCATGGCGGCAAGCGCCTGCTCACGTGCAACGAGGTCTTCCTCCTAGGTGTCCAGCAGAGCTTGCTGCTGCTGTCGGGCGGCTGCTTCCCTGGCGGCCTGTTCCTTCGCCGCCTCTTGGGCCTTCTCGATGTCGGCCTGCTTCAGGATGAGCTCTCGCTTGCGCTCATCTAGCTCCGCCTGGGTGGCCCTCAGTTCCTCCCAGACCTTGCCGAACCAGACTTGCGTCTAAGCGACGCGCTCCTGGAAATCCGCTTCCGCCTTGTCCATAGCCGCCATCCTGGAGTTCACCTTATCCTGGCGGGCACGGTGGAGCACCTCGAGCTTTTGGAAGTTTGTGCTCATGGCCCGGAGGAGCTGCTCCTCTTGGGAACCACCGCTACTGGCGCTCAGTTCATCAACGACCTGGAGCCCAGCTGCGGCGAGGGCCTCATTGTCAAAAACCTCCCCTTCAGCCGGCACTCTGGTGCTTGCCGCCCCTTGGAGGCTGACGAACAATTCATCGCCCACCTTCAAGTAATTACCCGAGGCGGGGGCTACAGGGGAGGAAGGTTGGTCGTTGGCCACCCCCTCCCCGGCGGGCTCCTTGTCGGCCTCTCCGGCAGGCTCCTTGCCGGCCTGCCTAGCAGCGGCCTCGCCGGCCTCCCCGGCAGGCCCCTTGCCGGCCTCCTAGGCACTAGACTTGGCGGCTTCGTCAGCCGCGATCCTGGTGGCCTCAACCTCGGCATCCCTGATGACCTCCTCGATGATGGCGTCGATGTCCACCTGGTTCGTCGAAGGAGGGTCTGGAAACCAGAAAGGAGAATGAAGCGGGGACAAAATCAAAGTCCAGAACAAAGAAAAGAGAGGACATTGCATGGCGGAGATAGCGAAGGATGGGAGGTAGGCCGCTTACCTGTGCCGAGCTGAGAAGAAGCGGTTCCCTCCCCGCCAACGTTCGTTGCCGGGATGGAGCCACCAGTGCCCATGCTTGCCTACCCCTCCTCCTCTATGCGCGTGGGCTCGGCGGAAGGTGCCCTAGACGGTGATGCCCCTCTAGGTGGCGTGGTTGACGGAGGCAGCATGTTAGGGGTGGCCCTCAGTGGCTCCTCCTGTTGCCGCTCTCCTCCTGCAAACCCGACAAGGTTACCACCAAGGATTCATGCCCCAACGCCCGCCGGTGTGGAGTGAATGATGAACTCACGCTGGGGGCTGAACCGGGGGCTGCATCGAGGGTTGTTGTCCGGGCTGATCACCAACAACGCCGGTGTGCGCGGAGCGCTCGCCGGGGGCTGGACACCCGTCGAAGCCTTGGCTCTCTTTGCCACCCTCTGGGCCAGCATCTCTGTGTTGCTGCAAAGATAAGATCAAGTTAGGGGAAGATGGCATGGAAAGAGGGTCGGGAAATGATGAGGGGCAAGATGCTTACTTGTCCTCCTCCGTTGGCCTCCTCTTCCTCTTCGGGCTAAAGGACCCAAGGTCGAAGTCGGCCTCCGGGGCGGCGTCAGCAAGAGGGGAGAAGGGGATGGGGTCATGCGCCGCTTGGATGAGGAAGAGGTAGCGGCCACGGCTTTCTTTGCTACCACGGCTTTCTTCGCTGCCACAACTCTCGTCTGGCGCGAGGGCTACGCCTGGGCCTATTGCCGCTGTGTAGTCTTGCCGGGGCAGACCGGCTCGCTGGAGCCAGCCCACCGCAGGATGCATTTCCTCCTTGGGGCCTGATACGTCTCCCTCATATCTACTTTTCCAAACACTTTTGCCCTTGTTTTGGACTCTAAATTGCATGATTTGAATGGAACTAACCCGGACTGATGCTGTTTTCAGCAGAATTACCATGGTGTTATTTATGTGTAGAAACAAAAGTTCTTGGAATGACCTGAAACTTCACGGAACGTCCTTTTGGAAATAATAAAAAATCCTTGCAAAAGATGAAGACCAGGGGGGCCACACCCTAGCCACGAGGGTGGGGGCGCGCCTGCCCCCCTGGGCGCGCCCCCTACCTCGTGGGCCCCCTGGAGCTCCTGCGACCTCAACTCCAACTCTATATGTTTGCTTTCGGGGAGAAAAAAATCAGAGAGAAGGATTCATCGCGTTTTACGATACGGAGCCGCCGCCAAGCCCTAAAACCTCTCGGAAGGGTTGATCTGGAGTCCGTTCGGGGCTCCGGAGAGGGGAATCCGTCGCCATCGTCATCATCAACATTCTTCCATCACCAATTTCATGATGCTCACCGCCATGCGTGAGTAATTCCATCGTAGGCTTGCTGGACGGTGATGGGTTGGATGAGATTTATCATGTAATCGAGTTAGTTTTGTTAGGGTTTGATCCCTAGTATCCACTATGTTCTGAGATTGATGTTGCTATGACTTTGCTATGCTTAATGCTTGTCACTAGGGCCCAAGTGCCATGATTTCAGATTTTAACCTATTATGTTTTCATCAATATATGAGAGTTCTTGATCCTATCTTGCAAGTCTATAGTCACCTACTATGTGTTATGATCCGGCAACCCCGAAGTGACAATAATCGGGACCACTCCCGGTGATGACCATAGTTTGAGGAGTTCATGTATTCACTATGTGTTAATGCTTTGGTCCGGTACTCTATTAAAAGGAGGCCTTAATATCCCTCAGTTTCCATTAGGACCCCGCTGCCACGGGAGGGTAGGACAAAAGATGTCATGCAAGTTCTTTTCCATAAGCACGTATGCCTATATTCGGAATACATGCCTACATGACATTGATGAATTGGAGCTAGTTCTTTGTCACCCTAGGTTATGACTGTTACATGATGAACCGCATCCGGCATAATTCTCTATCATCGATTCATTGCATACGAGCTTTCCATATATTGTTCTTCGCTTGTTTACTTTTCTGTTGCTATTGCTATCATCACTACAAAATACCAAAAACATTACTTTTGCTACCGTTACCACTACTATCATATTACTTTGCTACTAAATACCTTGCTGCAGATATTAAGTTTCTAGGTGTGGTTGAATTGACAACTCAGCTGCTAATACTTGAGAATATTCTTTGGCTCCCCTTGTGTCAAATCAATAAATTTGGGTTGAATACTCTACCCTCGAAAACTGTTGCGATCCCCTATACTTGTGGGTTATCAAGACTATTCTCCGGCGCCGTTACCGGGGAGCATAGTTCTATTCTTTGAGTCACTTGGGATTTATATCTGCTTATCATTATGAAGAACTTGAGAGATCCAAAAACCAAGATTTATCCCTCAACTACGAGGGGAGGTAAGGAACTGCCATCTAGCTCTGCACTTGATTCACCTTCTGTTTCGAGTAAGCTTGCGACACCTAAACCTGCTTCTGCTATTCGTTCTGCTATGTCGCATGTTATTGATGATGCCACTTCTGCTATGCATGATACTTATGATGAAACTACTTCTATGCTTGATACTACTGTGCCACTTGGTGAATTTCTTGATGAACAACTTTCTAGGGTTAGAGAAAATGAAAATATTGAAAGTGATAATATTGATGAAAGTGATGATGAAGACTCTTCCCCTAATAAATATGAATTGCCTGTTATTCCTGAGGGTTATGTTTTTGAAAAGGAAGCTGCTTTAGCTATTTTAGCTTGCAAAGAAAGATACGAGCTCAAGAGGTTATTAGCTAAATGAAAGCAGCAATCTCTTAATGCTAGAATGAAACCTGACCCTGCTTTTGCTACTTCACCTATCTGTGTTACTAATAAGGATTATGAATTCTCTGTTGATCCTGATATAATTACTTTGGTTGAATCTGATCCTTTTCATGGCTATGAATCTGAAACTGTTATGGCACATCTTACTAAATTAAATGATATAGCCACCCTGTTCACTAATGATGAGAAATCTTGCTACCTTTATATCCTTAAAATATTTCCGTTCTCATTGAAGGGTGATGCTAAGATATGGTTTAATTCTCTTGATCCTGGTTGTGTGCGTAGTCCCCAGGATATGATTTATTACTTCTCTGCTAAATATTTCCTTGCTCATAAGAAACAAGCTGCTTTGAGGGATATATATAATTTTGTGCAAATTGAAGAAGAGAGTCTCCCACAAGCTTGGAGAGGCTTCTCAAGTTACTTAATGCTTTGCTTGATCATCCTCTTAAGAAAAATGAAATACTTGATATCTTTTATAATGGACTAACCGATGCTTCCAGAGATTACCTGGATAGTTGTGTTGGTTCTGTTTTCAGGGAAAGAACACCGGATGAAGCTGAAATTCTATTGAATAATATGTTGACAAATGAAAACAATTGGAAACTTCCTGAGCCTATTCCTAAACCAACTCCGAAGAATAGAGGTGTTCTATTTCTCAGTCCTGAAGATATGCAAGAGGCAAAGAAATCTATGAAAGAAAAAGGTATTAAAGATGAAGATGTTAAGAATTTACCTCCTATTGAAGAAATACATGGTCTTAATTTACCGCCTGTTGAAGAAACATATTATCTTAATCCTTCACCTATTGAAGAAACTCATGGTCTTGATAACCCGACACAGGTAGTAAAGGTAAGTTATCTCTATAGATATGATAAAGCTGAAATCCCATTAACTAAGTTTGCTAGCCCATGCTTACATGAGTTTGATAAATTTATGGTTAAGCAAGAAGACTTTAATACTTATTTTGTTAGACAATTGAAATACAATTCAAATATGCTTGAACACTTGGGTGATTATATGGCTAATGTCAAAGGTGAACTTAAACTTATTAGTAAACATGCTTCTATGGTTACCACTCATGTAGAACAAGTACTTAAGGCTCAAAATGATTTGCTCAATGAATTGAATAGTAAGAATAATTATTTTGCTATTAGAGTGGCAACTAGAACTTGTAGAATGACTCAGGAACCTCCATATCCTGAAGGCCACCGTATGATAATTGAGCAAGATTCTCAGAGAAATAATATAGATGCACCTAGTCCTTCTAAAAGGAAGAAAAAGAAAAATGATAGGACTTTGCATGCTTCTAGTGAACCTATTGCTGAAACACCTGAGAATCCAAATGATATTTCTATTTCTGATGCTGAAACACAATCTGGTAATGAACCTGAAACTAGTGATAATGTTAATGATAATGTTCATGATGATGCTCAACCTAGCAATGATTATGATATAGAAATTCAACCTGCTGTTGATCTTGATAACCCACAATCAAAGAATCAACGTTATGATAAGAAAGACTTTGTTGCTAGGAAACACGGAAAGGAAAGAGAGCCTTGGGTTCAGAAACCCATGCCTTTTCCTCCCAAACCGTCCAAGAAAAAGGATGATGAGGATTTTGAGCGCTTTGCTGAAATGATTAGACCTATCTTTTTGCGTATGCGATTAACTGATATGCTTAAAATGAATCCTTATGCTAAGTACATGAAAGATATTGTTACTAATAAAAGAAATATACCAGAAACTGAAATTTCCACCATGCTTGCTAATTATACTTTTAAAGGTGGAATACCTAAGAAACTAGGAGATCCCGGAGTACCAACTATACCATGCTCCATTAAAAGAAACTATGTTAAAACTGCTTTATGTGATCTTGGAGCTGGTGTTAGTGTTATGCCTCTCTCTTTATATCGTAGACTTGATTTGAATAAGTTGACACCTACTGAAATATCTTTGCAAATGGCTGATAAATCAACTGCTATACCTGTCGGTATTTTTGAGGATGTGACTGGTGTAGTTGCAAACGTTACTATTTTAACGGACTTTGTTATTCTTGATATTCCCGAGGACGATAGTATGTCTATTATTCTTGGAAGACCCTTTTTGAATACTACAGGGGCTGTTATTGATTGCAACAAAGGCAATGTCACTTTTCATGTTAATGGTAATGAGCATATAGTACACTTTCCGAGGAAACAACCTCATGTTCATAGTATCAACTCTATTGGAAAAATTCCATCGATTATATTTGGAGGTTTTGAATTTCCTCTTTCTACTGTCAAGAAGAAATATGATATTGTTATTATTGGGGATGTGCATATCCCCGTTGAGGTAACATGGTGTTATTCGAAATTTCTCCGGTTCCATGTTATTCGGAATGAGTTCGTTAACAAGACTTGATCAACCTTGTTAGTGGATTCCTTTTGATGAGCATGAGATGGATGAAACTAGAAGGCACAACCTTCTGTACCCTCCTTTTACTTTCTGTTATTTATATTAAATAAAATAAAAATAAGTATTTTTTGTGTGTTATCTGAATTATTCGTGCAATATAAAAATACCCTGAAAATAAAAGTTCTCCAAATGCCCTGAAATTTAAATATGATTTTTTCTGGAATATTTGAGAATATCTTGCACTGAGAACACAGCAGGAGGGGCATCCACCTGGCCACGAGGGTGGAGGGCGCCCCCTGCCTCGTGGGCCCATGGTGGCTCCCCTCCACTTATTCCTGCACCCACACACTTCTTCTTCCTCCCACAAACACCAATATCCAGTTTAAACCCGAGTCCAAGCTCATTTTGCTGCCATTTTTGATCTCCTTGCTCAAAGCACCTCACACAAAACTGCTTGGGGAGATTGTTCCTTGGTATGTGACTCCTCCATTGGTCCAATTAGTTTTTGTTCTAGTGCTTTATTCATTGCAAATTTGTGCTGCCTAGGTGACCCTGTTCTTGAGCTTGCATGTCAAATTTATATGGTCCCAAGTAGTTCTAATGCATGATATAGGCTCTAGGCACTTGTAGGAGTAGTTGCTATCAATTTTGTTGAGTTTGGTTTACTTTTATTTGAAGTTACTAAAAATTTCAGAAATTTTTCAGAGGAATAAATATGTTTAGGAAATGTACCAAGGTGGCTCTTCAAGGAAACAAGAGCACATGCTTGCAATGCGTGATGCTGATGATGAGCCACCAAGGGACGCTCCAGTGCGGCCCTGTGAATGGCCTTCAGAGGACTTCATGGATCGAGCAGGGATTAAGGAAGAATTTAATGCATATTTGCGTAACGCTGATCTTGTGAGCTTCGAGGAAGAAAAAGCCGTCAGTACCACTATCTCACTAGTTCCTTTGTGAGGAGGTTTGAATTTTCATCTTCACGTAATTCTCAAACTGTCCTGTTTGATCTTTATGAAAATTCTTACACTATGGACTTAGAGGACTTTACCACTGCTTGCAAACTTCCACAATGGGGTAGTACTAGTGAACCTCGCAAATCTGAATTTAGAGATTTTCTTAATAGTATAACCGTGGGAGAATCTAGAGATATAACACAAGCTACCATAGGGAGCATTCACTTTCCTGCTATACATTATTTTGCTCACTTCATAGGCAGATGCATTAATGGTAAAGATGAGGCATGTCACATGTGTGTCCCTGACCTCAGTATTCTTAGGAGTGTTGTGTTAGGAGATAAATCTTATAATTTGGGAGCCATTGTTGCACATAGGTTGCATCTTAATAGATTTAATGGAGATTTCTTTGGTGGAATTTATGCAACCCACTTAGCTGATTTTCTTGGTGTAACCATATGTAATGATGATATTGAATTGCCTCCTTCTTACCTAGACTTTAATGCTATAGTTCACCACCAGTTTGTCGAGAGGAATGAATCACCTCTCCATTATCGCTTAATCTTTGACAGACGTCGTGCTGTCCGTATTACTCTCCCTGCTCCTGCCTTCTTTGATTATCAGGCAAAAGGAAGATATGTTATTACCAAAGAGGAGGCGGATGAGTATGAGAGGAGGGCAGAGGCCGCTCGTCGCCACGCTGCAACTCGGGAGGTGATAGCCGCTGCATCTCAGTACGACCCCAGCTACAACTATGGATATTCGCCAGGCCAGCCGTGGCCACAGACCAACTTAGGCCAAAAGCCTAAGCTTGGGGGAGTACGTATTTCTCACCGACATTACATTCATGTTCACACACTCATTGCTAGATGTTAGTGCTCATACTTTTTCATTGTAACTAGTACAAATGCCCATGCGTTGCACCGGGCGAAAAAGAGGCACAACCTACTTCATGTGCCATTATGCATCATTTTTAATGTCCAATTTTAATAAACATCAATAATAAGGTTAAACTGATTAGTGTTTTTTTATCTCCCGAACATGAAGTCGCTCCTCCTCCTCCAAGAAAGAAAGCTAGGGTTTCTGCCTCTCGCTGGCGCCGCCGCAGGTCCGTCTCCTCTCTGGTGGCCCTAGGGCCATGGGGGCGCGGTGGATTCTGCCAAGGGCCAGCGGGAGGGCTCCGTTTTCAGTTGTTTTTTCCTGTCTTGTTAGGGTTTGTGTCATGCTTAGGAAGGAGAGACGGCGGCGGCTACCTGAAGATGGAATAAAGGACTCCCCGCCTAGCCCCCGTTCCGGCGGTGCATCTAGCATCGTTGGTGCGCATGTGGAGGTGTGTCTCCGGCGGATCTATCTTTGGTGGATTTGCTCGGATCTTGTTGTTGTTCGTCTATGTTCGTGTGTCTTCGGGTTGAATCCTTCAAACCTACGTTATTCTTCATCGGCGGCGGTTGCTGTTCTGGTGCACTGGTCCTATGGGGCCTTAGCACGACGACTTCCCGACTATCTACTACAACAAGTTGTGCCCGACTCCGGCGATGGAGGGGTGATGACGGCGGCGCGCCTTCGGCTCGCTTCAATGCTTGTAGTCGTCGCTAGGTGGTCTACAGATCTGGATATAATTTTTATTTCCGGTGTTCATTATACTGCCATGATTGAATATGAATAGATTGGAAGCTTTTTCGCAAAAAAAGATTAGTGTTTTTTTAGCATGAAGATCGGACGTGAAGAAGCCAACATACCATTCTTCATCGGATGGAACAGTAGTTTTGCATAGAATAGATTGTCAATCGTTTTTCTTTTGCTTTTCTGAAAACGCAGAAAATTCCTTATTTTTAATAAAAGTTACCGTTTTCATAAAAAAACAGGAACACATTAGCTTCCACCCACTCATATGATGCATGCTCCAAGAATATATATTTCTTCTTTTTATCTCATCCACGAGACAGAATGATGTCACCAAGATAGCTTGTCAGCCATGGATACATTGACATGACAAAAACAGTAATTATGTTCATACCTTGTGAGTTACTCCCTCGGTCCCATAATATAAGAGCATTTTTAACACTGCACTAATGTCAAAAACGATCTTATATTATGAGACATAGGGAGTATATTCTAAGTAGAATATAAATGACGAAGAAAAAAAATTCTGAGCATACTCATTACTCTGTACACTTGTCCTGTAACAAGTTAATCTTGTGTTATTACTCTACGCAAATGTAGAGTGTAGTAACACTTGTATGGGAAAATGATCGACCAGATGATCTGCAAGAGCAGACTACCTTATCAGATATTAGTACATGACTCTCTTTCTTTGCTGCTATTACTCGGTACACTTGTCCTGTAACAAGTTAATCTTGTGTCGTTATAGAACTTAGTAGAGTTTAGTAACACTTGTATGGGAAAATGATCAACCATATGATCTGCAAGAGCAGACTACCTTATCAGATATTAGTACATGACTCTCTTTCTTTGCTGCTGGTAACTTATAACAGTAATGCAGAACACGAAACTCAACTCAATCAAGGTAATGTGTATGCTCCCCTCCGAAATACGCCCTTAAAGAAGAAGTAGTACTCCCGGTGAAAAAGAAGATATAACAGTCAGCTCCATGTGAAAAACTATTATGATGCAGTAATAGAAATAGAAGTTACGAAAGGCTGACCAGGTATTCCTGCCCACTAAGAAAATCTGTAGCACTATCCAGGTGGGGTCACCAGGTCTGCCGTACAGCAAGGAGCACTATGCTCTATGGCAGGTGATGAATGAATGGGCTATATAATAAGACGTAGGTCAAGATTCAGTGAGTACTACGGCAGGAATCAATGAGTACTGCGACAGGAATCAATTAAGTGAGCACATTAACGAATCAGCTATACCAACCCATACAGCAAGAAGCACTACAACAGGAATCAATTGACAACATTATTGTATCAAATGGCTCTATGCCCATATTGTACAGCAAAAAACATTATTGTTGCAGCTAGTTTGACAAAGGAAACAAAATGGCAACAATAGAGATCGAAGAGGTGCTTGCTTGAGCCTATGCCAACAGACCAATTGTGTTAAATACTTGCTCACATCAATTTAAATTGCTAGTTTAACCATCAGTAAACTCTAGTTGTAAAAACTGTAAATCAGACATAGCTCCGTCATAATTTGCACAAAGAAAAAAGATACCTGCCGCGAAGTAGGTCTAGGTGACGACTGATGGTCTTCCGGCAAATAGTCGGCGGAGACGATGGCGGATGGTCTTCCAACTAAGATCTGTGTGTACCTATATGCCTTCAGTAGAGAATCTAGAATTTTGTGTTTGGGACATTCTTTCAGTAATTCCCTCCCAGCCCCATCTTGGCTGCGGCATGGTGATGAGATCTGCCGGCCCATGTTGCCGAGAGAGCCATTCAGCAGTAATCAAGCATAATTTCTTACATATATAATTTCCATGCAACCAACTTCTTACATCATGCATTTCACGAATTCCATTTAATTAGCCCACCATTTCCATTCCTTCGTTATCCAGTCCTCAGCCTCTGCCCGTTGGTTCTCGATGAGGCTTGTTGATACTCCGTGTAACTCGAGGACATATATAAACTCATGGGTTTATATGTAAAGGGAGCAAGGCCAGACTATATTAAACAAACGAACCCTTTTTTTCAAGCCCAATCATAAGCAAACTCAATTGACTGTAAACTTATCCCCCACATTAACACCTCTTTTTTGTTAATCGAGGAAGCCCACTCATGGCCCAGCACAACGTTGATGAGGGCTACATATATAGTATGTTTTTAAAAAATTGAGTGCTACATGACAGAGCAAAGTTTCCTAAAGTAACATGAGAGAAAATGAGGATTTCTATCCGCAAGTTTACAGGAAAGGATTGACTGCCTTGGACGACAAATCCCTAGCGGCGATGGCCAGCTGCATGACTGTGAAGAGCAGCGCAGCAAACCGAGAAACCTATATATGTCATTGGCATAACAAGGTTAAATCCAAAGTAACTCAAGCAGCAACGTCACTATTAATCTTAGTATTAAAGAACCATACAAAGCATCAAGCTTAGTACTGTAAACCGTAATACCATGATGTAGAATGTTACTAACCAATTCTGATTTTCGAAATAGGTATACAACTACTGGCTTCAATGTTTTCCATCGACTCCGCATATATTTACACCATTTATTGTTTGCTCATTATCAAATAAGCTAAATCCGACCAAATGTGTTGATCTGCTAGGAAAAACGGACCCAGTTCTACAATGCTACACAACTAAAAGAAGCCTAAGCTTAGAATTGTGATTGTACAATGCAAATAAGCAATACTTGACTGAATTGGAAAAACAACATCCTAGTTCTAAAATTTGTCGCACTACTTTTCCTTCTAGCAACCAAAATCAACCGTGCTATTGTAGCACTGCTTTTCCTTTCTAACAACAAAATTAAATGCCTATTTAGTGAACCATGACAAAGTTTACAGTACTAAACAACATTACCAATCATGATGAATCTGAAAAACGAACATTGCGTGCCAAAATTGGCAGTACTACTGAGTTATCTTCCTCTCTCGAAATTGGAAGAATGTGAATAAAGCTATCCTCACGCACTTCACACATATCAGTCATCCACGCGCACCTCACACACTGAAGGTGTTGATGTTTAGTTTTGTTGCATATCCTTACAAATTTACCTGCAAATCTAGGAGAAAATAGTTCCAATCGATACAATGTACACAAAACAAAAATTAAACCAGATATATCTGTACTAAATAGTGAGGAGACACTACAACAACCACAATAAATTCAAAGTCACAAACACAAAAGGGGTATGCAGCAGCTAGACCATTCACCAATGGTAGCAACTGCTTCATCTCAAATGTGACACAACTTCAACAGAATAGCAAGCAACTAGAAGCAAAAATCTGAAGCAATAGCAAAGCTAAAAGTCAAACAACACTCACCGACAGCAACTCGAGCTCTGCGAGGCCCTCGCCAACGCCATTGGAGACCACCAGCTCCAACGGCCCTGCCATGTTTAGGTCCGTGATCCCGGAGCCGAACGCCAGGGCGTCATCGTCGGCGACAAAGTCGACCCCGTCGGGCCCGACCACCTCCACCGTGGGGGCGTCGGAGCGGCCCCAATCGATAGCCCCGTCGGTTGGCCCGCACCAGCGCGACTGCGGCGCCATTCGCGCGGGCGTGGAACTCATAGCATTGCACGACGCCGACGAGCGCGCCCTCGGCGTCGATTAGCCAGACCTGGACCTTGGCGTCGGTGTCCCAGCCATACTTGTCGATGACATCGTCGAAGAAGGTGGGATACGGGGCGGGCGTAGGTGTGGGAGGAGGCGTTGGAGGTCGCCGCGAGCGGGCACAGCGAGGCGGCACTGGCGGGGGCGGGGAGGGGAAGAGCAGCGCGAGGAGCGGGAGGAGGACCAGCTCGAACGGCCCTAACATGTTCAGGTCCCTGACGCTGGAGCCGAACGCGAGGGCGCCGTTGCCGGTGACGAAGTCGACCCCGATCACCTGGTGGGTTGGGGACGACGGCCTGAAGATTGGGGCAAGTGGAGACTGGGGGTGGTGAAGCGAGAAATTGGATCCCCCGTGGCGAAGCAGCCTCCATGTCCCGTGAACAATCAAATCGTTTTTTTACTTTATTACTAACTTAGATCTGTAGCTCGGGTTAATTATCCAAAACTTCAGGGGGCTTTGTGTAAAAAGGCCGTGACGGTGAACCCGGAGACTCAATCCGTGCTTTATTATTAGGGAGATATCCATGCTAGTTTATTTCCTTTTTATGGTTTCTTCTTGTGTGCTTAATAAACCTTAAGAAAAACCAAAAAAATTAGTTGTAGCTTTTAGCTACTTTTAGTTTCCATGCTTGTAGTAGTAATTAAAAAGAAAACCCAAAAAGATTTCCTGTTCTTCTTTTGCTTGTTGGGAGCTTTCCCGTGTAAATAGTTTTATTTCTTTTCTTTTCTTTGGGGGTCGATAGGAGAAGACCATGATTAAATTGTTGAAGTGGCTCTTATATGCATTATTGTTGATCTGACAAAACAGCCCATATTGCCTTATCTTCTCCTGTTTATCGAATGCTTGCAGATTCCAGCTTAGTCCAATGCACGTGCACTATTATTATTATCCACATCGTTCGGTCGTGCAAGTGAAAGGCAATTATGACGATATATGATGGACTGACTGAGATGAGAAAAGCTGGTATGAACTCGACCTCTCTTGTTTTTGTAAATATGATTCGTTCATCATTCCTGATTCAGCCTATTATGAATAAACATGTTTGCAATGACAACTAGAGATCATAGTTTCTTGTGCCATGCTTGATTAGCTAGGAGCTTATAATGGTTTACCTTGCGTGCCAACATGCACTACAAAAAAAGACACATCCATGACATTTTGGGCCGAACGAAATTTTTTTCTGTCATACACATGACACTTCTATGACGATAATTGTGACAAAACCCGGTATCATCATACATGTGGTGGGCTCCTACTTCTATGACAAAAAATCATGACAGAAAATGGGCTTTTCGTCCTAGGCGGGCCGGAGACGCAGCTGCATGACATTCTTTGGGCCATCCATGACGGAAAAAACCGTGGTAGAAGCGAGGGGGAGGAAAATTTCAGGGAGTTCCCAGTTACGGTGGGAGGTCGGGGGCTGAGCGATGCACGTTTCTCGCGTACACGTATGCGCGTGTGTGCAAGGCGTTGGCTCTAACTGAACCCAAGCAAGGCATTGAGCTCTAACTGAACCCGAGCGATTGCACTGCAGGCTATGCGTTACTGAATTCGAGTGATCGATCGATGGCTGTTAACTGAACCCGATCGAGCGATTCCTTCGCTACTGCTGCTAA